>NC_143177.1:23624100-23950100 GCF_047325235.1 Durio zibethinus
CATGGTAGGTTTATACTAATCATTTTTTCTTTCTAGTAACCAGGGTCTAATAATTAGTAACTTTAAGTATAAAAAAAAGGTTATAACTAATTAACAAATAAGATATTACTCACTTACTATTATCTTATAACTGATCTACTACTAAATTATCATGATTTATCACTAAGTTATAAATGATTTATTACTTAATTATTGATAATTTACTATTAAGTTATTAATAATTAATTATAATATTATTACTGATTTACTACAAAGTTATTAATGATTTACCATAAAGTTATTAATGATTTACTAATTTACAACTAAATTATCATTGATTTATAACTAAATTATCACTGATTTACAATTAAGTTATAAATGTTTTATTATTACGTTATTAGTGATTTACTACTAAATTATTAATGATTTAGTATTATACTATTATACATTTGCTACTTTATTATCATTGATTTACTATTGTGTTTTAGTGATTAGCTATTAAATTATCATTGACTTATTGCTAAGTTATTTATGATTTACTACTAAATTTATAATTTAATTACTATTAAACTAAACTAAATTTACTATTATGCTATCACTAATTTACTATTAAGTTTTCATTGATTTGTCACTAAATTATCAATGATTAACTATTAAGTTATCATTTTTTTTATGAAGTTATCATTAATTTACAACTATGTTATTAGCCATTTACAACTATGTTATAATTGATTTATTATTAAGTTATTATGTTTTGACTATTATATTATTACTAATTTACTGCTAAATTATAATTGACATACTATTAAGTTATATCTCTAATTTACTATATTAAATTATTACTGATTAGCTATTAATTTACTGATGATTACTATTAGTTATATTGATTTACTTTTAATTATTAATTATTACTTAGTTATAAATTATTTACGACTAAATTATCATTGATTTATTACTAAGCTATTTATGATTTATCACTAAAATTTTCTATTAATTACTACTCCATTTATCTATCCCAATTAAATTGTCATAATTGATTTTTTTTAGTTAAAATTTTGTAACTTTGACATATATTATTTTAAATATTTTAATAAATTAAATTTTACAAAATATATATTTAGAAACCACTTCATTTAAAGTTTCTAAAATATTTTTTCATATTTTTATCAATAATAAATAAAAAATAATAGGTGATTAAAATTGAAAAAAATTGACCAACAAAAATCAAAATGTGACAATTGTGTTATGATGGATGGAATATTAAAATGAATCTTATTTACTATTAAGTTATCATTAATTTACTATTATGTTATTATTGATTTATTACTAAGTTATCAATAATTAACTACTAAGTTATCATTTATTTTTTTATTAAGTTATCTTTAATTTACTAATATGTGTTATACATTTACAATTATGTATAAATGATTTACTGTTAAGTTATTTGTTATTTCCTACTATGTTATTATGTATTTATTATTATGTTATCATACACTATTTTATCAATTATTTACTACTAAATTATTATTTATTTACTATTAAGTTATTATTATTTTACTATTAAGTTATTCATAATTTACTATACAGTTATTATTAATTTAGTATAAAGCTATTACTGATTTTATCTAAATTATCACTAATTTATAACAAAATTATCAATAATTTGCTACTATATTGTTATGCATTTACTACTAAGTTATAATTGATTTATCATTAAATCTTCTATAATTAATATAATTGTGTAAATCATATTAATAGGTGTAATATATTATAAATAATTAATTATTCATTTGTAGAAAACCTATTTTAAGCCTTCTAGTAGTATTGGTTGTGTTAACTGAAGCATGAATGACTTAACCTAAGAAAAACTATTTTAATAAAAAAAATAAAAATAGATAATATTTTAATTTACTAAAAAAGATTAAATAAAAGTAAATAGAGATAATTTAATAAATTATTACATTTTATATATAATATAGATATATACTAAACATTTTATTAATTATAGATTGTCTTATTTAAGGTAGGCTATAAAAACTAAAGTATGTATATGTTTGTGAGTATTTTAAATATTTAGCTAAAATTTAAATAAATTTTTTTATGGTAAAGTTGGCTAAATTCCAAGTGGAGCACTTTTTACGCATTAAGAAAAAAAATTTAAAAGTCATGTTATCACTTGTCATCTAACACCTTTTTTTTAATCATTTTCATATATATTATCATACATTGACCCATTGAATAATAAAGAGATTAATTTAATAATTTTACAATCTATATGAAATATTAATTGATTCATTTGTTTTATTTTTGTATATATATAATTTAACATTATTAATTGAATTAATTTATGATCTAAATTGTAAGATTATATAAATAAGCATATTTTATTTCACATCCTCATACTTTAAATTTTTTATTATGCAACTAATGAGTTTAATTGTAAGTCTTCCTTTCTTTATGAATTGAAGAATTGGTTGGACATGCATGATTGGCATGCAGTGTATTATTAATAGGAGTGTAACAAATAAAAAAAATCACTTTTAATATTATTTAAGGTTCATACTTTTATATGTAGATATCATAGGTGATACATGTATTCATCTATAATAAACACACTCATAAAGTACAAATAATTATTAAATAGATGCTCTCATGATAAGAGTACAAATTAATAATTATACACTTAAAGAATATAAACAAATAACAAAAAATAAACTATCACATTATTGATTCAAAGAATATAATAATTGGCTACAAAACTAACAAAGCTTTGATCATTCAACAAAACGCATACAATTAATCATGTGATTAAAATATTTTTTACTATCAAAATACAAAAATATTCTACAGCATTCTTAATTGAAAAAAATAAATTTATATTATTCAAGAGAAAATTATAAAATATACTGATAGTAGAGTTTTTAAATTTCACAATTGAAATTAGTAATGTAACACGCATACCCTTTAAGCTTCAGAGTATATTAAAAAAGACTATTGAAAAAATAAGTGAGTGATATTTAAAAAAAAACCTAATTGAAAAAATAAGTGAGTGATGTGTTAATTTTTTAATCTACTTATGGAATTAAAAAAAAAAAAACTCAACTAACATTATATCAAATAATTTATCTTCTTCAAGGTTAATATTTCTTAACAATATTGACTATGATTTCATAAAAATATCTTGAGTAAAAAATATTTGAAATTAAGAATAACAAAAAAAGATTTACTGAAATTAACTTGGATGTAATATAGAATCAATCTATAGAAGACAAAATAAAATCTAAGTTTAGTAACAATTCACGTATACAAGAGATTATATTCATAAAGTAAAGATTCATTTAATCATTATAACGTTAAGACGTGATTGTATAGAGTGATTAGAAATATTATAGTAAAATAAATCAAACATTGCAATCATTAAACATATAAATGTATATTTATCATAAAAAATAAAAAAATTCAAACATACAAACTTACCACAATACATGTATTACTCTTTCTCAATAATATTTTGATAATTTAATTAATAATTTTGTATGAACTTTAATTTTAATTGATCTAAAATAAATAAATAAATAATATAAATATATTTACGGACTCATGATATGTACTATTCAATAAGATAAATAGTAAATTAAGTTGTATCTTGAAAAAAAAAATTTGTGTTTTACTTAAGATAAAATTAAATGTTTTTGGGGCATAAACGTTATGATATAATAATTTAGACTAAAATAATGACTCATTGAACAACAGATGAAAGATTGTCTATCTTTTGTTTAATATCAAATGCTCATAGTATGCCATAGCCCATAAGATGAGAAATATGTTTTATATAAATTTAATTGAATTATTACTAATGAAATTGAACAAAAAATCTTACAAAAAAAATATAAAAGTAAATTTGGGTTAATTTTTGATAACATATCCACTATATCTCACAAATAAATTTTTAATGTAGTTTAATTTGATATAAATTCTATTCATAAATTTTTAATTGATTTAAATTTAAATAACTAACAAATAAAATGTTATATATTTAATGACAAATAATCTTTATTAAATAAATAAATGCTAGAAATTTAAAAGGTAAATTTATTATTTTTTAAATTCATAAGGATACTTATGCGATTCACTTTTAACATTTTTAGATTAATTTAAATAATTAACTAATAAATTATATATATTTAATGGCAAATAATCTTTAATACATAAATAAAAAATACTAAAAATTTAAAGGTAAATTTGTTATTTCTTTAAATTTAACTAACAAATAAAATATTATATATTTAATGGCAAATAATCTTTATTAAATAAATAAATAAATAAATGCTAAAAATTTAAAAGGTAAATTTGTTATTTTTTAAATTCATAAAGATATTTATGCGATTCATTTTTAACATTTTTAGATTAATTTAAATAATTAACTAATAAATTATATATATTTAATGGCAAATAATCTTTAATACATAAATAAAAAATGCTAGAAATTTAAAGGTAAATTTGTTATTTATTAAAATTTGTAAGGATATTTATGTCGTTCACTTTTAATAGTTTTAAAGTTTACACTTTTATATATAAATAATTTTTCATATTAGGTAATGTAAATTATTTTTGTTAATTTTGATCGATTTTGATAAATTTTAATACAATAACGTATTTCGATCGATAAGTGAATATAAAATATATTTTATAATTTTTAACTTATATTTTATTGTTTAATTATTTTTAATTTAATAAAAATAAAATCAATTGACAAAATAACCTTTAAAAATTAAATTTTTTTCTTTTTTTTAAACTGATTTTTTTATTCTTCATTTTTTCAAATCAAACTTTATAATTTATATTATTTTTCAAACTAAAGTTTATAAGCATTTCAATTCTTTTTTTAAGAAAACAATTGTGCTCCATTTATAAAGTTTAACAATTATAAAGCCTTGATTAATTTTTTCATCTTTTTATTTTTATCTTAATATTTATATAAAAAAATACTTATTTAAATATCATATAATCAGATTAAGTATTTAAAAATATTATAAAAAATTTATAATATAATTTTTTATTGTTTTAAACTTATTTATTTGATTTGTGAAGATATTACATATTTTATAAATTATTAATAGTATTATAATATACAAATCAATGCATGTTTATAAATATATATAAAAAAATTTGAAATAATATATCGAAACAATTAGTATTAGTATATACCATATTTAAAAAAAAAAAAAAACTGAAACGTTATCCGATACGATATTAACAATTTTGCTTCAAATGTCTCCCCATGCCAAATCTTGGTCACTGATCCATCTTCTTCAACCTTAAAACATTAATTTGAAATTCCCATTTATCTCTTTCTATGAAAATTAACAATGGTTTGTGAATGCAGTTGTTATTTGATGCAGAGATTTTCATTTAACACAAACCAGTTGCTAAAAGAAAAAGATCATATTGATGAGGATAACCAGAACTAAAGAACAAGATCTCAATATATAGTAACAAACATGCCATAATTGTAAGTTGATGCCATGCTCATGCAGTAAGCACCTGCATCATGCACCACCAGGCCATTCCCCTACAAATATGAAACTCCTGATAATGCAATCTTAAAGTATTCATGCTCCAACCATCCCATTAGATAAAATTCAATCCCTTAGCTGGGGTATGCAATTCTCTGTCTTTTCCCAAGAAATCTGCAGACTCGAACAGGGCCGATGACATCGAAAGTAGACACCTCTGCATCAGAAGGTGCAGGAGAAACCAGCTCTATATGTTGCAATCAAATATGAGTAGGTCCATTGAGACTACATCGATACAAATGTACGATTCAGGAAACACAAAATGAAGTTTGATTAGGGTGACTAGCAATTCTTGTCTTTAGAAGGTTCAAAAAATGCTAAGAAACAGAAATTAAATAAGTTTGCATTGCAACATAGATTAAGCAGAGGTTAGGTGAACGTGGTGAGATTGATAGCCAATAATCAGCTACTTTGGCATAAGTTCAACTGATGGCACCTAGGAATGAGGCACTGTTCAAACTGGTTTCATCAAATGTCGAACTTGATAACTGATGATATCATCATTCTAAGCAAGATAAACTAAGCCTTTTCAAATAACAAGTGCGGTTGTGATAAGAAAATAATGTAATGTAGATAACAAACAGTTATGACATTGAACAACATTTAAGAAAAGGGTGAGGGGGAGAGAGGGGGGTCTTACATGGCAAGGATCAATATTCTGCATGATGGACATGGTTTACTTGGTAAGCATCATAAAGACTAGGACGGATAAGTTCAGCCATACTTCCATCAATCACAATGAAATTTCTTGTTCCATTACTTTTGGCTCCGGTGACATGATTGACTAAGCAGCAAGTATTTGCAATGATTGATCTCCCCGGTTCAATGATGAGATTAAGATTTCTAGAAAATATATGCTTTGAAACTTAAGATGCACTGGTTAATTTATTGTTTGAAGTAACTTTGTAAAAGTGGATGAAGGCATTAAGTAAATATATTAAGTTTCCAGCCAAAATGTGAAAACTATTGAACTCCCATTCTCATACCAGCTACCCAAATAATTCATGCATGAATAAGCCACAGATGTTATGACAACAATTTGCAAGATTTAGAATTCTGAGACTTAACAGTGTTGATGAGATCTCTTGGTGTGGGAAGGACAGCTCCACTATGGTAGTAATCTATCCCCAAATCCCCTCCAATGTTCAAATAATCAACTTCAAAACCTTGGGCAAGGATTTCATCGATGTAGTTGACCATAAAAACTGCAGCATCCTGGAATATATCTACCTAAACAACATTACACGAGGGCTTCAAATCAGAACATGCATAAGCAGCAATAGCATTAATGTGCAATTCGTCAACTAGATTAAGACACATTGATGAATACAGAAAATAAACCAAATTGAAGGAGCGATAGGAGAATCTAAGAAACAACTTTTAAAACAAACAAGTACCAGTTGATCTAGCATAAGTCAAATTGGTCATCAGAAAAGTTTTGGGTTAACCGTTGTGAAACCTGCCTCAAAATTTCTCTATTACCAGATCTAAGTTGCAGAAAGTTTAATCAAATAATTAAATAAACATAATGTTGTTGAGATACCTTGGTAGTGGTTGAACCAAGATGACAATGGTTCCCAACAAGCTTTAGCTCATTAGGGTGTGCCTTTATAGCATCCAGAAACCACTGCAGCTTCTCATTTCTAATACCAAAATTTAGGGTTCTTGTTCGCAGTAGCAACATATGGATGGACCTACAGAAAAACAGAAAAGTCATTAAAAACATAAATATAAAATTCAGATAAAAAACATGCTTCTAGTATCTCTTAAATCTTAAAGTCTTTAGTGGCCTTGAATTAATGTAATCCTCAAAGCTAGGTTTAAGTTGCATTCCCCCAAAACCAATTATCTTGAGTAAATCTACTAGCCTTCCTATCATGGATCATCAACTTGAAAGTTGAGAATGAGTGCAGTAGGCAGAAGGATTTCAAGCTAAGGGGCAATAATCTGGTTCTTGAGGAACACTGAAACTGGTGCGAGAGAAAAATGGAGAAAAAAACAGACGTGAGGTAATTTAGTGGTGAGAGAGCTATTATGGAACTGGAGATTGAATAATAGAGGCTAAGAAGGTATGCTGGTTTCCCTAAAAATAGGATGAAATGTCTGTTGATCAAACTTCAATAAACCAATATTTACCATGAGAAAGCAGTATATATAAGCTCAACTAGGTTATCGTGTATCATATATTTCAGTCATACACTTTTAAGTTACGAGACATGACCAGAGCCATATAATAACTACACTACAAAGCAAGTTCCATCTTGTTTTAAACCATTTTACATGTACCCGTGTTTGCTAATAAGGTCAACTCAAAACCAAGGTTAATCATATTTAAATCATAAATGTTAGAGCGTCCAGATAGTTAACAATTATTATTACGGCTACTTCATTACCTGAGGATCCACATCTGGGTTGATCCGAAGCAAAACATTAACCTTCCTGCCAGCTATTCTTGCAGCTGATACAATATTCTCCAGATCAAACTCACTATCAATGTTCAAAAAACACCTTCTTGGGCAGCCAGTACCAAATCCTCCAATATCTTCCTATTGCCATTAATTATACACCTATATGTTTATATTTCAAGAACTAGATAAACAGTGAAGAACCACCAAACTATTCCTACTCAGCTTAACAAATGCGGACAAATAGTTGATGGTAGATCCGCCATCAAGACTGGCGGAGACAAGAGCTCGTTCTTCATCGCTTGGAAAGGCTTCTGGCAGTCTTCGGACCACACAAACTCAACACCTTTTTTCATTAGAACTGACCGGGGCTTGACTTTCTTCGAGAGGTTTGGAATAACTATCGCGATTACTATCCCTAATTAAAAAGGTGTCATCAGAAATGAAATTCCTAATGTCTTTGATACCAACTGAATGATCAACCTTACTGTAATAATTAGAGTTGTGAGTACAACCACAAACGCTTTTATCCGTATCATTTCTAGCCAGGTCTTTGTTTACACTTGCATTTTCAATAGGACCAAGGCTATCCATTGATTTACATTTAACATGACCTGCCACCTCATAGACCAAGATAGATGCATTAAATATCTTATGTCATTGTATTGATGGGTGCATTACCAAGTACATTTAAAAAGTCTAGCCCTGCAAACACAAGGGCATACCTACCATCTTGAGAGCAGTTACTTCATTCAAAATGCCAAAAGGTGAAGACCATATCCAGTTCACTCCTCCTAGAGGGTCATGAGGGTGTAAGGACACTCCTTTTGAGAGTGTAATATTTTCTCTAAATAATTTGACAAGGTTCGGAATACCAACTAGCTAACAATTCAAACAAATGAATAACTTAAGGCGATGTTCGGATGCTTTTGCTACTTGCTTTTTATTGTTATTACTTACTAAAATATTGCTAAAAATCTTACGCTAAATCAATAAAAAATTAACAAATGATTAAAATGAAATACACATTTAAGCATAATTGGTCAATTATAACGTAAAATAATGCATTTTGTTACTCACAAAAGTTTATAAAGTTTTGATTATATCTTTGAAAAAGCTGTATAATTTTTTATTCAAATGCGAAGCCAAAAGCAAATAGCTGGCAAAAAATATAAACAGCATGGACATAAGAAACAAAATTAAGCATTGTTCAAGGAAAGAAATATACTTAGTTGGGTCGAAGCCGGCATGAAGAGCCAACTTACGTTCATTGCCACTACAGCACGGGAACCCAATTTCCTCAAATGCTGCAAAATCTTCAAATTATCATTCGCCTTAATCGCGTTAGCCAATAATCGAATTTTTCAAACCTTCAAGAGCCCCCTTATAAGCTTCCGCATTCCTAGTAATCTAAGGCTTACCGTACAAATAAAACGGCCTTTTTAGACATGTTCCGTGATGCCTTGAACCTTGGTATCCTCACAATAGAGAAATCCATCTGGGGATTTTTTGAAGCAGGGTTGAAAGGTTTAGTTGAGGGTATTAGCAGGGTTTTGGGAGAGGACAGGTTTGAGGGAGAGAAAGTGGTGTTTGACGAGATTTTTGGAGGGTTTGAGGAACAGAATAGGGAGTTTGGAGAATGGGTTTTGGGTTAAAGGGTAGGTTTAGGGTTTTGGAAAGAGAAGTTCAATGAGATAGGTGAGTAGCAGCCATTTATGGTGAAGATAGAGCAGTGTGCGTTCGTTGACTGTTGTTTTCAGAGAGGAGTAAAAAGAGAGTCGTTTTCCCCTTTTTGGTTTTCCATCAATGCCTGGTGAAGAGTTGGTTCCTTTAAGTCTTTGCAGAGAGGTTAGTGATTTTCTCATATTGTTTGTAGGTGGTTGTTTAGCATTTTGGTTACATTTGTTGGGTTCTTGCGATAAACAACAGCTACTATTGTACGTTGAAAACTAAACCCTTCAAAACCAAGTTCTGGCGTCTTAAGCCAGGTATTCATTTGGGAGCTTACAAATGTTAAAAGTTCAAAACTTCGCAAATCAAACTTTTGACATCAAAGTTCCATAAGCAACATATACTATGAAAACCCTTTAATTAGGAAGTGCAGCAATTTCAAACATTACATGGAAAGAGATTAGTCAAAAAAAAAAAAAAAGGGAAAAGAGCCGATAGAAAGACAGTTCCATTATGATTTGTATTCGGACCAACAATTACATTGCTTACCGCAGTATATCCCCCTAATATCAACATCGGTTGTGGTTGTATGTTGAGTGGTAAAACAGAAACGAACTCAAGATAGTGATGAGGTTTTTTTGTAGTCTCCATCACCATAGCTTTATCACCAGCAAAACTTCTTTTTCTGAAACAGATAAATAGCAGTCACAACCATAACACGATAAGAACATCAGATGTAACCATCAAAAATTAAGCATAACATCTAGGTAACGTATATAAACAAATAGGAAAACCAATGGAATGATGTACCCGCAGTTTGGCTTCCTCTTGACTGTCTATGTAAGCAAGAAGTTCTTCTTGCCTCATCAAAGCTTCATGAAGAGCCTATTCAATACAAGCACATACATGCAAACGAAATGAAACTTCAGAAAATGAAAGCAAGAAATACCATAACTGCAAGAATCTAAAGAAACCTTGCAAACATGCCATAATAAGAAATTAATCAGTTGACAACAAAACAAATATTCCCCTACAGGACATTGAGATTTCCAGAAAATATGTACAGCCTGGAGAGACAGTTGGCCTTAACACTGGGGGCCTTTTTTCTCCATCACATGCTTATATTCATAAAAGATACTAAATCCAACTTCCAGAAAAGATCTTTTACCAAGTTTTCGCTGCTGCAGAATGTAATGTTGTTAGCACCATCAGATACATTAATGAAAATATCATTTAATGCTTTACATAGCCAGGTAAATAATCATATATAAAGTACCAAGGTTGAGACATTTGTCAATCAACCTACATGTCTGAATCACCTATTCATAGGTAAGGGTTTAGGGAGTTCTAACAGAAATATGAACAATATTTTGGAAAATAATAACAAGATAACGATTGCCAACTGTACCTTCTTGGTAGCAATTAGCTCTGCTTCTAGGGCATCAACACGACATACAGCAGCATTTAATAATTCCTCTTTCTCATAAGGCATCTCCGATGGCTTTGCTTGTAGGGTATCAACTTTCTCCTCAAGCTCACCCAATCTCTTGAGCACAGAAGATAGAATATCAGATTGAGTAAAAGGAGGGGTTGGAGAAGGGGGGCGAAACTCTTCCTCTTGAGTTTCATGAGGGGTAAGTTCAGTAGCATTTCGACAATGGTCAGAAACTTTGTGAGGAAGCTTTCTAATTACACGGCATGCTACCGAGTGGAAGAGAGTGTAAAGTGTCAAGAAGAAAGCCATAACAGTAAGCAAAATCTGAGCTCGAATTCCTTCTGGGGTCTTGGGAGTTTCAGGCAACGTTAATATACCTGTATTGCAAAATGGCATCATGTTCTCAAGCATATTATAAAACGTCTATGCTGGCTTTTAAGAAGATTTCTAGCATCTAAAAGGTATCACGGCCTATATACAAGATTATATTCATTAACCTCTGGAAGCAGAAGGCCTCTGGAGGGAGGTTTGTCTTTTCCAACTAGAATCAACAGCTTTGTCGACCGTGGGAACATATTCAACATAGCCTGAGAAGTTACCAGCATAGCTTGATTTCCCAACGACCTTAGCCTGAATAATTTACAAAACCAAACAAGAGGATTACCAATTTAGCCAAAAATGCCAATGATACTAAACTTGGGCATAGAACCCAATAAGATGCACAATGCAGTCACATCAAGTACCCTTTTAAGTCATCATGATACTCATAGGCGATAGAATATTGTTAATTGACAACCAAACAAAATAAAGAGAAAAAAGGAATGCAACTAGCTGATCCAAAGAAAAGTAAAGCAAAAACATCTAGTCAAACTTTATAACCGTTTTCATATTAATGAACCCAGTATTCCAAAGCATTATTATGTTCCAAAATCAGAATTCCATGTTAAGATCTCTTCCCATCCAACAATTTATATTATTCATAACAAATTTAATCATATAGGCAAGCAAAGTAATTCAATAACATAACCACTATGAAAGATTAGAAGGTAAAAAAACCCACTTCTTCATGAACAGGGGTCAGCTGCAGTCGTGAATAACTCTTCATTGCTTTTGGAGATGCAATATCTTCTGCTTCTGATCCAGATTCTGCTGTGGATGTATCGCTACCTTTCAGCTGCTTCACAAAGAACAATAAGCAATGAGATAATGCAAAAATCTTACCTCAAACAGGAATATCAAAATTGGACAGAATAGGCAAGGACCATTGAATGTTAGAAAGATCATATACCATTGGATATCGTGGCTTAGCATAAGCAATAACCTTCCCATCACTATTCAAAACTTTTACGACTTGCCTGGCATGCCATGCTGCACCATTAAGAACCATCTGAGAGAAAACACAAGCAACATAGTGTTTCTTTGTTAGAAACAAGTAGGCTGATGAAGCCCTTGAAATTAACAGCATTAACAACATATAATAAATATCAAGGCCAGTTTATAACCTTCAATATTTCTGGATTTTTCCAAGGCCCCTTATCAGAATGAAGGCAACCTCCCTGATCTGCACATGTACAGCTACCACCCAGAAATTCTGGCAACTCACTGAATGGATTTTAAATATCACCATAAGCTTTTAGACAGAATGAGGCAACCACATTGGGAAATATAATAAAAGAAACTTTTTTTAAAGGCAGACGGATGATGATGAAAATTGTATTGCAAAAAGAAGATAAAGAATAATATATCATGTCATGAAAGTTCTATGCCCATTTACCTGGCATCAATAATCTCAAGCAATTTGCTCTGGTACTTGTTTCCAAGAACCTAAAGTCATTCCACAATATGGGTAATTATAAGTCACCAAAAAATAAAAGGAATGAGAAGTCAAAAAAAGAAAAGTACAGTCGATTTCAAAAATATTGCAGAAAAGTATTAACGCACATGAATCTTGGAAGTTGTTTTTGGATCTAGAAATGTCTTGACAGTGTTCCACAGCAGCCTAAACCCAGGTCCAGCATTGATGATAAACATTTGGTGAAGAGTCTGCAAAAAGACCACAACATAAAATTTCAGCTCAATATAAAATAATATAAAACCTTATGGTAGAAGTAACAATTCGTAATTCATCATAAAAGCACATTGAGATAAAAGACCTCAGGGTAATTGTCACCATCGATCTTTTGCAGTCGCATAATCAGCTCCCTTGCACACTTGTTAAAATTTTTAAAGCCCTAATAAATAGATGAAAGGAAAATAATCCACAGTTAGCTACTACTTAGCAGCCAAATATTCAGGTAATAACATGGCAACGAGAGATTACATGAAACATACCACACCATGAACATCTAAAATTGTTGTGCTTGAATCTATGTGCCTCTTTGCAGCAAATGTACATGCAGGAAACTTCACTGTGAAGGCCTTCTCAAACTCCTGGACATGGTATTTTACATACCGGTCCATAGTTGTAACTTGCATGAGTTTGTTGGGATCAACTTTTCCCAATCTTTCAATATACACAGGTCTTCCCTCCTTATCAATACCATGATGACCATGAGGGTAATACCTTAAAACCTCATTCAACTCCTTGAACTCAAAATCCTGAAAAATAAGGATAAATGCAGTGAACAACATGGATTACAACCACTATTTCAGGCAAATTATTAACCTTAATTACCTCCATGATGGTGTCAGCACCAAACTCCTTTCTCCATTGGAGCATATCTGCCCACATATGCTTAGCTTTATCTATATCAAACTTCCTTGCTTTCAAGAACCTACATAAAAGTAACCCTAGAAACCAATTATTACTTGTCAAAGTATTCAAAGTTGGAAGGCAAGTAAAAAAGAAGAAAGCAGCAGAAATGATGCAGAAGATTTCAAGCAACATTGAAAAGGATATATCACATCAGCAAGCAGAAAGCAAATAACATATGTTGAAACAATGAAACGAAGAGCATGACCAACAGACTCACAATTCTTCTTATCGGTTTCCCTTATCAAGGCAAATCAAATTCATGTCAAGATTTTAGTGAGTGAACCATGAAGCATACCATTCATAAACAATTGTGAACTACTATATTGTAGATAGAATGTTCAGTAATTAGGCTGTCTGCTGCTGACTTGACAAGAGAACAGAACTGATAAAACTTGCATTGCTTGCAGTATTAAAAAAATAATCATCCAATAGTAAACACTAATATTTTTGTAAATATGAAATAAAGTTAAAGAGGAGAACACCTCAACATCATGTGATAGTCATCATGTCTTTCTGGAAGCAGTTCTTCCATAATCAGCGCTTGTCGAAATTGATCAACAGCCTGTAGTTCCTCCACATCGCGAACATCCTCAATGGATACAGCGCTGACGCGTCCATCACTTTTCCTTCTACCACTCTTCTTTTTGAGAGAATGCTTAAATCTAGTAGATGCATTTATCGCTTTCTTTCTCAAGGATCCTATTCTTGTGCGCCTTTCATCTTCTGAGTTCTCGAAATCAGATTTCCTTTCTCTTCTCTCGTCACTACCTGAAAACCCCTCAAAGCCTGCCTCATAGCATATACCAGAGCATTATGATTACAAACAAGGAATGTCATTGGATATTTCAGAGAAAGAAAGAATAAAAAAATAAAAGTGAAAATCTAAATCTAATTTGTTTTCTTCTCAATTTCATATATACATATATATATATATATATATATATCTCTGAAAATACTTCAGAAACACAAAAACAAAGAATCGACAAAACATGGCAAAAACAAAACCAAAATAGTAACTCACAAAAAATAAATAAATAGAAAATGTAGTAATAATTAAAAAAACGAAAATAAAATATTTATATTTTCCAGTGTTATTTCTGAAACCTGAACAAGAATGGAATTCCTCTCTTCCGTAGTTAAATAGAATTTAATATCTCTTCCTTCATCTACATTACCAAAAGTTTCTAAGCAACCAAACTGAAGCTACAGTGAAACCCTAGAATTAGTAAAATCAGTTCAAGAAACAAAATAAATTAACTCACAAGGCCTAGCGAATCGATCGAGCGGCCCCGACATTTACGTTCCGTCACAAAAAATCAAGGCGCCGCCGCCGATGAGCTGTCTTCCCGATCGATCAGTCAACATATGGTAAAAAAACCCAGCACGTACCTTATCAGAACCCGCATTACCATCAACAAGCAAGAATAAGGTAATACGAAGATTCAAGATTTTCAGGTGATTGAACTTTGCCTTTGTTTAAACTAAATTTGCGATGAAGAAAAGAAAAGAGGAGAAAAAGCGGAGTGTTACCTCGTTTAGGAAGAAACTTAGGAAAATTTGTGTTTTGACGTCACGGATCACGAGGTTGATCGGACGGTCTTAACTGCATCTGACCAGAATTTTGACCAATCTTGGAGACTGTAACGGTGACGTTTAATAATAAAGATATTAATAAAATGAAAAAGAATTTTGGTTATAAAATATAATAAAATAAAAATAAATTAGAAATTCGCCGAGCAAATGACGGTGAATTTAGGAAGGGAGGAATTGGTCGGAGAAATCGAAGGGGGCATATTACAGGAGTTGATTGAGGAGAGGTGGGGCCAGAGGATAAATGATGATACGTGGCGACAGCAGAGGAAGGGAGTGCACGGAAGAAGGAATCTGCCAGCGGTACGTGAAGAGTACGCGATTGGGTAAATGATTGGGTCATTTGGTGATAGGGTATTTATTTATTAGGCACGTGGTGGATTCGAATAATATGCTTTTGTTTACAAATTGCTGCAGAAGGAAGGCTGCCCAATGCGGCAGAGAGCATATTTATTTATTAATTAAATTTCTAATATTCATAAAAATATTTTAAGACATTTGTCATTTAATTTTACTGATAGAATTAAAAAAAAATCATCAACAACATATGAAATAATTTTTTATTTTTATTAATTATTTTAATATTTTAATAACATATGAGATAATTTTTTAATATGAATAAATGCCATTCTCCTAAACTTTTTGAACCGACCGCTGATAAAGCGCTGATTATAAAACAGGTTTTGGTCGCCTCAGGAGCCCAAAAAGATGATGGATCGAAGAGGTGTTTAGGGGCAGCGAAGCAAAAAGGAAGGTTTAATTTTGGGCCTTGGAAAGGCCGCAAGTCAGCTAAGGACAGGTCTAATAGCCCATATTTGAGCTTACACGGCTTACTCCACTGATTCAAAGTGAGTCAGCTCGATCTCCCTCTCATTCGGTACAAGCCCAAATAAACTGAAGTCCATTTGCTAATGATATTTTTTAAACATGACAATTTGAAAAATAATAATAAGACATCGAGATAATATAATTTAAACTTTTAAAAAAATCATAAATAAATTTAATAAAATAAAAAAATTATATTTTATATTTTCGTATAAAATATAATATGAATGTAATATTTTAATATATTATAAGATTTATGAATCATATTGCTAATCTTGCTAATAAATGAGATTTTTTTAGTTAAAGTATAATTTAATAAAAATTATATTTAATACACTATATTAATAGAGATAAGAAAAAAATAAAATTAAAAATTGATTCAAAAACGTATTGATCGATTTTGATTAAATTTGAACATTAAATATATATTATATTTGAATCGTTAAATCAAAAAATAAAAAACCAAAAAAAATTTTAAATTATATATTTTTATTAATTTTTATATTTTTTATAACATAAAAATAATTATTTATTTATAAATTTATTTAAATATATAAAAAATTTAAAACTTAAAAATTAATAAATCAAACCAAACTAATAAAATTTAATTCAATTTGAATATAATAAAATTTAAATTTAAATTTTTAAATTTTTAAAATTTTAAAATTTATATATTATTCAAAAAATAAAATCAAATATAATTGATATGATTTGATATAATTTTATATATTAATTTTATTTTTTTATGTATTATATTAAAAAAATTTATGTTTCAGATTCTGCCAGTGTCAAATGGAGTCGTGTCCAAAAAGTACCAATGAAGCGAAAGATAAGGTCAGAACTGCTACAGCATTTTTTTTTTATGTGTTTTTTGGGTTAACAGTAGGTAACATTTGGGGAAATCAGAAGAAAATCCAATTTATCAATGTGTGTGAAATGCATAGGTTCTAATTTTATTAGGGTACATCTGAAGAAATCTAAAGAGGAGATTAGGGAGAAATATGAAATTTATTGTATTTATAATTAAAAAATATTATAATTATAACTAAAAAATAAAAAAAATTATATTAATTTAATTTCATTAAAATTAAAATTTAATATTTACCGTGTCATAGGTGCAATGAAATTCAAATGGAGAGTTACAATCATTTGCAACGTGCTTGCCTCGACCGAATCAGTTTGATGAACTTACAGCTACCCACCATTATGTAAAACTGAGATAGTAGTTGGGCACCAGCTGGATCTGCCCAGTTGTGGAGCCTTCTCTCTCTCGCCCACCTCACATGTCCCATCAACTTTTTCAACATTTTTGTTCTTGAGGAGAATCCAAGCTTCTCTTTTTCCTTAGCTTTATTTGTTTTTCATGTTCCCAAAGTCGTTTTCTTTTCTTTTTGCATTTTTTTTTATCAAACTTTCATCAACTCGTTGGTCATTTTTCCTTCTATAAATCGGCTTACATTCACTCAAGTAACTCTTCCACTTTTCCTTCCCTTCATTTTCAGTCCTTTAGCATAATTTCTTCAAGATTCCTCTTGCTATTTTTTTTTATATGTATCTTGAGTTCCAGCTTTGAACTCTGGCTGTTATTCTGTTCTTCTTCTCCTTGATTCAAAACCAAGTTGTGGGTTCTTCTTGCTGAACTCAAACTTGAGTTTTTGGGGTTTCAAATCCATTACCCATCATCAAAAATCTTTTCTTTTCATCTTATTTTTCTTCTGGAGCTGCTGGGCTTGGTGTTCTTGAGATTGTCTCAAGTAGCACAAGTCAAAGTTTTTTCCTTTTTCTTTTTTATTTCCAGGGAAAAGTTTTTTTTAACTGCAATATCTTCATGTTCAATCTTTTGTTCTTGATGTTTGAGATTCATGTCTCCAATTCTCAGTGAGATCTTTCTCTCCGGGGTTATGATAGATTCCACATTCATTCGTAGGACTCATCTTGTTCAATCCTTCTCAGTTGTTTTCCTTTACTGGTTGTATTACGTTTCATGATTTTGGCTTTAATTTCTACTACTTACTCTATAATCTATAAATAAATTTGCTACTTATATCTATTTGCATTATTCATCTTTATTAGGAGTATTTTTATTTTAATTTGGGTCCTGCTATTATTATTACTATTAGTATTGTCATCTCTCTTTTGATTTACTACTATCTGTGTTAAAAAAATTCAAAAATCTTTCCAAGTATCTGCAATTTCCATGGCTTCCTCCAGTGGCACTTCCTCAGGTTCATCAACTTTGATACAAAACTCAGGGTCTGAGGGGGATTTGCGGGCATTGATGGATGAAAGGAAAAGAAAGAGAATGATATCAAACAGAGAATCAGCAAGGAGGTCCAGGATGAGGAAGCAGAAGCATTTGGGTGATCTGATGACTCAGGTAACTCAGCTGCGGAAAGAGAATCATCAGATCATTACAAGGATAAACATCACCACCCAGCATTACTTGAATGTAGAGGCTGAGAACTCAGTGCTCAGAGCTCAAGCTAATGAGCTCAGCCACAGATTACTGTCTTTAAATGATATCATCAGTTTCTTGAACAATGATGCTAATTTCGATGCTGAAGAAGATACAACAAGCCATGCTTTCACTGAGCCCGCCGACAGCTTCCTCAACCCACTCAGTTTTGCCTACTTGAATCAGCCTATCATGGCCTCTGCAGATAACATGTTTCAGTATTAATCTCCATGAGCTTACTGAAATTTAATCAAAGGGAGGAAAACTAATAGAGATTAAGAGAGAAGAGTCATTTCAAGTAATTTTTAGTCATTTTGTTTTGGTTCAGAGTCTTCTAAGATGTGATTTTCAGTAGGGAGTCGTTAGAAATAAGGTTAAGTGTTAGGACAGTTGGGTTGTTTGCTTGTAAATCAGGTTTAATTATTAATAAAATATGTGAAGTAAGCTTTGGTTATGACTTTTGGGATGTTTCAACTGCTGTTGCTGTGAAAGCTCTTTCAGTTGACATCATTGGTTGACTAATCTCATGGAAATATCAAAGAGCTTATTGTTTTCTTTATTTCCTTCTGTTTTCTTCAACTGATATCAGTTGCGTAACATATACATTTATGACCAGAAAATTTGCAGCAGCAGCAGCCTTGTTACCTTGTTTTACTTGAACAAATTTGAACAGAAAGGAAGTCCATAGTTGTGGATGGTGACCCCTTTGATTTTTTTCTGATTAATTGAACAGGAAAAACTATGATTGCTTTGAGGATATTGCAAACTAATGAGATCTCAATTGCTTTAATTGTTTGAAATGAGATAATCTTTAGTTGATTTCACACTTATGAGTGGGAATCGAGAATTAGAAAAATACTGAATTGGGGCATTGATAACTCCAAAGATTTAGTCGATGTTTAGATTTCATTTCATCGAATTAAACTTATCGAATAATCAATTAAATTTAAATATTAATTTTAATAAATTTCATGTTCATTCAAATAAAATTTTAACAAAACATAAATATTTTTCCCCCATGTTCGAGATTGAGACGCAGTTGAAGGATTAACTCTTCGAGCAAGGGGCAATCCCAAACATGTCCAGCCTGTTTTGTCTCTCTCATGTCCTTGAACAAAAGACGAAACCTACTTTGGTCAAAACAACCATTAAACTTGGAATAATTTCAGCCTTTAGGCCTACCATTTCTGGTTCTGCACATGTTCTTTGACTTCTTGCTTCTTAGCAGCACCGTTCAAGTTAAACCAAAATAAAAGGTTGATGAGTTGCCTGATTCCTCAATTCATTTCACCCCTGTTTTTTTATTTGAGGGTATATCATTAAAATTAAAATTTTAATATTTTATCGACACGTATATTAACTTTACCCCTGTTTTTTTAATATAGATATACCGATGTTTGGACATAATTTAATTTTGTGGATACACTTTTTATCAATTCTGTATTCAAATTATAATTTCCAATGAATATTAATTGCCCTTTTTCATGATCAAAGTATAAATTAAAAAGGCTAGTTATAATTGTTCAATGTGTGTGGCAAGAGAAGCAAAGAAAAAAAGCAAGCCTATTAGGCTAAAAGGCTCTAATCAAATCACATAAGTATAAGTAAAATTAAATAATTAATTAATTATATAAAATATAATAATTTAATATAATTTGATCTAATCGATTTATGTTTATAGATAAAAAAAAATAAGATTAATTAATCGTAGAGAATTACATCAAAACATTAAATTAAGAATTTACAATTAATATCCATAAAACATTTTAATTTCCTCTAATCATATAAAATATCATCAACCTAAATAAACGTATACTCATGTGCATCAATACATCATATTTATGTGAACTCTTTCAGTCACTTTTAGTTTATTCACAAACATATAAATATATACACTCACAAAATATAAATCTCTAGTAATCTTATAAGTATTTATCTCATAAAATCTTATAATTATCTCTTTTTTTTTATATCTAACCTAGACTTCACTTATTTATAAGTACACGAACTTATATAATAAAAATCTATTTCCTTTTAAAATTTTTCTTCTGCAAGTTAAATTTACCTATTAAAAATATTTTTTTTTCTTATAATTATTCTTATGTAAGTCTTATTATCCATCAAGTAATATATAATAAATCTCAAACAAATTTTTTATTGAATTTAAGTCACTATTCTCAATAATTCTATCAAATTAGAACAAAAATAAAAAATTAAAAAAAATAATTAAAAAGCTAATTAAATACATGAAAATATAAGTAAAGCTACGAGAATGGTACAAAGACAAATTTAAAGACTAAGAGGTTTGGTAGGAATTTTTTTTTTTTTTTACGTAAATGATTTTGGATTTGAGTTTAATAGATGTATTTTTATTGAGATCATTTTAAATATATGACCTATAATTATTATTTTTTAAGCGAATTGAGTAAGCTATCTTTTTCTGAAATTTTCTCTAAAAAAATTTTAAAGAAGAAAAAAAGTAATGGAAGAAAAGTTAAAGAAAAGGAGACATGATTTCTTAACAGGTTTGTAATGGTGGGACTGTGGAAGTGCTCTTGCAATATTTGTGAAAACCCGGTAGCACGTGCAGGGGACAATGTCTTCAAAAGAAGCACTTAATCACATAATACCTGAAAATTGAAGTTACATTAAAGTAGGTTGATATTAATTCTCCAAGGTTTGCCCGTTCTAAAGTCAAAATTAACTATGGTTTTTGTTTGGGTTTCCCATATCTTCGTGAGTTAAAATTTATATATTTGTTGACAGCCATGGAAAGATTTTTCATTGCATTCTAATGTTATTTTTGTTGGGTTAAAAGATTTCAATCTAATCACATCAACGAAAGTAAAATCAAACACACAAGAGATAATAATTTAACGTGGTTCGATCTAATCAACCTACGTCCACGAATGAGAAACAAAATCTATTAATTATAGAGAATTACAAACATACATCAAATCATCAACCTCACTAAACAATCAATACTCATAGACACTCTCAATCTCTTCTAGTTTTATGAAATATTCTCAATCCAAACAAACATAAACCAAAATCCTTGTGCACCATTTCAACATAACCAAACATATATCCATATGCTCTCATACATCATACCTATGTAGACCCTCTCAATCTCCACTCACAAACAAACATACACACTCATAAGACGTAGAGCCTCAATACTCCTATGGAGTGTCTCTCCCATAAAACCCTACAACTCTCTTATATCTTTTTCTCATGCCTAATCCTGTAGAGACTTCACATATTTATAACCATACAAACTTGTTCATTAAAAATCCATCTCCTCTTAGAATTCTTCTCTTGTAAGTCAAATTTATCTATTAAGAATCATTTTTATTTTAAAATTATTCTCTTATAAATCAAACTTACCTATTAAGAATCTTCTTTCTCTTAGAATTCTTCTTTTGTAATTTTTATTGTCCATCAATCAATACATGACAAATCTCAAACAAATTCCTAACAAATCTCAAACAAATCTCTTATGAAATTTGAGTTATTATTCTCAACAATTTTATAATTAAATTTATAAAATTTAATCATAAAATATAATCGTATTATGAAAATCTCTCTCGTTACATTATAAAAAACGCTTAAAATCATTAAGTTTCACACCATGGATGAGTTTTGATTCAATTTATGTTGGTTTGTTTATTTATTAGGTGATGTCAACAACCTAAAATATTGTATTTTAATTTTTAATAGTCTCAACTATATAAAAAAAAAAAAATGAAGACGAGCATTACGTTGAATTCCAGCTTTGCTCTACCTGTATCACATTGCTTGAAAGGAAAACTTGACGAGCAGAGACTACAAGAATAATAAAGAAAAGATGCAGCAAAAGCTGATTGGTGAATGGTGTTTTTGTTTGAAATTGTTGACAGAAAGCATAATGGAAGCCTTTCTTTGATTTTTTTTAGATATATATAATTTTCAATATAATATAGAAATAATATAATTTAATTTTTTAATAAAATTAAAAAATATATATTATATTTTTATATTAATATAAATTATTAATATTTTATAATTCATAAATATATAAATTATTAGATTTACTTTTAGTTGCCAATGCATGCCTCCAATGATCCTTAACTCGAATAGACAGAAAACCACTAAGCGCCCAACAAGTCGAGAAAAAGGAAATTTGAGCTAAGAACTTTGGCCCTTTGCATAGAAACGAAGTAAATGCCAAAAGGAAACTTGGCAAATGAGCTAACTTGACTTTTATGGAGAAAATAGAGGCTCTAATTTTCTTAAGATTCCCGTAACTTTAGGATATTTCCATCTCAAGAAAATTGAAAACCAACAAAACAAAATCATTGAACCGTCATTTCACAATTTTTTTAAAGAAAGATTCGAAAATAAATAAATTATTTAATTTTTTAAATTAAATTAAAATATATTATATTTAATAATTTAAAATAAATAATTATCGATAAAATTTAAATACAATCATTAAAAATAAACTTTAATCGATTGAGTTTTGATGATTCGGTCCAATCTAATATTTTTTAATCAATGTTTCAGTGAGCACTTGTGAAATTAATTAAAATTTTTTCTTTTTCTTTTTGATGGTAGGTAGCGTTAGTACCATATTAGGCAGTCAATAATCAAGACAAATGGCAAAAATAATAATAACTTAAGCAGCTTGAAAATGACAATTATCACGCTTGTGTCAAGTTGGGTCTCAAAGATTAAAGTGATTGACATAGGATTAATTAGGAGCTAGGTTAGGGTTTTTGTTCTTTAGGCTGCATCAAGAGTTTAAATATGTATTTGATACCTTCAACTTTAAAAGCGAATTTAAAATTATTAAACTAATAATTTATTGAGGGAGCTACTTTGAGTTGAGATTTAGGCCATGCCACCAACTACTATATTATTACTAACACTTGTCACAATTGAGGTGGTGAGCATAGGTAATAAGTAGTTTTTTCATGTATTAACTTTTATAAAGTATGTAAGAAGAAAATTTTTGATTTTAATATATTTAATATTAAAATTTTAAATTTTTTTATAAAATTAAATTTTCATAAATTTTAATGTTAAAAAATAAAAAAATTTTAGATGTTCAAAAAAAAAAATAGAACATAATATTTGGACATCTAAAAAAATAGATAAAAGGAAGTATTAAACATACGAGTATTTGATTTTGTAGTTAGTACATGATTTTTGTTTTTAAAAATTTTAAAAGAAATTATTATTATTTTTATTAGCTAATAAGTATACATTATGAAAGTATTCATTATGAGATGATCTGTTTAAAAATTACAATGATTTGTATATAGTAATTATATCATTTTTTGTAACAATTTAAAAATATTTCGTGATAATGATTTTAAATCATTGTGGTAATAAAATTATTGTCTTAGAGAGTGATTTGATAATCAACTTAAAGGATAAGAAAAATTTTTCACCCTGAGAAAGTAATTTTTAATATTATTTTTGGACTAATTTTACCTTCATGAAAAATGTAATTAATATTACCACAAGAAGCTGATCACTACAAATTTTAAAAAATAGATTTTTTAATCACTTATTCTAAAAAAGTTTTATGTTATAAATTTATATTGATTAGAAAAAATAATAAATTTATTTAATAATTTTTTTAGAAAATATTTTTTTGAAATTGATTTATACTTTGTAACTTTTTATAAA
The DNA here is from genome assembly GCF_047325235.1 of Durio zibethinus. Classification (NCBI taxonomy): domain Eukaryota; kingdom Viridiplantae; phylum Streptophyta; class Magnoliopsida; order Malvales; family Malvaceae; genus Durio; species Durio zibethinus. Next base: position 23,648,468 of record NC_143177.1, read on the forward strand.
ATAACATTTAATTATTTTATAAATTATTGATTCAATATTTTACTTTTTGTAAGGTTATTTTAGATATTTTGTACTATATGATTTATTTTTTCATTTAATACCAAACAAGTAAGTTAAAAACACCAGTGATTTATGATGTTATATCAAATATGATAATCTAAGATACCTGGTGATCAAATCACTTTGGTGATCATATCACCATGATAATTAAATCACTGTAATAATCTTGAAAATGATACAAAATGCTACATATGTGTAATTAGTTATAGTTGAGAACATATATGATTGATATGCATGATCAAAATTAAACAAGAAATAAAAAAATTTTAAGTTAAAGATTAATAATTATAATAAGATGTTTGGAAATATTTTTATGGTCGCCCTACCAAAATTTTTAATGGAAAATAATAAAAATATCAATAGAACATAATATATTATTGTATATGTACTATAAAGAATCTTGATATTGAAGTTTACCTTCTAAAATAAATAAATTAAAACCTAATTATACTTATACGGTATATAAAGATATCTATCCGATACTATTATTAATTCCATGACCCAAAAAACCTAACAAAAGTCCAATATAACATGTATTTCTTTTCTTTTCAAAATACCCAACAATATTTAACTGAAAAAATAAAATAAAAAAGGAAAAAAAAAGCATAATTGCCTTTTTTTTTTCTTTTTCATATTTACCTTTTTTTTATATAACAATTAACCAATCTAAATATTAAATATAAACATTCTTCCCTTGTTGTTTTATTTCATATTAGAGAAAGAAGCCAATATTTGGTTAAAAAATTAAGAGATGAAAAATTATCAGATTTATTAATAATGAAATTTTTAGACTCGATATCAGAATAATCTTAAATTTTAAACTCAAAAAATTAAAAATAATGAGATATATAACATTCTCTTAACTTTATTTATGAAATCAAAATTATTTACTATAATGTATGAAAAATGAACTCTTGGAATATCATTTGACATCTATCTTTTTTACACCGATCGATTCTTGATAAGTGATACGAAAATTTTTTTTAATAAAAGAAATCATAGTATGGAAATAAATAAATAATTGTAGATATTAAGATTTAATTTGTAAATATTTTTAAAAATTATTTTTTAAATATAATTATATAAACTGATTGAATTAAACTCTAATTCATATAAAAATTATTTTTATTGTAAATGTAACATCGTTTCATTGCTAGATTCCACTAATTAAATGTAATGACAAGAAAAGAAAAAGTAGGAGTATGAAACTATAATAAAGTTAAAAAAACAAGAAAGTCGGTGTATTTAGGCATGGTGGTCAGGTTTTCATTTCCAATCTTAAACCCTAAAAAGAAAAAGTAGGAAATTAATTAAATAAAGAAAAAAAATTCTTACTTACATATTAAAACAAACCCGTAGCTTTAAAGAGGGAAGAAAGATGATGAAAATCTCGTCTTTCCCTTTTCTTTTTGGATTTCATTACATGTTAAAAAAAAAAAGAAAAGAATTTAAGTGCAGGAAGAGGCAATAAGTTAGATTCTAAGAGCATGTGGCGAACCATGGTATGTATGGCTCACATGAGTCGAGGAAAAGCTGTCCTGTGATCTTTGGGTTTTGTTTAGTGGGCGAGATTAAGTATTAAAATGAAAAAGAATTAATTAATTAATGTGGATTATATATAGTTTTGTGTGGTGATGATATTTGGTAGGCAGTGATATTCTGAGACTTTGCCGACCTTATATTAATTTAACTGCAAAAGTAAAGGGTCTTAATTGAGGATGTTGTCTTATTTGTTGAGCATGAACGGTGGGTGTTAATGAGATTCTAATTAAATATTAAGCATATCATTAAAATCCTACCAAAAAAGTATATCATTAAGTGATCGAAAGAGAAGGAATTATAATTTCAGGATTTAACTAAGTTGATTGATGCAATCATTTTTAAAAAATAATATTAAAAAAATTTAAAAATTTCAAATTATAGCAAATACAAATATTTTTTCTCTTCGAACTATAGCTTTCTTTTCAAACAAAAAAGAGTTTTAAGGGTTTCAATAAAAAATTTGGTTTTGAACTTAGTTGCAAAAACTCATTTCGAAAGAGACTAATTTTAAACTTATGCGATGCACGAAAATATTTTCATATATCAATAAATTTTATATAAATATAAAATTTTTAATGATAATATAAACTATGAAGTTTATGAATAACTAATAACTTATATAATCATTTTTATTTAAATTTATATATTTTAATATAATAAAATAAATTAATTATATATTGAATATACTTATATAATTATCATAAATTCTAAAGAAAGCTTAAACTATAAGTTATTGAATTCAAATGCTTAAACTATAAGTTATTGAATTCAAATAATCTCTAAACAAAATATAATAATGTTTTCGATTTCAATAAATTAAAATTTTAATCTTTAAAATTAATATCGCATACAAATTTTTTTCATTGGAGATTCTTTCATAAATTATTGTTGAAGTAAAAATACAATAATTGATTCTTCAGTATTTCTTGCTATCTTTGAAGTAGGTGTCATTTTAATTTATGAGGGAATAAATTTTACAAATTGAGGTGAATAGATAATTTGATAACAGTTGAGTTATAATTTAGACTATATAATTTTATAATAAACATAATCATTGTAATAAGCTTATATATACATTTTCTAATAATTTTTTATATTCAAATTTATGATTAAAATTATACATTTTATTCACTGTAAGTTTGATATTACTTATCCCAAAATTATACTTGGTTGCCCTCATTTTGAATACATAAAATTTATCTCTAAGATCTTTAAATATTTCTTAGATTTTATAATTTTCATGTTCCTAAATCATAAGTATATCATTCAATTAATTTGAATATTAAATAATATTAAAATAATTTTTAACTAAATATCTTAAGAAATATTTCATAAATATCATCAATACCTCAATTAATTAAATTTTTTGCTTATATATTGAATAGTACGAACATCGTCATTCCATAATTATCATATATCTCAATATTCAATTTGTAACTATAAAAATGTAAAATTCTACAATTATAAATATAATATAATAATTTAAAATACTTTTATTATCATCATAGAATAATACTTTTCTTATGTATCAAATATTAAAAATAAATAAATATAATTACCTTGGAGTTGGACTAAGGACATCAACATTGTAAAAATAACATTGAAATTTATCATCAACTTCAAATAGTTTCTTGTTACACCCACATGACATATAATATTAACAAAAAATAGTATCAAGTTTCATGATAATGACTCTACTGATGAAAGACTTTTACTATATATACCAAATCATTTTTAAATCAATTATTAACAAAAAAATATAAACAAACTAATATCATAGTTAAAGAAATATAAAATATAAATATAAAAAAGAGAATAACCTTTGAGTAGTGCAGACCTAGAAACGATACAAAGTGAAAATTAGAGAAAAAATTAAAATAGAGTTGAGTAGTGATCAAAAGATATAAAATTAATGAAAAGTGGTTAAAGATGCGTTATGCTTAGCCTAGAGCTACTTATACAAAAGGTGTATTATAGGTTAATTAATAAGATAATTTAAAATTATAAAGTTAATATTGAAATAATAAAATTGTGAGTGAATAATGGTCTAATAATGATAAGTTAATTGATATTGAAATATTTTATTTTGACATTAACATTTACAAATCCCTTAATTTAGAATAATATAAAAAATTAAATTTATTGTATTTAATAATGGCAATAAAATAAAATAAATTTTAATTATATCAGCATACATTAATATCTAGTTTTTAAAATTATAAAACATTACAAGTGAAATTAAATGAAATCCATATGCATTAATATTTTATCAAATGAAATCAAATGTGTCTTAATATTTTACCAAATGAAACCATATTTAATGAAATATAAATCTATCAATCAAATATAAATTAATAAAATATTTTATTCCATTAGTTTAATAATGAAGAATTAAATTTGATATATTTGATTTTTGTATTTATACATGAAATACATCAATTATTTAAATGGATACTATATTTAATCAAATATAAATGTATCAAATAAGTAATTAGAGAATCAATTATTTTATAATTGTAATTGCCATATTTATTAAATTATTAATTATATATGATTGATTTAATTTGTTGAATTATGAAAAATTTAAAAATTTAATACTTTTAATATGAATTGAATAGAGAGTGATTTAAAATCAATAGTAAAAACATAAATATAGTTAATTAATAAGATAATTTTATATTATGAAAATTAGTATTGAAATGATAAAAATTGTAAGTGAATAATAGTCTAACAATAACAAATTGATTGATATTAAAATATTTTATCCTGCCATTAACATTTACAAATCCCTTAATTTAAAATAATAAAATAAATCAAATTTATTATACTTAATAATGGCAATAAAACAAGTTAAAATTTAATTAAATCAATGTGCATAAATATCAAATAATAAAATTATAAAACGTTACATATGAAAATAAATAAAATCAACGTGTATTAATATTTTATCAAATGAAATCATATTTAATGAAATACAAATGTATCAATCAAATATAAATTAATAAAATATTTTATTCTATTAATTTAATTATGGAGAATTAATTTAATATATTTGCTTTATATATTTACACATGAAATAAATCATGAAATATATTAATTACTCAAATGGATACTATATTTAATCAAATATAAATGTATCAAATAATTAATTAAAGAATCAACTATTTTATAATTGTAATTGTAGTATTTATTAATTTATTAATCATATATTGATTGATTTAATTTGTCAAAATAAATTTTTTTAAAATTTTAATACTTTTAATATGAATTGAATTGAGAGTGATTTAAAATTAATAATAAAAGCATCAATATAATCAATTTAGTTTTTGAGATTATATTTGCTTTATATATTTACATATGAAATACATTAATTACTGGATACTATATTTAATCAAATATCAATATATCAAATAATTGATTAGAGAATCAATTATTTTATAATTGAAATTGTAGCATTTATTAATTTATTAATTCTATATTGATTGATTTAATTTGTTGAATTAATTTTTTTAAAAATTTTAATACTTTTAATATGAAGAGGGATATAAAGTTAATAATAAAAATATAAATATATTCAATTTAATTTTTTGAATTATTTTTAAATTAAAAATATATTAAATAAAATAAAATACATTTATCAGATGTTACATGACGATTTTTAAAATTATTTACATGTCAAATTTTAAACTGTTCACATAAGATTTTTTTTTCATTTTTATAAAAAATTTTGACTTTTATATATTCATATAAGATTAGGCATATGGATGTGTAAAGATGGAGACGAAACCAAAAAATAACAAAATGAGTCAAATAATGAATTAAACGAGGAAAGGGAAACAGATATTAGTTTTGATAAACTAATTACTAATTTAGAATAATGTAAAAAAGTTTTGGGGGACTATGGCCCCTAACTGCCCTCGTTGCTTTATCCTCCATGTAGAAAGCAAAGCCAAACAATAATTAAAATGGAGTTTTTGGCAGTAATTATAAGTCCAAAAGGCATTTTATCATTTTCTTTCGTTAAAGATAGTCAACAAAAGATCACGAGTATTTTGAATTTTTGGATTAATTTGACATATCAAATCGACTTATAATATTAATGTCATGTCAGTTAAATCATGTTATCGCTCACCCTTTAAATTTTTTACTTTATATCTATAAATAAGATCCTTCGAATATTATTCAAATATCTGACTTTTTATATTTTTAAATTTTTTTTCTTCTTTCAATCTCTTTTATTCTGACTTTTAACTAGAGTAATGAAGTGTAAATGCAAGAAATATTTATTGTCTTTGCCCTTTGACTGACCTCTTTTTCTCTTTGGCTATTTCAAGATTTCACCCTAATTCAGAGATCGGCACTAATAGGAGTCAAACTGTGAATTGAATGAAAAAACCGGAGATGCATATTAATTTTGGTAGACTTAATTACTAATCTAAAATGATATAAAAATTTTTTTGGGAGGCCGTGGCTCTTGCCTGCCCTTGTGGCTCCGCCCGTGTAAAAACTAGTAAATAAGAAGGGTTTTTTTCTTCGTATGAATTGAAAGTTAGAACTAAAATCACCAAATGATCAACAAGATTCCTAAGTTAAAATCATCTTACGAACAAGATGAAATGGCTAAAAGCTACGTTACACACTGTTTATTCACTTTAACCTAACATGTCAGTGTTCGATATTTCTTGAACATGCATACATAACAGTACGACATCACACCTACCTGTTAAAAACATGGAGATGGTGAGACATATCCATGTCCAATATCCTAACAAAAAAAGGATTTTTTTTTTCCTTTATTGGAGCTATTGATTTTCAAATTTCCCTATTTATCTTTGGAAATATTAGTGGAAAATCGAATTTCAATCAAGCATCCAGAAGATATCGTTTTGCTTGAAGATGGATAATAGTCTTCGCTTTCAAAGAGTTATACTCTCCCATTTTCTTTGACAATTTAATTATGTGTTTTTACATGTTTATTTTATATTAAATATGTAAAATATAAAAAATTGTCGTATTATAATTTTTGTGAACATGTCAAATGTAAAATATATATTTTAATTTTTATTAAAATTTTAAATTATATTATTATTTTTTATACCATATTTAAAATTATCAAAATCTAATTGCTGCTTTAAACAGCCCTATCTAACAGTCGTCGAAAATCCCCTTTACGCCGTTATAGCCTAAGGAGAGCTCCAAGTAAAACTTGACATGGGCCTTTCCTGGATCGCCCAATGGAAGCGAGTTATTAAGATGAAGAAAAGTTGTTTATGGCGGGCTTGGTCAAGGGATTGCAACAGGCTCAAATAAATCATGACCCTGTATCGTTTATAATTGTTAGAACCATATCCACAAAGAGTTTCAACATGGCCAAGAACGGAAGGACGCTTATGGGTTGGCTGGTGGAAGCTTCCTTTCAAGCTTCCCTTTCTAGAAAGTACAACGTTGCTGCGTTCATTACGACATGACATGTTCATAAATCACAAATAACTTAGCACACGAAGCAATGTCGTTTCCGACAACATGGGATGTCGTTACTTATATATCATTGGCCAACACATTTGTACGTGTAATGATCAAGAGCCATCGACCTCCGGTAATCATCTTTGAATATCTGTCTTTTAAGAGTGAGGTTCTCACAAAATACACGCCCTCTGGTTATTTCCTTTTTTGGCCGGTGGCTGACTGATTTCCCCCCTTTCCGGTTTATATCGATCTTCCCCTTCTTTACAAATCACCAATCATTTCTTAACCAGTTCATCTCACTTTCCAGAACATGTAAGTTCAAGAATCTTCTTTTTGTTTTCATTGCTCGTTGAATATGAATTTATAATGCTCATTTTCCCTGGAATCTGCTTGTTGTACAGCCTCCATCGTTTGTTGTTACGTTCATTTAGAGCTCTGAATTGATTCTTATGCCATAAAGGGTCATAGTTTTTTTTTTTATATATATATATAAAATTAAATATTTCAAAACAAGATTTATTTATTGTCATTTTTTGTGGATACCCTTTTGTTTATATAACTATAAGCTTTTCTTTTTTTTTTTTGAGAAATTTGTCATTAGTTTTATCTTGTTTTTGTTGTTCTTTTCTTTATCATGAGGCTAATTCGTTGTATTCGGGTTCCTAATTCTAATGCTAATAGCAGTGCCAAGAGAAGATCAATGGTAAAAGACACTGCATATTATGATATATTGGGTATCAATGTTGATGCATCCACAGCAGAAATCAAGAAGGCTTATTACCTCAAAGTAAGCTTCTCATTTCTCTCCATTATGTTTAGATTTGTGGGTTTTTTCAAATATGCATGATTTCAGAAACACATATGAGATTGCTACCTTACTTGAAGGGGAAAAGACTTTATCCTTCTGTCTGACAAGAATTAGGGTTGCATTTGTTCTTAGAAGTAGTTTTATATGTTGTTTTTGTTGATTTTGTTCTATAATTGTTTGTCAGCAATATCGTGAAGTACAAATGAACCTTATTCCGAGATTTTCAATCATAAAAAATACATCTTATAGTTCAATAAGGTTGGCCTTATGGTGTGCGTTGAAACCGTAACAAGAATAACATACTTGTGTAATGAAATATGTTGTACATTATATGATTCTTTTTTTTGGAATTTTTTAGGCAAGGATAGTTCACCCCGATAAAAATCACGGAGATCCAAAAGCTGACGAAAATTTTCAGGTAAGCAATCAGATTTAACACTCGAAATTTTCACCTTTTCAGTATGTTGCTAGTTTAGTCAAATCTTTGCAAATATAGTTTTGTAGATTCATAGAAAAATCTCCTTAAAAAATGAAGAGCCACCAGCAGGCACTGTTAGTTACTGAATCCTAAGCTCTATATACGTACCGCTGGTTTTTAACTACTTTAGAGTACTATTTGTATTGAGTTTGTCCTTTCCTTAATCTTATCTGCTCTAGTTGAAAGCCATAACAATGAAAACATATTCCATCATCTGCATTTTTTTATCATGTATTTGGTTCTTACATTCACTGTTTGATATATGTGAAGGCACTTGGTGAGGCTTATCAGGTTCTAAGTGATCCTGAAAAGCGTGAAGCATATGACAAGCATGGGAAAGCAGGAGTACAACCGTAAGTTTACATGCTATAAGTATGATTTTGAATAGTTCTCTTCTTATAAAGGAAAGTTATTTACCTCTTAGTTATTTTACTAAAGCACATGATTTTGAAAAGTACAAAAAACGTGTTCATAGATACTGCCATTAATCCTAAATAATGTTTTCCTTTTCGTACACAGGGACTCCATGTTGGATCCTTCAGCTGTTTTTGGGATGCTTTTTGGAAGTGAATTCTTTGAAGAATACGTTGGCCAACTAGCTCTGGCTTCTTTGTCATCTGTTGAATTAGAAGATGATTCACTAGATAAGGAAGCTCGTATGCAGAAAATTCATGAAAAGATGAACGTAAAACCCTATTCAGAAGTTTTATTTTCTAATGTTTTGCTTACAATTACACTTAAGTTTTTGCCTTTTCCCTTTTTAAACATGCAGGCATCTCAGAAAGAAAGGGAAGAAAAGCTTATCACAATACTAAAAAATCGCCTTGAGCCATTCGTTGATGGTCAAACTGATGAGTTCATTAATTGGGCAAATTCAGAAGCAAGTCGGCTTTCAAAAGCTGGTAGGTTTTATTTATATATGTTCTCATTGTGCTTCTTAAATATTACTATTGCCATTAACTTTGTATTTTCTACCACTTTCAGCTTTTGGTGAGGCTATGCTACATACCATTGGATACATTTACACGAGGAAAGCTGCGAGGGAACTCGGAAAAGACAGGCGTTATATGAGGGTACCCTTTTTAGCAGAATGGGTGCGAGATAAAGGGCACCGTATAAAATCACAAGTAATGGCAGCTTCAGGTACAAAATGCTGCAGTTAAAGATCTAGATCTTGTTTAATGGCCTTTCCATTTTAATTGAACTTCAAATTTCAAATGAAACTTGCAAGTATGTGCATGTCCTTGTAGGTGCTGTTAGTTTGATTCAAATACAAGATGAGCTGAAGAAAGTGAACCTGGGAGAAAACAAAGAAGAGAACATATTGAAAACGCTTGAAGATAAGAAGGATGCCATGCTTCAATACCTTTGGCAGATCAATGTGGTTGATATTGAGTCAACTTTATCTCACGTCTGCTTAGCAGTGAGTTAACACATTTTCTTTCTTACCTTTATCAGTGTGATTCATTTCAAAACTAACGCCTTTGTGGTGTGTGTGTGTATTCTTTTCATAGCATTCATCTAAAATGACACGCAATTTTTTCCCCTTCCCCTTCTATTGCTATGATGATTGGATTCGTATCAGAGGATAAAGCATTCTCATTACTTAGCTGGAAAATTACGCAGCCATGAAATATGTTCTCAATGAAGTCATTGACTTCATTTTTCCACCCTGCACTTAAAAAAATGGTCCAACCCACCTCTATAACATTTTGGTGGAGTTGTCACGCATGCCTTTCTTGGGTTGCCTTGCAACTCTTATGATCTTTTCCAGAATTTCAACTATCCTTTTATCTGCTGTACATGTAAGTTTGGTCTAGAAGCCGAATCAGATTCAACATAGAGTGATATTTTTCATTTTGAGGAAATTATTTAAATCTGTTCATCATCCAGGTACTCAAAGACCCTAGTGTATCGAAGGATGTTCTAGTTTTACGGGCAAAAGGATTGAGAAAACTTGGAGCAATTTTTCAAGTAAGCTTGTCTTTCCCTTCCACAAATTAATGAACCGTAGTCATTCCAAACAGTCTTGTAATTCAGCTTGATTTCGAGTTTTGTTTCAAATGGCATATGTTACAGGGGGAGGGGCACTTTCATTTATGTTTTTTGGTTCATACTGAACAGAATTTATCTTCCATTTTCAATTTCTCAGGGAGCAAAAGGTGCTTATAGTAGAGAAAACAGCTTGCGCCATGAAAATGACAAAGCGATAAGTGTTGGTACCTCGTCATAGTTGTCTTGATACTCGATGGATGTCCACTTCATTATTAATGCATGTGGTGTGTTAGAAGTAGTTGGGTTTTATTCTTGTCCAATTTGTCGAATTTTCGAAAGTAAGTTCATTATTGATGGTATTGATTCAACAGCATATTGAATTTCAGACAAGAATTAAGGTAGGAACCTTCGTGTATTCATCACTGCAGGATTAGTTTTATTGTTGTAGTAGACTGTATATGCTGATAGTGATTTAACCTACATCTATGAAGCATTTGGAAATTAAAGTAAGTTTTTCTGTGACAAAAGCATTTTAAATAAACTCTTGCAACTTCTATTTGCTGATCAACTTCATAATATAAACTTGCTCAGTTTTGTGTTACAAAAGCATACTAGGAACATTTGATGTTCTCTCAATTTCATGTTCTTGGGAGGATATTTTTGCACTTTCCCTTTGATGCTCAGGCACAAGTTGCCCCTAAAAAGGCATATATACACATCCATAGGTAATGGCAAAGCTTATCTCCAACGAGGTGGAAGAATAATTATATCGAAGGCAAAATTGGCACCAATTCCTTTGCGACCCTTTTGCAAATCATGCACCATGCAATAGTTAAATAAGACATTATCGTGTCAATAATCGTGTGATGCATTAATAAAGTGTTAGAATTTTAATTTCAGTAATCAACGAATATTTATTTAAGTATCATGATCCGCAATAATGTGCAAGACTAACTAGGGTGCTGCCGGTGGCACGAAGCTGATATCAGTAAGACAAGGGGGTGATTTTGGATTATAAAATCATGGGTCTGCCTACACCTAATAGTCATGTCTTTTGGGTTGGAATCGTGGACTTGTAACACTAACATGTCCTAGGGTTCCGTTTTACTGATTTTCAGAGTAAATATCAAAGGTTACAAAGTCACAAACTCTCCTGATTTTCCACTTCTTTTCCCTTAAAGACAAAGAATTTGTGCATTTTGATAAGATTCAAATATGAAGCCATAAATCTTTTAATCTTCTTTTAATTAGACAAGTAATTGAAGCTCAATTAGTCATACAAAAGGGAAAATGATGCAATGATGAAACAAAAAAGAAGAAAAATATTATCAGAAAAATTAGAAACCATTTCCAAAAGAAGGTGCCATAATATATGTTGGTATATACTCTCTCCAAGAGAATATAAAGAATAAATCTTTCCCAAATGCTTAAATGCAGCCTTCAGATGAACTAAACATCACGAACATATCTGATATCACACTGATCAGAATCCATTAAAGCAGCATGCCAGGAATTATGCAGAGATGATGTATACATGAACCCAACCTCCTTATTCCTTTGTTAATGTTATGTCAACCATGTCGTCCACAGAATCTTATTTTAATGGCATGGCCCAAGACCAGGAAACTCCCCCTATGCCCACACATTTTTCCCATGTTTCCCATTTTATCATTGTTGTTGCTCTTCAATTGTATCATGTCTCCAAGACAAAATACCACAAATCCACAGTAAAAAAAATCAAATTAAATGTTTTCTTCTTCTCTGATGAAAGAAATAAAGCTCAAATTTTCACCTGCTCAAAGATATTAACCAACCCCTTCTTCTTTCTTACTCGGAAGGGTTTCATTTTCTTTTTGCATAATATTTTTATTATCTACCATTTTCTCTGTTGATTCTTTTTATGATTTTTAAATAAGGGTGGGGAAGCAACTGCTGTCCATGAAAGGCTGCTTATAGCAAAAACCAAAGACTATGGAAGATATGATCCATTACCAGCTCTTGTCCGGCCTACCTTCAAGCTCATAAGTCATACCTAATTGATGATTTAGGTGCATGGTGCATGCAGCACTGAGTAAAGAGCGTGGCAGCTTCATCACTGTACTTCTTTTTTGTTAAAATAGATTTATTTTTTTCTTAATTTGTATGATTATTAACGGTAGAGTTTGAGATTTGCGTGTCTTTCAGCTGTCCGTATATGTCTTACATTTGAAGGAAAGTGAGCTTGAAGATTGTAATATAGACATGCAGTTGATCAAGAAGCAAAATTTGCTGCAAGTCAAAGCAAACTTCACATCACCATACTTCTTGCTTTCTCGTTTGCCTCAGTTTTTCTTGAAGAGAAAGCCGGTATAAAAGTAAAATCGAAAATCTTAAAGACTGGCCCCTTGGCAACCAAGATTGGGCCAAGTCGAAGCGGCTTTGTCAGATTGGGCCAACTTGAGCCTCCGCTGAGAATAATGCACGGTGGCGAACCCTTTCCATGTAAAGTTTCCCACTGCCCAACTTGATTACAGCAGTCTCATGTTTAATCCTTTATATAAATATATATATATATATTATTTGATATACTGTTAATGAAATTTTTAATTTTATAAATGAGTTAAAATAATAACACATATATCTTTTTTTAAATTATTTTTAAAAAATGTATACTAAGCTTAGCTTGTGAAATTAAAAAAAAAATTTCACTGTCAATATATTTGATAATTTCTCATATATATATATAATATTACTTTATAGATCAAAGACAAGTTTGTTTAATTGGCAAATTCATACATTTCCAATAATTTAGAAATGCAAAGTATTATAATTGGTTTATGCAATTAATTTAAGAAGTGATATTCAATAAATTTGAATTTAAATCTTAATATTTATATATTTTTTTAAATTGAAGAAATTATTTATTAAAATTTTCATTCTAAGAATTCTTGAAAAGAGTTACTATTGGTGGTCAAGATTAAATTTCAATTTGCTCATAAAATAATTTACAGACTTATTTCTACATAAAACATTATGAGATATTTACATGCAATCATTATGTCACCATGAGGGAATTTAAAGAATTCATCTTCCCTTATGAAAAATACATGTTTAATGAGACACATGACAATTTTCTTTCCTTATTTGTACAATTGCTTAAGGGCTAAGAAAAAAAAAAGATAGTTGCTCCCATGCTTGATTTTGGCATAGAAATTTGTTCATGAAGCCCCCACAAAAAACCCCATCAAAGTGACTTATGTCTTAGTTCATCAACATCTTACCCTTCGTTAAAAAGAAAAGAGTTGGATTTTACCTAATTTCGTTTGATTTTGATGTTTTAATTGTTGTTTGTAATAACATTGATAATGATTAGGTATCTCTTAATCAAGTTTAAACACCACACGCCACCTTTGTTTTTTCTTTTATTTTTTAAAATTCTTTATTAAAATGTCACTTTTTTCTTTTTTTTTTTATTTTTTAATCAATAAAAGTTTACGAATAAAAAAAAATTATCTCATTTTTAAAATTAGGACAAATCATCGACTCATAAAACATTTTTAAACTTATAAATCATTTATTGAAATTGTAAAAATTTGAATATGAATGTTTTGTATTCAAATATTAAATCTTAATTATATGTTCAAATCTGAATGTTTTGTATTTTTAACTAATTGTGTCAACTTTTATTGATATTTTTATCTTTAACATTATTTATTTGTTGACAAGGAAGATTTAATTTGAGTATAAAATTAGTTATAAATATTAAATTTAAATTTTAAAAATATTATACTAATAAATTAAATTAAAATTAAAATTAAAATTTTATTTTTATTTATTTAATTAAATGTAAGGATAGGTATGGTGCAAAATAAAAAAATTTATCATAAATAATACTACATTATCAACTTCTTTTGACTCCACAAATGTAACGAGCTGAACCACAGCATCAGCCATATTTATTTCCTTCTACATATTTTGTGCCGTTTACGTGTGCAACTCAAAGTCTTAAGCGTACTCCCCACCGAACGCAAAAATTTTCCATGACAGACGCATTTTCCGGTTGACAATTGTGCGTTGCGTTACACGTCCTAAACATTTCACCTAATAAAAATTTGTTAATCATTACGTGTCATTCCCACATATACTGAAAAATATTATATTTGATGTGGAACGTAAAATATATTAACTATTATTATCTTATTAATTTATAAAATTTATAAAATTAATTAATTAATTAATTAATTTTTATTTAAATATTTGTAATTATATTATATTAAAATACTTGTCAATATGTTAATCAGGATAATGAAGACCTTAAATGTTTGAGATAATTTATTTTAAAAGTTTAAACACAAACATTAATCTTAACAAAGAAAAAAAAAATTAATGTTTCTTTCATCTTATTTCTTCATTTGATAAAAAGAAAATAAAAAATTTTAATGGATTTGTATTTATTTTTAAATTCAAAATAAAGTATTTTATTTATAATTTTATCCTTAACTTTTTTTTTTTCATATCAAATGTAAAGAAATTTTTTTCTCATTTTATTTATTTATTTATTCACCTTTTTTTAAATTTGTTTTTAGAGTTAATATCATAAATAGTCCCTCAAATGTTTAGTGTAGATTTGAACTTTAAATATATCTAATATGATATTTAAAAATTTATTTATTCATCATAAATTATCATTTGAAATTAATCACATTAAATATGAGTATTACATTAATTAAGATATTAATAATTTAAATATTACATTAAAAAAATTTTAAATTTAAATATCATATTAAATATTTTGTTATAATTTATTAATTATTTATAATATTAATTTTTTTATCAAACAAATTGTAAGTGACAATCCTAAAAAAAAAAAAAATTGAATTTTCAAAAATAATGGTATGTGGTGAGTAAGGGTGAAAAAATTCAAGAAATTTGAAAAAAAATTTAAAAATATAATATTCAATTTGATTCAGATCGATTTTTTATTCAATTCAGATCAAATTTAAATATTAAATATATATATTAAGTTCAAATCGAATTTTAGATCAAAAGGTATCAAATAAAAAAAAATTGAACTGAATGATATATATTTATATTTTTAAAAAATAAAAATTTACTTAATTATATTAAAATTTTATATTAAAATATTATATACAAATTAAAAAAATTAAAAATCAATAAATTAAATCAAATTAAACTCATAAAATTCTATTATAGTAAAATTTGATTCAATTAAAATTACATAAAAATTTAATTTATATTTAGATCAAACTTTAAATTTTTATAATATTATATAATATTTAAAAAAATCAAATTAAATTTGGTCTAAATTAAATTGTTATCAACCCTACTAATGAGAGCGAAAGAATGTAGAACTTAACGAGTAAGAATAAGGTCTCCGTAAAGAATCTCTTTAGTAGAAAAAATAATTTAATAAAAAATTTTCATGATTATACCTTCGTGTGACGTGAAAAGCACGAGTATGCGTACTACGCACTCCGCGTACCTGATAAGTAACCAACCCTTTTGTTTTGGTTACCTCTATGGCTCTCTCTCTCTCTCTCTCTCTCTTTTTTTAACGCATAAGGTACAAGTTAAAATAAGCACGGAATCACTTGCTCTAATGTATCACACGGTTCAGCACAATTCTGTCAAAAGAACTTAACGGCCGATTCTAACGACGTTATAAAACCGTCTAAAACGACCTCACTCCTTCCCTCTTTTCTCCCTGAAACAAAAGAGAAAAAAATAAAGGAAAAGAAAGAACAAGCAGCCTTTTAGTCTCCTCTCCCTCTTTTTTTTCTCCATCTCTGAAAACACTCGGGTTTCTATTTTTGAATACGCTGTCGTTCCGGAGCTCAAATAGGTAGGTTCGAATCCGTCAAGTTCTGGTTTTACTTGTTCCGAGTTGTTTGTTAGTCATTCTATCTAAAGTACCCGAAAATCAATTTTTATTATAGTAATTTATAAAAAAATTTAACTTTCTTTTTATTTTTTTCCTGGAATATACATGTTTTAGATTTTGATTTTTTTTTACCGTGAGTTAATGTTTTCTAGGCATTTATTTCGGATCTCTTTTTGACGTGAATTCGATTTTGTTCGTTTTACTATATTTAGGGTTTTGAATTTTTTTTTCAAGTTAATTAATATTATTTTTGTATTTGGATTCACTCTTATTCAGTCCCTAAAGACTAGCTATTGATAGATGCTTGGTCTTTTCTAGCATTTTTTTTTTAAATTTCGGTTAATTGCTTTTATATTACGCTATTTTTTTTTTTTTGGCTTTCTCTTGAGTTTTGAGTGAGTTGATGTGGATACTGAGAGTGTTCTTCTGAGCCTACAAACTCTGTCACTTTGTTTCTCAACTTAGTTGTTAACTGATTAAAACCCATTTTACTACCAATAATGGTAATTTCTTTCTTTTTTTAAAATTTTTTTTGTAGGTTTTTTGGTTAATTTTGGTTTCTTTTCTCAAATTCTGTTGTTTTGACATCTAATTTAAATTTAATTATTAAGGATTAGGGTTAGGTTTTAAAATCAAGTGCAATGAATTTTACAAGTAGTATTTTATTTTCTATCATCTAATTTATTGCTTATTGATTTTTAATTTTTTTTTCTTTTTTTTTTTTTTAAATGTTAGTGAGCAAAGGAGTATAACACTGGCGGTTTTCTTCCAGGAGTAATGTTGATGATAGCGTGAATGATGGTTGTTTGAATACTGTTAGAGAATTAGATTGTGGTGTATTGGATCATGGGGGCTGCTTGTTGTGTTGCTGCTAGAGACAAAACTATAGTAAATGCATCAGGTAATGAGGCTTTACATAGGAATATAAGGTGTTCACCAACATGGAGTTTTCGTTGGGATAACCGAGGGCGTGTAGCGGGCGAAGACACTTCTGTTAGTTGGTTTTCGGATGCGATTAGTCGGAATGATGGATCAGAGATCAAATATGAATCTGCACGTGCATCAGTGGATGGAAGTCCGCCTGAGAGTTTTCAGTCTCGTACGTGGCAAAAGTCCCCAACTTCTGAAGGAACTGTTGGACAAGTGAGAACTCCTGCTTCAGGTAAACTCCTGGGATGCTGGTCATAGTGTGAATCATGCAATATTCAGAAATGTTTAAGTTAGTTTTGAACGTTAAACTAATTTTCCTCTTACTACTTTACCATATGGGAGCATAACTGAATTAGATTAGATGATAACTTGCAGTGAATGAAAAGGTACAAGGAATATAGGCATAGAATGGTGCTTCTGACCAAAAATAAGAACATTGATGGGCTCAAGCCCTTATATGTAGTGGAAGGGAGCAATAATGTATAAATTCAGTTAAAAATAACAAAATTTCTGAGTCTCTCTTTTCTAGATGCATGCTATTAATACTTTTAATTTTCTTAGGTTACTTCATTTGGTAATCTCCGGAAAATCTTGTTTAGTAAAATAGATGCATGCATAACTGGATTAACCTTGGCCTATTGGTTTGACGATCATGGTCCAATCAACTTTATAGGGCCATTGCTATTGGCCTTCCTTCCTTCCTTCCTTCTCCTTTGAGCAATCTTTTGCTTTTGGATGGTCCCACTCTACCTTGCTTATGTTACATAAACAGTGAGAGTAATATGTGAATGCTTTATCTTAATTCAGTTTGTGAATTTTCCAACAATTCTATGAACAAGCTTGATGGTTACCTTTTTTTGGAGTGGGGGGGGGGGGGGGGGTGCGCTAGGCCTGAGATTTGTTTCACTCGTCTCTTTGTTTGTGTTAATCTCATGGTTCTCATGGTAGAAGGAAACAGGTCTTCTATTAAATGTTGGCCATATCATTCTATCTTTTTGTTGGTTTTCAACCTTTAGATGCGAGAAAGATCCTTTAAAAAAATAAAAGGATGTAAGAAAGGACCTTTTGGAGTTGTTCTGTCTGACTTTCTTTTACATATATTATGCAGATCAATCTATTTCAAGAAATATCTCTATTGATGTGAACTTAGAGCAGGTAAAGTTCTTTCCTGTAGGACGTAGGTTCATGCCTTCCTCCTAGTTCCAACTCTGTGATAACTTCCCCATAATATGACATCCTTTTTGAAATCTGGATTGTTTTCCAGGTGAAGGCGTCAGTAGAATCCCCTGCTGCCTCATATCCATCTCCCTCTAAGTTATCACTTTCTTTGCCATCAGCTTCCTCCTTAGCAACATCCCCTTTGTCATCCCAGAGTCATGTGCATCCTACCAGTTCAACAACAACAAGGTGGCCTCTCAGATCTCCTGGACGTCATCTATTGCGTCAAGTATCTGATAACTGTATTTTGGGATTGAAGTCACCTAATAGATGCTCGGTTGGCGAGGAAAGGCTATCGATGCCTTCATGGAGCAATGAATCCACTGGGGGCTCTGGGGGTGGTTCTTCTGATGGTTGGTCTATGCATGCCTTTTCTGAACTTATGGCTACATCTCGTAGGGAAAGGTGGTCTTTTGATAATGACACATGGGGTTTTGATCGGGAGAAGATAAGCAAATCCAGTGGCCGAATCTCAGCTTCCCCCTCTGTTGATCTCCGAACATGTGGTGTTTGCTTAAAGCTATTATCAGAAAAATCTTTATGGAGCAGCCAAAAGATTATTATTAGCAATGATCTTTCTGTTGTTGCTGTTCTAACTTGTGGGCATGTTTACCATGCTGAATGCTTGGAAAATATGACCCCTGCAATCGACAAGTATGACCCTGCTTGCCCCATATGTACTTTGGGGGAGAAGAAGACACATAAATTATCTGCAAAAGCATTTAAAGCAGAAATAGATTTTAAGGCTAAAATCAACAAAATATCGAGGGGCTGGGTTGTTGATGGTGTTGATAGTTATATTGATGGTGATTCTGTTGTATTTAATCGTGTGAAAAGTACTGGACATGAAGGGAAGGCCTCCATTTTGAGCATGAAAAGCTCCATGGGCAGGCCTTTCCTGCGGAAGCACTTTTCTTTTGGATCAAAGGGAAGTAGGCCCCCTTCAGAGAATTGTTCTGCCAGGAAAAAGGGATTTTTCTGGACCAAATCTAGCAAGATGTGAACTTCATGTATGCTGTTAGGAGGTTAGTATCTCTTTGACTGATGTACTACTTTTTTCGTTACAGGCTGAGCTATATATTGAATTTACAAATAAAATCTGCGTTTCTTAGCTTAACGTCACAGTCGGGACCACAATCTGTCTTTGCTTTTGGCCTTTGCTAGAAGTAAACGGACTTTGATACCTCAAAATACACGAGCTATTTATCAAAATTTTCAAATCATTGGTTTCGCAGGACTCACTTTGATTTTTTTTTCCTGCTATACAGATATCGGTTTTGTTTTCCACTGCAGTCATGTTGGATATAGGGATTGCAGACAGTGCAGGATGTCATTCTTGAAGAATTCCTGACACCACCATTCTGAAGTTTCAACACAATTATCTTGTGGGACTCTCACTGTAAAGAAGAAAATGGAAATTACAGGTAAAAGAATAGCTAAACATGAAGAAAAAGTTTAAGGAATGAAAAAAAAAATAGTATAACATTAGTGATTGTATTCTTATTTTGTACAGATTGATCTGTTTCCTGCTTGGATTCATAGACCAATTGATTCATATGAAATTCTGTATGGCTAATTGACTCTGGATCTTCCGAGAAGCCAGTTATTTCTTTTTAGGGCTTTATGTTATTGGCTTTCCACGTTTTCCAATTGCCCTTGGTATCTATTAGGGTTAGCAACGGGTCGGGGTGACACGGGTTTTTGCTCACTTTGAATCTAATTTCAATTTTTTTAATTTTTTTCATATCCGAATTCGATCCGATCCAATAGCATATAAATTGTATTCGATCTGAAATTAATAAAATATTATTTTTTAAATATAAATATTTAAATATATAATTATATAAATATATAAATAAAAAATTAATTTAAAAAATTATTTTTATATAATATTGGATCGGATCAGGTTTATCTAAAATAAAAAATTCGATCCAACTTTTTAACATTATCCGACCTAAAACTTGATTTAAAAAAAAAAATTTAATCCTATGAGTTCGGATCGAAACTGTCGGAATGGGTTGGATTGTTTACCGTAGTATCTATTTATCCGTTTCATTCAACGTGCATCAAGGCAAGGCAGGGCAAGGCAAAGCATGCATATTTGTTTTGCTGAACAAATAGGTGATGAAAATATTTGATCTATTTCGACATTTTGAAGTAATTTGATCTTTTTGAGAGTTTCTACAACCTGTTTTGGTTAAAAGCATTTATTTTTTTATTTATCATTTTGATTTTAGCCAATTATGAAGGTAAATGTAACCAGAAATTAAACAGGGGATAAGAGTTTCAACTAGACTTAACAATTTGACATGATATGATTAGAAAATAATATAAATAAAAGATATGAAAATAATATTTTTTAAAATTTTAAAAAATAATAAATAAATTTAATAAAATTAAAAATTTATGGTTTATATTTTTAAATCAATACAATTATAATATGTAAAATACGAAAGAAAGTCAAATGTAATTTTAGCTATGAATCATTAACCTAATACCGAAGAGGCCACGACTAGACATGTTTTCGTCAAAGCGTGCAATTGTTTCTTATTGAATTGGGAGTGCCCGACGATTTTCGTATAGACGAGATGCATGATTGGGCAACAACCGACAGTAATAAACCGTCAAGTTCTCGGCATACTTCGCCTTGGAGACGAATTCGCTGTAATTTTGTCAAGTTAAAAGAGAAGAAATCATTGGGAGACAGGAAAGTTTATCCTATTGTCTTCTTTGATCCTGATCATCCAAATGTCACATCCATTTGTAACCCACTTAAACTACACGTGCCTCTTCAACCTCTCTAACGTGGCAAGATCTTGAATGTATCATTTGCAAACGCCTCGCCACCTGTAAAATACCCAAGTTTCATGCAAAAACGTAATCTTTGTCCACCAGCTGTGGCTTTTCCTTTTTAAGTCGCAGAGATTAGTCTCTTATCAAATACATCAACATCTCCAAGCCCCTTATTCTACTAGCTAGTCCACTACCGTCAAACTCTTTCAAGCTTCTTTCTTTTGCCTTTGCTGTCATCACTTATAATTTTAGGAAATGGCTGATTTAAGAGATGTTCATGTCAACCCCATTCAACTCACTGATGAGCATGGGAACCCAGTTCAATTGACTGACGAATATGGTAACCCCGTGCACGTTACCAAGCATCCAGTTATGAGTATGACCCAGACAGGTACGTATGATGGTCAGATGGGATATGAGACTGGTTCTGCCGCTGAGTACCAGCAGCAGCAGCTGCAGCGTCAACAGTATCGGCAGCATCAACAGCAGAAGGATCCACAGAGGCTGCATTACGAGGTTTCCAGCAGAGAAGAGATTCAGCGCTCCAACAACTCCAGCTCTAGCTCGGTAATGAAAAACCGCTTATATATATATATATATACATACATACATACATATATATATATATAAGGTGTTTGTCTTTAAGTCGTTTTTGTATAAAGTTAACTGCGTTTCTTCTTTGGTTTTGAATTGTTTCTGGGTTTTAGTCCGAGGATGACGAGATGGGTGGTAGAAGGAAGAAGAAAGGGCTGAAGGAGAAAATAAAGGAGAAACTAACAGGTGGAAAGCACAAGGAGGAGGAGCAATCACAGACCATAATAAACGCTGCCCAAACCACCATCACAACCGGCACCACCGCAACGCCGGGGCAGCACCACATTGAGCACGAGAAGAAGAGTATGATGGAGAAGATTAAGGAAAAATTACCTGGTCATCACAGCCACAGAAAATCTGTGTGAATGAAACATTGTTCCTTTAATTTTGATGTTCTGTTTTTTAATAACGTGACTTGAATTATGTGTTCTTGTGAATTTATTATGCGTGTGAAGTGTGATCTGTAATAAATATTTACTTTTTCTATTGTTTCTTTCTTTATAAATGCATTATTATCTAAATCTATTATTTATTCTTTTAATCATTGGTTAATATCGAAAAGGGTCAAAATCAATTAGAAAGCTCTCATGAAAATACTGAAATTATGCATACAGTTGATCTTAGGTCTTGGTTTATTTTATATGTTCCCATATTCCACAGGTGAAAATGCCATTATATGGCTGCCACTGTTATGCTTATGGCCTATTTGGTCTCTGGTTTTGTTGATCTTATTGTTGAGTCCTTTTCCTGAGGCTTGTAAATTTGTTGGTTTTCTGCAACTAACTTAAAATTCTCGGTTCATATCTTTCCTTGTACCAAATATGTAGTTGCAGAAGATAAGCATCAACTTCTTCGGCCAGAATAAACATGATAAGTTTATCTAACTAAGATTATAACCTCTCTATCAGCCACATGATTTCCAATATAGCTGTTGTAGAAGGTGCTGGGGATGTTATAACTGACTGGGAAAGTGATCAGTTTTACTGGGTGGCTTCTTCTGATTAGTCTATCATTCGCCCTTTTTAGCCTTTGACGTAGTAGCAGCTAGGGACAAACTGATGCACCAACAAGCTCTAGATGTGCTGAAGTTCTTTTCAAGAGAAGATGTATATGTCAAAGATATATGATGGAGGCTTGAGCTCCTATATTATTAAATATGGGTTAATGCAATTTTGACAACAAATAAGAGTTCAAGGGCCTAGGTAAGGAGAGAAGTAAAAAAAAGTGGCAACTAAATCTATTGCATATTGAGTTCTTTTTTCTCCTTAATAAAGTTGGGATTGATTTTTTTTATAAATGTGAAAATAAAAAAAGAATTACGGATGCGAAAATTTAATTAAATGTCACATTTTAAAAGTATGATTATGAATTAATTACATTGAACTTTGAGTTCAAAGTTGATATTGATTTTGATCTTTAGTTAATGCCACTTCATATTGCCATATGCATCAGCAATCATATTTTGTGTTGTAGATCATTTATATAAGCAATGGAATCGTAAGCCACTTTCTCATCATGCAAATTACAGTAGCATGTAAATTGTTTGAACTTTCTATGATGTGGGAATCCATTAGTTATGTCATGTTTATGGCTCACGATCGACTCCACCTTGGACGACTTTGGTTTGTGCCTTTTGGAACGAGTTGTTGTACAAGCGCATGATGCAGTCCTATATTTAGTGGCAACTGCTTCGATGTATACAAAGAATTTGGTCTACCTTTAAGAAATTTCCTTTTTTTTTTTTCCTAAAAGGATATAGTATTTTGAATTTTCAATGACAAGCTTTCAGCATTGGCAAATTGCAGAAGGCAGACTTGGGTTATGACTTGGGTCTGGAAATGTAATTTGGTTGGCTGTTCCCAGAAAGCATAGATAAAACAACAAAGATTAAGTTTACTATTAGTTTTTTTTTTGGTAAGTTTTAAAATGGTGGCGAAAATAGTATCACCAATATGGGAAGTGGAACATCAGTAATTTATAGTGTGATTGAATTGAAGGGAGAAGAAGGAAAAGAAAGGAAAGTAAAAGAACGTAAAGGAAACAAAATTCTTCTTTTTTGTTTGGATAAATTTTTAATTTAAAAAAATGTAAAAATTAAATAACTTTTAGTTTTTTTTATAAATTTAATTTTTTTAATATCTTAATTTGAAAGAAAAGTTAAAAAAATGAAAGTTGAAAAATATATTTTTTTATAAAAAGATTATTATGTTCATCTTTTTATTAATATTAAAAACTTAATAAAAACCTTAAACAGATCATAATTATCATGTAATTCTATCAAAATTATTTTTTTCAAGTAAGTTTCACATATCTCTTTTAATATAAATTTTTTTTATAATTTTTGGTGATTTGATTTTGATGAATGATTGAATAAGAATAAGTATATTTTTTAAGTTTATGAGATAACAGAATAGTTCAAAATTTATCAATACTTGTTTGTAAAATACCTTCTTATTTCATTTTATTAAAAACTATTGGTATAACAGCAATTATGATGTCAGACAAGATAGTAAACATATCATGATTTAAAAATATTTTAAAATCATTGATAATAAAATATTATAATTAAAAAAAATTATTATAATGAATCATTTTTTTATTTTTTTCACTCTTTATTCAAATAATAATCATTAAAATTTTTTTTATTAATTTTAATTATTCAAATAAAGATTACATGTTTTTTTTTAAATTTTTTTTATATTTATCCAAACATAATTATTTAAGTTATTTAAGTTATCTTTTTTTTCAACAGGGACCTTTTCTAAGTTTACTATTAATTGTCATCTTATTAGGATTAGCACTTAAAAGGTTGTCGGTTCAAATGAATTTATTCACGTGATATTTTTTTAATGAGATAAATGTAAATAATAGGATAAGAGAATTTTAAAGATAAATTAGAAATTAAAAAAAAAAAAAAAAAAAAAACAGCGACAGCAACAAAGGCTAAACACATAGTAGTTTTCAGTGTAGTTGAAGCAGAATTTAAAGTCCTCCCTTTTCCTTTGCTCTTCTCCTCTCGCCTTCCCGCATATTTTATAAACCCCTCTTCCTTCCAAATGTTCTCCCAATCCCAATCCCATTTCCTTTCTACAACTCCCTCCAAATCCCACCCTTTCTCTCGTGCCTCTTTCTTTACCAGAACAAGTCCCTTCCTCTCATTTCCTTCCTTCAAAAGCCCCCTGATTTCTCTCCAAACAAAACCCATGACTTCCATCTCCCAACTTTCTAACCATGCCGACTATTTATCGTTAAACGACACCCAACTCGACCGTTTTGTCGACGTCGGCAACAAGCTCGCTGATGCCGCCGGCGATGTCATTCGCAACTATTTTCGAAAGAAATTCGAGATTCTTGATAAGGAAGATTTGAGTCCGGTAACAATTGCTGACCAAGCAGCTGAGGAATCTATGGTTTCGATTATATTGGAGAATTTTCCCTCTCATGCAATGTGAGTTATGGGTCTTTGTATTATCGTTTTGGAGTCATAAAGTTTTGTTTTTTTGCTGAGAATTGTCAGAGTTGTAATTGTAGTTTTGGAGAGGAAAAAGGCTGGAGATGTAAAGAGAAATCTACAGATTATGTTTGGGTTTTAGACCCAATTGATGGCACAAAAAGTTTCATAACTGGTATTTTATTTCTTTCTATTTTTCATTTGAAGTATTATTATATTAGTTTCCCTGTTGAATATTTGCCTAAAATAAGTGTGTGCTTCTCAATTTCCAGGAAAGCCTGTGTTCGGTACTCTTATTGCTTTACTGAAGGAAGGTAAACCAGTAAGTTTCACCTATACCTTCTGTAATACTCTGTGGCTTATGCTAATAGTTGTTTAAATTTTGATTTCTGGGAAAAATGATGCATTTTCTCTCCCATGAGGGAGCAATCTTAGCGTGCTTGGCATTGACTGAAGGCCTGATTAGTAATGAAAGTCGTCGTCATCATAACAAAACCAGTTTGCAGCATTGTCCTATGAGCTCACGCAAAGCTGAATCATGTGACTTAAAATATAATGCGTTCGTTGTTTTTAGTTTTACCAGCTGGCTTGAATATCTCTACATTTTTGTTGTTTTTTTATAGGTTAACTATTGTCTGTGAGTGTACGATATCTATCAGTTCTTAATTTTGCTTTGGATTGTTTGTGCCTTTCTTGGAGAACATCTTCAAATCTTAAATCATGTTTACTTGTATAAGAGTAGAAGCATATTTTGACCTTCAGTTATGTTGATGAAAACTGCATTACAAGTTCTATTCAATTGACCATTTTTTTAATCTTTTCTATTTTTCTAGATTCTTGGTATAATTGATCAGCCTGTACTTAGAGAAAGATGGATTGGCATAAGTGGAAGGAAAAGTACATTGAATGGACAAGAAGTGGCTACACGAACTTGTATGGAACTGTCACGAGCATATTTGTATGTTTTCCTTGTATTTGACTAGTTCTTCCTTAACAAAGTCATGTCCAACGTTTATATGATAGAGTTTTCTGAAACACCCGAGTCTCTGAGGAGATTCCTTTCTGGCATGTAGTGTGTGGGTGTGTTTGAGGTGATGACTGGGGGATATGGAAAGGTTTGGGTTAGTTTTAACAGCTCTCAAATGCAATGACTAGAATAGTAGAATGTGAAAAGTTGAAGATTTCAGCTATAACTTCAAAAGGTTGGGGAAATTAATTGTAATACAGGAAGTAAACCGAGTGATCTTAATTTAAAGTATATTGGCATTTATTGCTAGAGTAATAAATACATGCATACAAGTCCCGTTTATAGCAGTAAGCTGATATCTGTTTACCTTCTTTTTCCTCAAGTTTTAACCTTTTCTTTATTTGTTTAGGTACACAACAAGTCCACATCTGTTCAATGGAGATGCTGAAGAGGCATTTGCCCGAGTTAGAGATAAGGTAATGAATTTCTATTTCATGTGGATTGGGTAATGTCTTGTGCAAATTTACCCTTTAGTTGATATAAGATAAATCACAAAATGACTCATATCCCATTACATATTTATTTGATGCTTATCCTGTCATGCGTTAAAGACCTATGGATTTTGTCCTCATATGCATCAAAAAGTTGAAAATATTTAACATAATCAAGGGGCAAAGCGTAGTTAATTAAGAATGAAATCTAATACTATACAAAATCAGAGGCTTTGAAGAATCAGGTTTGGCTTGATTTTCAATGTTCAATTACCACAGAATTGAGGATACCAACTTCCTTCTATTTGTAAATCATTCTGTAATGTTGCATGTTAACCTATAAAAGTTGTTTTATGAATGCTCGGTCTTGGATGTTTTAGTGACTCCTGTATTTCCATACTCTTTATCAATATTGATCTGATTTTTTTTTTTTTTTTTGGATCAGATAGGCTTGTTTGTCCTAGTCCTCAGTTTGTTTTCTTTTGACTTCTCTCATTTCAACAGGTCAAAGTTCCATTATATGGCTGTGACTGCTACGCTTATGCCCTCTTGGCTTCTGGTTATGTGGATCTTGTCATTGAGTCTGGTCTTCGGGTATGCATTTCTTATTCTGTAAAGATAAGGGACTGCCATTTGCAATCTAATTGTGGATGGCTTGTTTTGTCGACATGAGGAGCATACTAGTAATTACTATGCTATGTTTTTCTAATTACGATGGTAACCTCTTTTTCAGCCATACGATTTCCTTGCACTTATACCTGTTATAGAGGGTGCTGGGGGTGTTATAACTGACTGGAATGGGCATCAGCTTGACTGGAAAGCTTCTTCAGATTCACGCCCAACAAGTATGCCCAAGCTCTCGAATTTTTTTTTTGTTTAATGCAAGTCAAGTCTTGAATCAAGTAGTTAATTTTAAATCTAACATTTTCCAACTTTTGGCTGATATAGTTTTTTGCTCATCTTCTAGGCTTTAATGTAGTGGCAGCCGGAGACAAACAGATTCACCAACAAGCTTTAGATGTCCTGCAATGGCGTTGAAGATATTTTATGCGTTTAACTCTTAACTTCCATACAGATGGTAAATTTCTTGAGCTCCTCTGTTTGAGTTCTGGTATCATTTTAAGAACAACTGGCTCAAGAAACCAACCGATGAGATGTATTGATGAAGCTGGTGAATAAAAATAATTGAGATTCCTATGTTGTACACCAGGAAAATCTTTATTTATTGGATATTAAAATTTTGTTTTTCTAGATGCGTCAGTGCAAGATTACTATGAATCCAAAGATAAAGAATGGCAATAAGACCAGCTGTGACAGTTTTGCCTTTATCATCATTGGCCCCCAAAGAAAAATAATTCGTTGGCTTTCCATTGTCTTCTCGTTAATGGAACGCATAGAAAATTAATTTACATGTGCCGGGCTCCTGAGGGTAATCTTGAAAGAACAAGAGATGAAAGAGAGTGGTTAGATACTAAGACAGAGAGTGTTTTCTATATTTGCATTCTGAACGTGTAAGTTAGAGATTAAAACGAGAAAGGTTAGAGAAAAGTAAAAGGTTTGGACAAGATGAAATCTGGAATGATAATACTTAAATATTCATATTTAAATATAAGAGATAGGAGATCAATAAGAGATAATAATAATATAATCGAATTGATGTGGCATTGGATGTATTAAGTTGATTTGATATGTTAGATTAGCTCAAATATTTGAAATGCTTTTTCTGTTAAGAAAAAAAACATTATAATATCTTTTTTATTACTAAATACTTTTAACAAAATTTTTTAATTTTGAAAATATATTTAAAATTAAAAATTTTAATTAGATTTCATTATATAATTTATTGAAAGTGTATAATATTCAGTACCTTAAACATAAATCCAACTATTTTCAAATTATTTTGATTTAAAGGATATCTTTCAAATTTAACACCAGTCACTACGCATGAAACTGCAAGTTTGCTGCCTGTCCATATTCTAGGCATGAAAAACTTTCCATATGTCTGAATAAATTAATAAAAGTTATTTCTTGCAGGAAAGCAGCGACAGAATCCTACCTTTTTTCTGGGAATAACTTGACTCCCCAATTATTGCTGCTCTCAGTCTCATTATTACTAGTACGTTGTTAGAAAAACAAGCTTATTCTTCATGCATTTTATGACTAAATGTCAGTGTCGACGATGAGAAGATTTTAAAAATAAAAAATAAAACAAAATTTTTGTGTATTTATTTTTTTAATTTATAAAAATTCATGTTTGCTCATCAAAGAAAAGATACAGTATGATTCACTAATGTTGTCATGCCCATTTTCAAATATTTATTTGGACGTGCTTGGAGTTAAGTTGATGCCAGTCATGGCACCTCACGCCCTGAAGAAAATAAGCTGTAACAGTACTGTTTGACGACATTTTATGCTAGCAGTCGGAAAATTCTTTGCTTGGAGAGAATTTGGGGTGTCTAAAAATGGGTATATATATTTATTACAAGCATTTTCAATTTCTAAAAAAGCCAAGAGTTCATCGCAGCTTGCCTTTAAAGCTCTAAATTAGCATTCTTGAAAAGCTTTCTCTGCCTCAAGCCTTCAAGGGAATGAGGAAATTTGGTTGGCAATTGACCATGTCCAAAGCTTGTAAACCTTTACTTTGTTGGCAGTTGCTAAAAATGGAGGCAGGAGCAACAAATCCTCAACAACAGGAAAGATCTTTCTCCGCAAACATTGCCTCATAATTTGGGAATGCAAAGTCCAATTCTTCTGCCAATTCCTTTCCTCCATGATATTCAAGAAAATAAGTAACAAACCCACGTTTCAGATATAACACCATTACCTTCTTTCTTCAAAGATCCTTTGTTGGTTCATTTCTTAACATCCCTCTGATCCAGGAGGGATGGAGATAGAAAAGAAACCAAAAACACAGCAAACCAACCTTTTTGTATCTTCTTTTTTGTCATCGTCGCCATCATCTTCATCGATGGCTATCCTCCTGCTGCTCTTCTACACCTTCATCTCTTGCCCCACTATCTTTGCCTTGCCCAGCACCTTCGCTCCCGAGGATAACTTTCTAATTGATTGTGGTGCCAACTCTCCACCCACACTCCCTGATGGAAGAGTCTTCAAAACTGACCAACAAGCCTCTGAGTTCTTGAAAACCAAGGAAGATGGTCAAGTATCTGTCGCCTCCGCTGATGTTCCTTCACCCTTATATCTAACTGCGAGAGTTTTTGCCCAAGAAGCCGCTTATACATTCCAGTTAAAACGACCTGGTTTTCATTGGGTGCGTCTCTATTTCTTTGCAATAAAAGATAACCAGTTTGATCTTCAACAAGCAACATTCTCTGTCTCTGCAAATCAGTATGTTCTCCTTCACAACTTCAAGGTTAACAATGGCACTATACCTATGCTCAAGGAGTACCTTCTTAACATGAATGATCCTACATTTACCCTCAAGTTTTCTCCTATGAAGAATTCAGCTGCTTTTATAAGTGCCATTGAGGTTGTTTCAGCACCGGATAGCTTGATCGCCGATGAAGGCTCTTCCCTTTTCCCTGTAAACAACTTTCCTGGTTTGTCCAAGTATGGTTACCACGTTGTGTACAGGCTTAACATGGGTGGACCTGTGATCACCTCAAAGAATGATACGTTAGGACGGACTTGGATACCTGACACTGACTATCTTCGCGACAAAAAATTGGCTAAGAGTGTCTCTGCTGACACAACTTCTATCAAATACCCTGAGACTTTGACCCCACTGATTGCACCAGCAACGGTTTATTCATCTCTTATTCAGATGGCTGATGCAAAAACAGTGAAACCAAACTTCAATGTGACATGGCAGTTAGAAGTGGATACAGCATTTGATTACATGCTTCGGTTGCATTTCTGTGACGTTGTTAGCAAGGCACTGAATGACCTCTATTTCAATGTATACATTAATGGTAAAATGGCCATTTCGGGATTGGACTTGTCGAGTCTAACTGGTGGGTTGGCTGTTCCATACTACAAAGATATTGTGGTGAATGCTTCCCTCTTCAGCGATGGACTAACTGTTCAGATTGGTCCATTGAATCAGGATACGGGTTTGACTAATGCAATTCTTAATGGCTTGGAGGTCTTGAAAATGAGCAACTCGGTTGATAGTTTGGATGGGGAATTTGGTGTTGATGGAAGGGTGGGCATAGCCAACAAGGGGGCCGTGGCTGCAGTCGGTTTTGCCATGATGTTTGGTGCCTTTGTGGGTCTTGGTGCAATGGTTATTAAATGGAAGAGGAGACCCCAAGATTGGCAAAAGAGGAATAGCTTTTCTTCTTGGCTGCTCCCACTCCATGCTGGAGACTCTAGCTTCTTGAGCAAGTCCTCTGGCAAGAGCAACTTTTACTCGTCGACCCTAGGCTTAGGCCGTTATTTCTCTCTGGCAGAGTTGCAAGAAGCAACCAAAAACTTTGATCCAAGTGCTATAATTGGTGTTGGTGGATTTGGCAATGTTTATATAGGCACGATTGATGATGGGACCAAAGTTGCTGTCAAGAGAGGGAACCCACAATCTGAACAAGGTATCACAGAGTTCCAGACAGAAATCCAGATGTTGTCAAAACTAAGGCATAGGCACTTGGTGTCACTGATTGGTTACTGTGATGAAAACAATGAAATGATCCTGGTTTATGAGTACATGTCCAATGGACCTTTCAGAGATCACTTGTATGGAAAAGACTTGCCACCATTATCATGGAAGCAAAGGCTCGAGATCTGTATTGGAGCTGCTCGTGGACTTCACTACCTTCATACTGGTACTGCACAAGGGATTATTCACCGCGATGTTAAGACCACCAATATTTTGCTTGATGATGCCTTTGTTGCCAAAGTTGCTGATTTTGGGCTGTCAAAAGACACACCTATGGGGCAGAATCATGTTAGCACTGCAGTGAAAGGCAGCTTTGGGTACTTGGACCCTGAGTACTTCAGGAGGCAGCAATTGACAGAAAAATCAGATGTCTACTCATTTGGGGTGGTTCTGCTCGAAACCTTGTGTTCAAGGCCTGCCATTAACCCACAATTGCCGAGAGAGCAGGTTAACTTGGCTGAATGGGCAATGCAATGGAAGAGGAAGGGATTGCTTGAAAAGATTATTGATCCTCATCTTTTGGGGACCATCAATCCTGAATCAATGAATAAGTTTGCAGAGGCTGCAGAGAAGTGCTTGTTAGAATATGGTGTTGATAGACCTTCAATGGGAGATGTTTTGTGGAACTTGGAGTATGCCTTGCAGCTGCAAGAAGCATTCTCAGAGGGAAAATCCGAGGATGAGACCAAGTCATCTAACACTGCCGCTGCCCCCCCTTCTATTGTGGTTCCATCCAGCAGTCCTCCTTCTGATATCAACTGTCCAGTTTCTCATCCAGAAGACAATAAGGGTCCAGCTGAAGTTCAGGTCATTGGTGAACACTCAGGAACTGCAATGTTTGCACAATTTCAAGGGCTGAGTGGTAGGTAAATACCATTGCTTGATAAGTGAGATATAATTCTACCATTTCAGAAGGCCTTGGGCAGGCATTTTTTTCCTCTCAGAAAAAAGGTGCACTTCTCTATGTAACAACTATTTCATCTAAACTCTCTCCGGCTCACTTCTCTTTCCTTCATTCTTGTGTTGGGTATTCAATTTCATTTTCAAAAGTATACCAAATCATACATTATGATTAATGTACTGTTGTCCATTGATATATGCATACAGTCCATTAATCTTATGTGTCAATTAATTACTATCATATGAAAGAATAGCAGTAAGCAATTTTGTATATTGTTATAGCACAGTGGTGTAAGTTTTCAAATTCAGTTCACCAACAATTTCAATAAGAATCGGTTCCAGCTGCAATTGTGTCAATATTTACTTGTATGAGACCAGATAGATATGCCAATTGCAGGTAGCAATTTTAACATTTCACCTGCACTGCCGAAGCTCGAACAAACAAGTCTATTTTCTAACGTCCAAAAGAATCCTTTGTTTTTACTTCTTGGCGGGTGTGATTCTGTCTAAGCATTAAGTTTGTTCAGATTAATAAGAAGTTGACATTGAAACATAAACTGCTGTGAAATCAGACATCGATACATTTGAGACTAAGAGGATTGGATGATCATATTCATATCAAGCATTCCTTCTAAAGCTACCAAGTGGTATATAATTGTAAAAAATAACATTAATATTCATTTACTTGGTATATATGTGGAAATCTTCACTTCTGCAATCACATTTAACTACTTGACATAGCTGCATTGGGTAACCATACCTTCAACATCCATAGGACCGGACTTTTGCTGCATTTGAAGCAACTTAATCATCATTGTCAAAATTCGGAATTTATACAAGTTTACGGTAGTGTCATGAATCAAAACCGAGATAACAAGACAGATAGAGAGTGGTTCCTCCAGTTTAAAATGCAGGATTGAACTACTTGACATAGCTGCATTAGGTAACCATACCTTCAATATCCATATGACCGGACTTTTGCTGCATTTGAAGCAACTTAATCATCATTGTCAAGATTCGGAATTTATACAAGTTTACGGTAGTGTCATGAATCAAAACCGAGATAACAGAACAGATAGAGTGGTTCCTCCAGTTTAAAATGCCGGATTGAGATGATTATGGCTAATGACACCAAAAGTTTCTGAGCATTTAGTATATTAATCCTTTGCATAAATGGCTGAAAACTAATAATTCAGAAATCTCCTTCAACATTGTTTGCTTTGTGATTAGTATAGGATGGAAGGGAGAAAGAAAAAAAAAAAACATAAGCTATGGCCAAAAAGGAGATGGATTCTATTTTTAGGTAATGGGCATGTTTCTTTATCACCATGCCTGATCAGACCTTCAGAATTGGACATGATCAAAAGCTTCTAGTGAAGTAGGAAACTAAATATATTAAGGATCCAAAATGAAATTTCAGTTCTTTAACTTTTAACTTTGAATTATTTTTTGCATGAAATTATTTCCTTTTATTCAAAAATCGTCAGCCACAAACAGGTTCAACACTAGGTATTTGAGACAAACAAATTGCACTATAACATTCATTCTCCACCATCACCACCAATGGCATGGGTAACCTTAATTATCAACCACCATTAAATTAGCGAAAGCTAATAGGCAGTATAAAAGAATGGGTGGAAGGTGAGAGATGCCTTTAACCTTTTGAATGAACAAGAGGGAGTTTAAATGCAAAGCAATCCATATTTGTAGAGAAACCTAAAAATTTCTACCCCGTGACGTGTGTGTGTGTGAGCTCTTATAACATCCCTCCATAACTATTTCCCATACAGAAACTTCCATATGAATCCCCAGCAATTATTCTCTTTTTTCATATTCGATAATGGAGAATCAAAGTGAAATGAGGGCTTTTGACATGGGAGCCTTGAGGAGCAACCTTCCCCAAAAGTAAGGGTTTGATTCATTCGTGGCTAACCATGTTCTTTTATCTTTTTGTTTGATGATTCATTCAACATAATGGATACTGTTTGTCCTCCAGCAGGAGAGGGTTGTCAAGCTATTACTCAGGAAAAGCTAGATCATTCGCGTGCATTGCAGATGTTCATTGCGTCGAGGATCTCAAGAAACATCCCGATGCTGAGAAAAGGAGAAGAAATATTCGAAGATGAAGGAGATGCAGCATGATACACCTTATCCATGTCGAAAAGTATTCAGTTGCACTCATTGTGCTTCACCCTGCATTGGTGTAAATCTATTAATCAAAAGTCGCTGCTATTATGATTTGCATTATATCAGCAGAATGTAAGAATTGCAGATTTGATTACAAAAACTGTGTGATGGTAATAATTAAGATTACTTTTCTTGTTGCTACTCTTTTAAGCCACATAAAGGGAATGTTCTAATCAAGGCTCAGGCAAAATACTACTCTGTCCTAACACAACAATTATTGCCTGGCCTCTAAAAGAATCACCATTTAACCTAAAGATACAAAGTCAGAGGTGAGATGCTGTCCACAACCTATTACAACCTTTTCTTCTTAGTGAGTGATTCCCAATCATCAGATATGATGAGTTCATCATCCTCATCGTCAACGTCAAGCTTTTCGATTTGATTGTGATTTTTTCTTTCATCAGAAAGGCCTGAATGATCTGGAGTGGTGCCTTTGGAAACCTCAAACAGTTTTCTTTTCCTCCCAGTAGCATTTTCGGTCCCCACTGAAATTTCTTGAATTTCAACATCTTTCTCACCCTCCAGAATCTCCTCCGCTGGCAAAGCATTGGATGTACTTTCACCGTTTCCAACAGCCTTACTATTGTCCTTATCCACAGGAGCTTCAACCCATCCAGAGAGAAGCATTCCATCAGGTTCCTTCTCCTCGTCAAATTCTTCCCTGAGAGATTAAAAAGTAAATTATTTAAGTTGCTCTTCATATTTGAGGGCAAATGTCCCCAATGCAGGATAACAAGTGATGCAAATTCAATTGACACTACAAGCATCATGTATAACATTTACAAGTCCACCTTATTACAACCACAGAAAAGCAAATTAGAGGAGGCATTCAGAAATAAATGAAGTACATATCAAGCCCCAACTTTGAGTCTGCTCTTACTCATTGTGATTTAATAAGAAGATGTCTTAGTCTTTTTTTTTAGGTTGGAAGAAGAAGAAGATGTCTAGTCTAATCATATAATTAATGTCAAGAATCAGCTGAGATAAAAAAAATAAAAATAAAAAAAAACCCAAGTAACAAACCTTATTCATCGTCATCTGTGCACACAAGTACATCAAAGAACAAGACAGGCAAAAAAGAGAAATTAATTTGATGAAGCCAGTCTAACGTTCATCACATAAAGAGCTTTCCAGGGACATAACAAAAGGATTTTTTAGATCATGATTATCAAGGTAAAGACAAACCTATGCTTGATATTGATATTGCATGAGAACTCCTGTTGAAGATCCTCTATAGTAAGCACAGTCCCACTAGTTACTTGAGAAGGCAGCTCAGATAAGGTCTGTTTAAGAGAAATAAATCACAATTATCGCACTTTCTTTTGTGCCAAACAAGACGCATGATTTCAAGACTTAACCCACAAGTAATTAATTGTACAAAGGCAAATAAATTTATTTTAAAAGCAAGGAAAGGGAGAAGAATTATACTTTCTGAAGGTTTGCAGCATAAATTGCTACCATATCCTCTTCAAGATCTTCACCAACTTCATAAAGAATACTTGCCCCTTGCATAATTAGTGGAAAGTTCATGCCAAGTTTGGCTTTAACAATCTTTTCAACAAAATCCCGCAACTTAGAACGATGAGTATTAACCTCAAGCAATAGTGGTGTCTGTTTCAAGATATTACACATGAGCAAGTTTGATTTGAAACATTTACAAAGGAATTCAGACA
The DNA here is from genome assembly GCF_047325235.1 of Durio zibethinus. Lineage (NCBI taxonomy): Eukaryota > Viridiplantae > Streptophyta > Magnoliopsida > Malvales > Malvaceae > Durio > Durio zibethinus. The sequence goes on from NC_143177.1 coordinate 23,684,517, forward strand.
TGCCAATTAGATATACCTGTGAACAAACATAGCAAGACTTGTTAGGTTCATAGGGTTCCACAGGCATTAGAAGCATCTTTTTTGAAGGATGTTCTAGACAATATGTCATCCTGCATAGGCATCCAAATCAGATTAGATCTGACATACAGTATAATTATCATTAAAAGCAATTTGCATTCATGAAGCATGGAGATGAGAAGTAAAATTCCAACAAAGACAACGACAACTATATGTACTAACATGAACACAATAACATATGCTCGGTACTTAAGACAAAACTGAACTACACAATTACTTTGTATTTAAATATCCAAAAATAATCAAAAGAAAACAAATTCAATAAACAAAAAGGAAACTGAACTAAACCTGTAATCGTTGCTATCCTTTTTTAAAACCTTAATTGCTTCAATCACAATCAACCCAGCTATGATAGCATTTGTTGTTGCAACAGCATGCACGATATTACCAGCAATACCTTTGGCTTCAAAAAGACTACGTAAAGGAATCTCAAAAGAAGAAGCCCGAATATTTGCAGCAGCAGTAACAAATTCCACCGCCAATTGATCATCTTTATCAAAACTCAGATTCCCTATCTCCTGTCAAAAGGCAAAACAAATCAGTCTAACTAGGTAGGAAGTGATGATCAATCAGTTTTTCAGAAGCATGAGATCAACATTGACCTTTTCTCTCTTCAAGAAAAATAATCTCAAAGCCTCGAGGAACACTCTTGAATTTTCTGCGAGGCTCCAAACATCCTGAGGATTCTTCAAGCCGAGAGATGACATAGCAGAGACATCATCAGTGGCACAACCTTTTTCCATGTTCCCATTCTCGTTAGTTAGTTTCTTGGGCAGGACATCATTACTATATATAGGCTTTGGTTTGTTACGGTTTTTCCACGTTTCTTCATTAGATAGAGCCACTTCTATGTTATGACCAAATACATGATCATATATTCTTCTTCCATATTGCTCGATATCTTCATCTTGTCTACATTCAAATGCATCTTCTGAATGTTCTGAAGAGTTTGCAGCATCACTAGAACGAACATTCAAATCATTTTCCTGATTCTTGTCCCCAAATAACTTTGCAAAAAGCAGGTCCTTTGCCCACACAATACAATGAACAAACTACAATTCAAACATTATGATTAGAACTTGCGGCATAGCAGTTTCTTGCAACAACAAAGAGATTTAATCATCATAATTCTAGTGACTAATGGTTACTCAAAGCCAATAGAAGCAAATGAACTCCCACCCTACCCCATCCAAACAGAAATCTCTCAGCTCAATCAATAATTACCTTTGACGGAGTGCTTGTAATTGTACAGACAGGATAAGTCTTTGGGGCAGGTTTTGGCTGACATTCATAACACTCTGTTTTTCCCTTCAAATGTACAGTCACCTGCGTCATCCAGAAAAGCAATAACATAAGAGTAATACTGAAGCTGAAAAAAAACAGAGTAACACTGCAAACATAATTTTATAGTGTGTGTGATAGATAGAAAAGAGTTGATAAGCAAAGGAAACACAATAGTTTAAGTTTCGAAAGTCAAATAAACAACAAATTCATGAGTTAAACATAGGCAAGAATTCTAAGAAACCTTAACCTTCAGAAACTAATGTGATCATAGAATTAATGTACTAAAGAAGTGCAGAGAGAAAGAGAAGCAAATACATGCACATGTTAAACAAGAAGTAAAGGAGCACTTCACTTTTAGTACCGGACCTATTTGCTAAAACATTTTATGAAGCCTTTAATAGCACTTACCAAGTGAAACAAGTTCCATCCAGACAGGAACTTAAGATGCTACGTATATATAGGATAGAACAGGTCACCTATTCTAGGAGTGAGTTCCTTCAATAAGTAATTATTTGCATAAAATAGCAGAACCTCAGATTATTGGTTATACAACATGTAAGATCAAAACAAATTGTGTGGTTTCGTACTTGCACAAACTAAAGATATTAGATGAAGCATGAAAATGAGCAATCCACACATGCAACCTAGTTACAAGATAAGAATCCAAAGATTATAGCTAAAAGAAGGTAAAAACCTAAATTACCTGTCCCAGGAACCCAGTGGTCCCACTTTCAACCAATGGGACATCAGCTGCCAAGCAAAGACGGTTTACATGGCGCCTTGCATCTAAGTTATCTAGCCCATTTAGAACAACATCAAACTCTTCAAAGAAATTCACATTGAAGTGAGACTCCTTAACATTTGCATGGTATGGTGTAATGCTGATGTTGGGCCTGAATCTTAAGACTGCATCTCGAGCAACCTGATAAAAGCATAGATGAAATACAAATCATCAACTTATAATTGCCAATGCAAGTTAACATGGAAAAATGCTTGTAGATGTACTTACCTTAGCCTTAGACTGCCCAACATGGGATTGTCGAAACAAAAATTGTCTATTCAGGTTGCTGACTTCTATAGCGTCCATGTCAATCTACAAGCACATGAATGGAATAGCAAGAATAAATAATTTCCAGAATAATATACCGGTTATTGGAGCCAATAAATTACTTGCACAAGAACCAAAAAACCAATACATCAGTTCAAACCCACATAATCAACTTGACCTCACAACACATAGTGAATAACATATTTTAATAATAGTAAATAACAAAGGAAACAAACCATTTTACAGCCATCAAATTTCCAAGGAAAAATATGACACCCAGGTACCATCCTTAGCACCACTACCACCTATAGGATTGATAGCCCCTTTCACTGATAACTAACACCCAACCTATCAATACCTTATTATCAGCACTTAACACCATCTTAGAACTATGCATCTAACTTTTGTATCATCATAAACAACCCGATTCCTAGACAACTCTAACTAATCAGTAATCACTCCACTGTAAAACCAATTGTTAGCATTACTACCAATCAAGCCAACCTAAGGGAAACATCATACTACCACCATTGACATTTACCACCACTCTAAACTTGCACTATCTCCCCAGACCACTGCCATTTTTACAATACGCTTTACCAGCTTGGTGACCTATATGCTGCTACAAATTTCACTGTCATATAACATGCACCAAAGCACCGTAGGTTCCACCTTGAGCTCCACTATCACCATTAACAATCAAATGCATAGAAAACACCAGAATCTATCTGATTTTGCTAATTCCTCCCAAAACATGCATCCATAAATCTATGGTAAAAGAACTAAACATCTAGGACTCATCACAGTCATCACCCACAGCGACCGCAAAAAATCACTTGCCAACATTTTATAATCAGTATTTCACTAATTATTGTCACATTATAGACATAGAATCAACTAATCCCTCGTGAATTTTTGTAAAAACTAATTTCTGCCGTATCAAACATAATTAATCACCCTAATTCTAAAAAACAACCGGAAAAAAAAAAAGGTTTTAAGGTGAACACACAATTAGACTGTTTAAACCCCAGCACCAACTCCAGTTAGACAAATAATTTAAAACCAAAACAAAAGAAAAGTATAACCCAGAAGGAAAAAACAAAAAAAAAAAAAAACTCTACTCGTCACTAAACAATGGGCAAAGTAAAAACTGGGGAAAAAAAATAAAACCCATTTTTAGGAATTTAAAAACAAAGGGTAATTAACTTACCATATGAATATCTTGAAACCCAGAAAGAGCAAGCGTCTTGAGAAGCTCACAACCAATCCCTCCTGCCCCTACCATAAGCACTTTCGCCCCCTACCATTAAAAATAAAAGGAGTTAAATTATACTTAAACTAAATGCTTATTTTTGCTTTGGTTTTAGGGATATTTATTTCGTACCTTAATGGCGGATAACTGTTCTTGAGATATCATTCCGGAAGTCAAGTCAGAGAGAAAGCTAGAAGAAGAACATGAACAGAGAAGCAAAGAAGACTGAAATAGAAAACCATTTTTTTTTCTTTTTGCTGTTTTTAGAGATACAGAGTGAGAGAGGGGCCGTTGTGGGGTTTGAGGGAATCGAACACGGGACGTGAAACAACAGTTAAGGGAATCTACATGGCCATGATTAGGAAAGCGCGGCTAAAGGATCGACAAAAATATATTAAAAAAAAAAGACAAAATCAATTGAAAATTAGAAAATAAAATAAAATAAAATAAAAACATAAAACGCTCCTTGAGCCCGAAGAGATTTTCAAGTGGCCGGACGAAATGAGCTCATCAGTGATTTCGGCGGTTTTTGGATATACTGCTTAGTTTATCCCTATTAGGAACAATAGATAACGTCGGCGTTTGGATGTGGGTATCTAATTATCTTGTTTCGGGTTTTATCGCTTTATGCCTTCAATGGCGGTCTCATCGCTTTAATAGTACAAATTTCAAGCTCTATCATTTGATAAAATATTACAGGAGCTTCGATTTATATCTTATTTTTTATTTTTCATTTTTTAAAAAAATATTTTTAAATAAATTACTTAATTATTTTTATTATATTCCTTTTACTTTTAAATTTTCGTATTTGTAAATCTAAAAATTTTTGAATTTACAAATTTAAAACTTCTTAAAATTTTTCAAATTTACATATTCAAAAATTTAAAATTTTTTGTAAAATATTTTTTCTCGACTAATTTTTTTTCAAACTTAAATATAACTTTTTTTAATTTATTCATATAAAATTTCAATATCTGAATTTTCATATCTAATAAATTATATAATTTACCAAAAATACATATCCCATAAGAAATATAATTTATCAAAAAAACATATTTGAAAACTTTAAAATTGAAATGAGAAGGATAATTAAATAATTTTTTTATTTTGAAAAAAAAAAATTAGATGTGCTAAAATTATATTATTTTGTTTAATTCCTAAAATGAAGATAGTCAAATGATTCAAATGTAAATGTGATACTGACGAGGAAACTATTAACAATGCAGAACACAATCCAAATCATTGGGTTCACCTGGATAGAGCAACAGGCAGATTCCCACCTTTATTGCAAATCAGGAGTGTATTTGAAGCTGCAACTAATTGTACATTTTCCTTCACATATTAAACAAAAATTATGTATTATTTACAAATATGCTCACCCTCCAATCAATTTCTTGATATATTACAACTGTGTTTTATACTTGTTCATATTCAGAGGACTAATCTTTCCAATACCTTGGCAAGCACATTTCATGCTACAAAATCATGAAACAAATGCGAGGAACTGAACCTGAGGTGCCGGTTGCCAGCATCTATGCATTCAAAATCTGCAGTTTCGGCTCCTACAGAAGATGCTGCAGGATTGTATATGTCATCCCCTCTCAATGGAACAAAATTTTGATGGCCTCCAACTGACATGGGTATGTTACCACCCTCAAAATGTTGCAATCCTAAGGTGAGAGAGACACCGCTTCCACTTCCAAACCTTCTCGACTCTGACATGTGGTAAGCAGCAGCAGCAGCTGCCATAAACCGATCGCTACTGCCATCAGAATGAGCAATTGCCTCAGGGAAGAGATTAGAGTCATCAACATTAGGCCTCTGCTCCTCTCTTAACCTCAGTAATCCATATTCAATTTCAGCTTCTCCACGTGTGACATTTTGGAAACCAACTCCAGTAGTTGATCCTGCCATATTTACATCGGTAACATGGTCAGATTTGGAATCCATCAACTGTCCAGTGCTACATCTCTCTGTGGCTGATGAACTCCCACTTTGCGGCAGACCTTCATCTCTGTCCTCAGAGGACCTTGTATCACCTTTTGTTGCTTTGACTGCATTTTCAGATGAAGAATTAGAGTCCATTTCTACATCTGCAAATTCTTCCTTGTACATCTCTTCAACCATAGGCTTCCAGAGACGCACCCGTGCATTTATAAACCAATTGGAAACCTGAGCAGATGCAAATATATCATCAAGGCAACAATAATGATTACTGAAACATGCAGAAATGATGTCATGATTTAAGGATATAGTCTAAAGAGATGCTGGCACATATTGACCGATATTAAAAACTCAAACAGTACAACAAGATACGCAACAAGAATTTGTTGTATTATAGCCATTAGTAACTTGGAAATAAAGTGTGCTGCGGGTTTAAGAGTATACAGAATTACTACTGCTATTCAGGTGAGGCAAACAAGTTTAGAATAAATACTAGTGGCTATACCTTCATTTGGCAGAATTAAAGCCCATGTTTTGTAAATGAGTTTGCTTTATCCGTACTCCTTAAAACCTATTTCTACCATATATCCAGCATTTTTAGCCACTGCTTCCACCACTGATTTTAACCTTAATAACACTTTCCCAGCCAAGTTTCTAGTGAACATTCCTTACAACAAACAATTTGCAATAATCCAAATTTAGCTAGCTTTGCTAATCACATCTGCTTCATCATATGGTAGTAAGATTATTAGTTTGTAATTACCTGACTTCTAGTCAAGCCTGTTTGTCTTGCTAGCACGGTCTTATCAGAATCCTTTGGGTAGCTGGAGGACAACAAAAATAGCAATAAGTACAATCGAGGCGTTGAAATCTTTTTGAAAGGGTAAGATTTGGGAAATCCGTAAGGAGGGAGTATTATGTCAAACTTACGGATGAAGAAAATGCTCAAACAGCCAAGCACGAAGTATTGAAACAGAGTTTTCAGGCAGCCCTCTCTGAGGCCTCCATGCATGTTGTTGTATGATACCAAGCCGCTGAAGAGCTTTCTGTTGCCTCAGCTGCCGATCCACATAACGCAGACGAGTAATTCCTACTCCTTTACTGTTCTCTGAAGTATCCTGCTCCCCAAGACTTTTATGTGTTGCCCGAATTTGACCATTAATTGCGTCACGCAAGCATCGGAAGTGGTGGGATATAGTCTGTAGCGCAAGTGCTGTGTAAGGCCTAGCAGCTCCAAACCCTGCTATCACATCAAACGATGACACTACAATTTGCATCTGATGATAATACTGTTTATACCTTCTATCAACCTGCAGCAACAACTATTTAGCATTAGACACAATCAATAATGAAAAGCAATAAAGCAGGGAAGACATAACCAAGAGAATAGGCCTAAAGGCTAAAAGCATTCACCTTCCAAGACCACTTGATCTTTATACATGAATTTGCTTAGAAGACCAGGGAGAGATTTATGTATAGACATTAACACGATGAAGCATGATGCCAAATGAGAATGAGATGCTAATAATTTAATTACATGAACCAATAGACATAACAACATTCATAAAAGAAATTTTCTATGGAAAAGAAGATAGATACCCATGTTATTTTAGTTACACCAATCAACCAAAAAACAGACAAGAACCAAGTTCTACTTATCAAAGCTTCTTTGTGAAACCAGACTAGCCCCTAGGCCTCCAGCTCCAAGAGTTTTTCTGAAAAGCTTACACAAGATGTAGGAAGCTAAACTGGAGATTTGGTAACAAGTTTAATATGTCTTTCAGCAACTATAACCAATTAAACATCCAAAATATATGCTGGAATTCTCAGTTTGTTAATATCCTTGGGGAAAAGACAAATCTCACCCCAGCCTAACCCAGGGAATAAAAAAGGAGAATGAAACAAGGGATTTTTCTCCCTTGAACCCTGATAAGTTTGATTAAAAGTTTCAGGCTTGTTTTATCTGTCCTAGAGTCCAGAAACCAAGATTCCTTTCAGATGCTGGAAATATATAGCTCACATAAGATGGAGACCTCATGCACATGTGCGTGCATGCACACAAACACACACATTAAGAGAGGGGACGGGAGGTAGAGTTTGAGCACTCTTCAATTAATCTAATTGAAAAAATATTCCAATCTCAACTTTAGAGAATTGCAGTTTTATAAATTCTATGACAAAGTAACAATAAAGTGACTACAACAGAAAACAGCCTGACATTACACCAAATATAATTCATTTTGCAGTGTAACTGCAAGACAAACGCAAAAGAATGTGTTTACCTCAGCAAGAGAAGGGAAAAAACTACAATCAAGTGATCTGACTCTTACCTCATCTAACATCGACAACAGCTCTGTTAACTTCCTTTGTAGTTCTTGTCTTTCAGCATGTGAAAGCTCTTTTGCAAAGCTATTGCAGGATTCTAGCTGGTTTGAAGGCACATTCTTTGATCCCCCATCATCCTCCTTGGAAGCCTTCATCCGGTTATCTTGTAAGCTTTGGTTTTTCTCTCCATCAGGCTGCTTTAGAGCCTTTCGAACATTAACAACTTCATCAAGCAGTTGTTGTGCCACCTTGAGATATTTGGAATTAGGAATAGTTCTTGCGATACTCGACATTCCATACACAGATAAATCCCCGTTATTTGAATCTTGGTTACCTCCAGTAAAACCAGGTGGCAGACATTCAGTATTTCTCGAATGTTCATCTCTGGAAGAGCTATTCCTGCTGCCACCCTCACCCGTCAGTGAAGGATTAGAACTCAAGAACGAATCAAAACCTGAATTGGGATTTCGATAGGGGATAGAAAGCATTTGAATTCCAGAAGGAATTTGGGTACCAAGGCTTAGGGATAATCCTTGACCTTGCAAGTTTTGACCACTCTGAAGAATGCTGGCAGTACCACCCATTGGATGCATAACTAGAATTTCATTTCTATCATCCCTCCAAGCACCAAACTCATGCTCCCCAACTCGTGAGCCACCAAGGTTTGATAAGATTTCTTGCTGCTGTGAAGTTGAATCCGAAGCCTCCGCAGCCTGAATTTCAACACAGTTATTTTGCTGCTGAGAATTCCCAGCAAACGCATCTGAGTAAGACCCAGGATTCATATACATCATTGTATTACCAGGAAGAACTGGTGCCCCTGGATATGAACCAGGCATTGTTTCTCTTAAATAGATCATTGGAGCTGTATCACTTTGATTATTGGAACTAGAGTAATAAGTAGCCATATTTCTCTTGAACTTGAAACTTTGTCGGCGCCTCGTTCAAATCAGATTACATAGTCACGCTATGAACTGAAAATAGGCAATTGAAACGACTTCCATTATAAACAATTTTGAGCGTATGTAGAAAAATCTTATATGCACATCTTACTCTCACCAAATTATATAATCTCAAAAGAAATAATACAGAATAGAATATTTCATACTACCATATAATTGTTATCAGAGTTTGTAAAAGGCGGAGGCTAAGCTGCTTGACAAACTATTATCAGTTTCTAACTTTCTATTATAAACAAGAGCTTTAGCAGTGAAGGAGTTCAAAACTGCAATGGTCTGCAGCAAAAAACACTAAAATCTTTAAACAAAAAAGCATCGAAGAACCAAACTTACATAGAGTATTCTCTATACATGAGCCCGTCATATTTTCTGAGATATGGAATTTTATATAGAGGCAACAACTGTGAGAAATCTACGAGCACTTAAAGCAAAATCCCATAAACATTCAAAATCAAAACTCAAACCGGGGGAAGAATGATCAAAAAGATAACTAAGGTGAGAGTCATCAATTATTTATCAAACAGCCAAGAAGGAAAAAAGAATGGAACAAAAAAAGAGCCAAAGAAATAAGACAAACACAAAATCTGTAAATCTCAATAAGTATCTTTCTTATGAATATATCTTGTTCAGGCACAAAAGAGAAAAGAGAAAGGTAGTGGGAAGAGAAACTTAGAAGAAAGAGAACAAAAAAAAAATTAAAGACAATATCTACAGGTCTTTGGGTTAAAGTCAGAAATTATGTACATATGAATAAAAAAATACCTCGAAGCCAGTAACAGTTGTGGGAGTTTTGGGGAACAGCAAATCTCAAAGACACCACCTGATCCGCTGGTGATAACAAAATCCTTAAGAAACCAAACACTTTGTGATCCCAAGAACCCAGAACAACAACAGCCCAACTCTTCACTTTTCATCAAAATTTTTGCACATACCACAATAAAAATACAAAACAAAACAAACCCAAACTTTAGAAAAGAAAAAAAAATTATTTTCAGTTAGTTGCTCCTAATAAAAGGTAATGATAATAATAATTTAAACCCAAATAAAAGACAGACAGAAGAAGAGAAGAGAAAAAGCAATCAATGAAGGAATTATATCACTTGTTTTGCTCCTGTTTTACTAATCATAAACTCTCTATCCATCATTTCCATGAAACCCACGTGAAAGATTCACACACAAACTTGAACCCTCTACCTCTTTCTCTTCTAAACTATTTATCTCTTTTTGGAGATAAAAAGAGAAAAAAAAAAAAAAAAACTTTTTGCTTTTTGATGTTCTTACTTTGAAACCCAGTTGTAGAGGTTGGTACTACTTGACCTCCTTCTCTTACCTCCCCTCTCTTTTTTTGCTTCTTCTTTTAAACTTTCTTCCACTACTGCTTTCTTATTCTTCTTCTGTTCGTCTTCTTCTTTGCCTGTTGTTGAGGATATGTTTGGTTAAGGAGTTCTATCTTTAACAACCAGTTGGTGGACCTAAACCCTCCCTTAAACCTCCTCTTTCATCACCATCTCTCCCTTTCTCTCTCAATCCCCTTTGCTGTCTTTCTCATCTTTCAGCATGGAAGCTCTGGTTGCTGCAATATCCACCATATAACCCATATTTTATTCTTTGATTTTATTTTTATTTCTATTCCTATTATTACTAATATTTTATTTATTTACTCAACTACTGGCTTTTATAAACTCTTTATTTTGTTTATTTATTATTTTTAAATATGAAGGCGTACCATTATAGGCTTCAGATCCTAGTATCAATCTGAGTGCGCTACTCGATAGAACTCACCAAAACACCACGCGTGAAGGTTATTAGCGTAAGCCAGACTGCAGAGACTTTGTGTGAATGTCATACTCTAGAACTTAATATGCGTAAATGAGGGGTGGGGGGACTTGTATTTGTACTCGAGACCCTTGTGGTTAAGAATGACAAGGGCTCAAAATTAACCGAATAAATGTATATTTATAATTAATAAATGATTAATTTAATTAATTAAATTTATTTTTTTATGAAAAAATATTAAATTTGAGTTTTGTGGACATTTGTTAGAGTTATCTTTAATGTATGATTTGTAGTTACTTATTTTAAATTATTATGTATGATATATCTTACTTTCACTTGAAAGATTAAATAATTATCTACCTCAAAATTTATCTTACCAAAAAATATATATATTTATAATTCGTTTATTTATTTTTAAAGATATTTAGATTTGATTTATATTTAATAAAAAGTTATTTTATTTATTTAAATAATAAAATATTTATATTTGATTCAATTAAATTAAATAATTTTATTCATAAAAATGAATATATTTATAAATATATATAAATATATTTATGAATAATAAATAAATTATAACTAAATAAATTTAAATAAATGAAATTTAAATAAATATGAATAAATTCAAATGAATATAAATAAATCTTAAAATATAATTAAAATAAAAAATAAAAAAATAATTTTTTTAATATTATTATAAATGAATAACAAATAAATAATAAATAAATAAATAAATTTTAAATGAATTTAATCACTAACGTAAACAAACAAAATATATTTTTGTTCATGTTTAAATTTTTAATAAATAAAAATAAAAAAATTATTCAAAATCTTTTATTAAACTTAATAAATAAATATAAATAAACAAAAATAAAAAATATTCAACCTTATTCATTTGCACACTTAAACAATAAGTTAATTGGGTGACTTTTACATGGCTTTTAGTCGAGAAGTTCAAAGTTTCTAAAATTTGGACAGTAGACTTGTCCGCAGGGAACCAAACCCTTTTGCTGCAGAGCCTGTGTTGGGAACCTCCTAAAGGTTTTCGAATCTGGGCGGCAAGCTAGGGTGCTGTAGGGTTCTGCGTCGTTGCACGCGCTTGGAGGTCTTTGGGACATTCCTGAAGTTTCTCACTTTGGTGTGCCTGCTGTGACTCGAACTCGAACGCCCTCGTGCTCCCTTAGTCCTCGAGTGTGCACAAGCACAATTGATTGCTATCCAGAGACTCGATTCGACGGCTTGATTCGGTTACGCGCGTCAAGGTCTTGGGTGTGTGGTGTGTGCGTGCGGACAATAACGAGTAATTGCCCGTGTCACTATTCTTGATGTTTAGCTTAAACTCCATGGGTTTGTACTTTTCTTTATTAATGATTTTACCCCTTTGTTTTTTCTTATTGCATTATTATCTTCGAAAGTTGTAATCTTTTCAAATGTGCAAATTAGGTTAGTTGAAGTGTTGAACTTCTTTCGTTTAAAATTGTGTCCTTCTTCGTTTAATTATCTGTAATTAATTAAAATTTTTCAGGTCAAAAAAAAAATCTATTCAATGTTTAACCTCAATTTTTGGTTTATTATAGTATAAAGATTTTTTATTAAAAGAATTTATAATTATTTGATTATAATTATAATTTATATTAATACATACAATTTCATAAAAAAAAAAAAAAAAGTCAATGTGTAATTTGTATCCCAATTATTTTGGCTTGTTTTTTGAAGAAAAATAGGGAATTGGTGCAATTTCGAATTAAAACTAAAAATTCGAAAAAAATTGTGTCTTTTAAAAAAAGTAATGAAAGTATTTTTACATGAAAAAAATAATATCAAATTTATTTCATCCACTATCAATAAATTTTTATATTTTTTAATACAAATTTTTATATTTCATAAATAGAATTAAGAAAGTGATACATATCTCTTATAATATTAAAAAAATAATTAAAAAATAAATGAAAAATGTATTAATATTTTACTTTCACTTGTGAAATAAAATATTTATACTGACAATATATTAAATACTAACTGTAATAATATAATCTTTTTATTTTTTATTCAAATCCAAATAACTTTTATAAAATAAAATATCTAAGAATGATTTAAATAAATCGATAGAGGTCAAGGGTATAAAAGGAATTTTAGTACTAGCTCTCCCTCATTTTTTTTCCTATTTTCTTCCACAAGTAATTTGAAACTCAAACCCAAGTTTTTATATTTTAAAAAATAATATATGATTATTATTTGATGATTTTATCACTAGTCTTGGCTTAATGAAACTAATAATAGGTTAGTATAGTTTAGGGTTATTAGGTTTGATAGATCAAAATACTAGAAATTAAATAAAGGATTAAAATTCAATTATAAATTAGTTTATGACCCGAACTATGCACGTTTTATTTTTATATAATTATACATAAAAATATTATTTTTAACAAAAATATAAAACTTATATATGCATATATTCAAATAATATATAAGAGAAACTTATTATTATATGAATACTACATGTAATTAAAAAGTTAAATGAAAAAAATTAAATTAAATATTTTTCCATAAGTGTGATCAAATTTATCTTAATTAATTTAAGATTTCAAAGCGATTTCACCTATTTTTTAATTGATTAGAGGAAATGAATGATTACTTTTAATAATAATTTGTTTTTTTATTAATTTGAATACACATATATTAGTCACAAAATTATATCATTAAAATTTTAATATTGCTATTGAAACTCGAAATTTCATTAATTTAGAACATTATAAGATGTGTTTAGAAAAAATAATTATATATTGAAGTATATGATGAACCAAAGATTTATTATATATGTTTGAGAAAAAAAGAATCAAAGATTTACTAAATATGTGTGAACAAGAAAAAACAAAAAATTTATTATATAAGTATGAACTTTGAGTTGAAAACCAATATAAGTTCAAATAATATTAAATTGGTCAAACTTTCTGTTAAATTACATATAAAAAATGAAAAATAAACTGTAAATAAAAATAAGTGAAGAACAATCTCTTTCCTTACTCATTATAAATGAAATACTTATTAATCAAAAAACAAAGAAAAAAAAGAGAAAAGTAGACTTTTAGTCTCTTTTTTTTTTGACAAATTAAATAATGAATTTATCAAAGAAATAGAAACTCATAAGTGCCAAATATTAATAATAAATAAAAAAATCATTCAAAGAGGTCTATAAAAAAAATTAGAATTTTGATAAAAAAACTTATCATCATTCACATTCGTTTTTAACATTATAACTTTTTGTTGTAATATGAAAACCTTGCAACTATAAAATTGAAAAGAAAATATTAATTATCAATTATTTAAGAACACCAAACCAAGACTTAAAAAAAAAAAAAAAAAATTGCCTGTGATAATTTATTAGGATCATCTTGAATGCACGACCTGCAAACACTTGTTTTAAATTGTTAGATACGACACGTCTTATTCTGACTTGGGGGATTGAGCAACCTATCTATCCCGAATTTTTGTAACCAAAAAATAAAAAGAAAAAAAAAGAAAAAGAAAAAAAAATCAAATAATCATAATTAAGATTAATCTAATAATTCTAAATTGAATGATCAAGGAAAATATATTTACAAAAATATAATTTAAAAAAAATATAAAAGAACATGTCACAAAAAAATAATAATACTTACAAAGTTAAAATCTTGTAACTTCACTTTAGAGCTTATTATAAAATGCAGAAAATTGGTATAAAATATAAAAAAAAATCATATCATTATTTAAATAATGTATCAAGGGTAAAAAAGAATAGAAGAATACAAATAAAAATTTGTTGACAATAGTTGTCGTATATGTCAACTTTATCGTACCACCATTATATAGATATAGATAGCATACATATTTTTAAATGTGAATCTCAACGGTTGAGTTATCGATCAATTACATATTATTATGAAAAAATTTTGTCTCTTTAATTATATATTATTATAAAGTTTAAATTTTAAATAATATAATTTGACCTATCTATTCTTTCTATTGTTGTCATCAAACACCCAAAATTAAGGTAATATAAGAATAAAAAATTGTAGAGAATTTGAAAAAAAATTAAAGCTATAGAATGCATGGCCAATAAGACTTTTTATTGTAAAAAAAAAAAAAGAAAGAAATATTCATACTTAAAGTTAAAAAAAAGACTAAAATTAAAGCCATTGAATATGTAACAATATTTTTTTGGACGATAATTAAAAAAATATTAAAGATTAAATTAGCTTGTAATTTTAATTTTGAAATTTGAATTATTAATTATGATCAAAACACATGATATCATTTGACACTATTTATGTATAAAAAATTATCCTAAATATATAGACTTATTTCATTTTTTTTAAGTTAATATATTGAAGTTATCTCGTGTGTGTATATATATATATATATATATGTTAGATTATTCTATCAAATTAATATGTTTATATAATTATAATTAAAAATTATTAAATATGCAAAATTATTCATAATTAATTGTTTTTTATTTAAATTTTTATTTTTTGAATTAATGTTCAAATTAATTATAACTAATTTATAGGAGGCAAGCATATTGGTATTTAAATATTGTTAATTTAACCATAATAAATTATTTTAAAATTAATTATATAATCAAATTCATTAATTATATAACACATGTCATTTAACTATGACATTCCACATATAAAAAATGTACCTTATCTACACCGGATTATTTTTTTTATACTAAAGATTTTGATTTTTATATATTTATATAAGATTACTTAAATATAGTACATTTGAATTCAGATATTAATTTAATTGTTTATGTAATTATTTCTAATAAATAATGTTTAATTATTTTATATTTAAATTTCAGTATTTATAATTAATTTTCTATCTTTGTACTGCAACCTTTTTTGTTAAAAAAAAAAAAACCAAACATCTATCTTTTAGTCGTCCTTGCTCTGAAAACCCTCCCAATTTCCAAGCAATACCTACCATGAGAAAAATAAAAGTGTGATAGATGCTTGGTTTTTCATGGAAAATTCACCAAAACTGTTTCATCGTTTTCAATTCGTTGACCATCAAAGAACATGGTCATTTTTTCTTTTTGATTTGGCCATAAAATCAAGGGTCATTTTCTCATTGATGGTATAAATTCTGCAAAACGAAACCAATGGTCTGGCAATTGGACCACCCCCAAAAAGTACAAATGTATAAATTGAGGCAAATTTAAAGGGTTGGTAATTTATAATATTGGTACTATGGACCCCAAGCAGATTCAATTCCCATTATTATTATTATTATTTTATTGGCTCACATAAGGGATTTAAACTAATTTAGATTGCCTTCATCATATATAGTTATTAAACAGTGACTAATAGGAAGTAGGTCCATTTCACAATTTTATGAGCAATTTATATTGCTATCAAGTTTGAGTTGTTTATGCTTTATATGGATTCAAAAATCCAAGGGGAAGGTAGTTCAAGCTTAATTGAAGCATCCTTTCATGAAGTATATTCATGTGAGAGAAGATTCAAGGACTTAAATGAGTTAAATAATTTTCGAATTTAATTGTTTTTAGAGTTAATGTCAAAAATAATATTTAATATAATACTTAAATTTTATTAATTTCAAAGATGATATTTAAATTATAAATTTATTAATTAATGTGTTACTTAAAAAATATTTATTCATAACGTGTTATCATTTTGAAATTATCTATATTATGAGTAAGTATTATATTAATTAACAAATTAATGTTAAGTATCACATTAAAAATTTTTAAAATTCAAATACTTTAAAAATTATTCATAACACCGATCCATTTTATTATAAATTGCTATTTAATTAAAGTTTATCAAATAACAATTATTTGTAGTTATTAATTACTTCTAACCAATGAATAAAAATATTTATTTGTATTAGGTTTCTTTTTTTAGCTGCAAAGATTAGTTTAGTTTACAAAGAGAATTTTTTTTTTTCAACTAAGGTTCAATTATTGTGAGTAGTATTTGGATAAAATTTGTAAACACATTAAATGATTTGAGAGAATACATACTTAAAATCTTTAAGAAAGGGATTTGCTTAAGACTTTTTTATTATATTATCAAAAAACTTATTTTTCTACAAAAGATTGAGTATTGACTTATTTTGTTGGAACATTCAATACATAAAAAGTTATCCCAATCTAATAGTTTTCGGAATATCGGATTATAATTTTATAAGTATGCATCACCTTTTATTTATCGAAGTCTTTTTTTTTTTTCAAAAAGTTTTAAAAAAATAGACCTTTTAACTTTTAAAATGGGTAATACCTTATAACGAATATAATTAAATAATTTTTACATTAATAATATTGATTCATTTTATCAAATATCACTAAATATTAAACCTTTCATTATTTTTATTGGTGTTTAACTCTAAGCTGGAGATCAAAATCTTAAAATTATAAAAGAGAAATAAAAAATTAAAGTAAAGATAAAATATATTTATTATATTTACACTTCAATGATCAAGTCAGAAATCAAAATAAAAGAGATCAGAAGGTGAAAAAATACAACAAAAAAAAAATCAATTGATAGATATTATTTAAATAATTTTATTTATAAACGAAAAATAAAAGATTTATGAAATTAAATAGTAACATAATTGACATGATATTTTATACGTCGATTCAAAAATACAAAATTTTTCTAATTATTTGCATAAATTTTAATGAAAAAAATCAATTTATCATTTAGATTCCAAAATACTCCAACAATTCTCAACTGATTTCGTGCCTAAGAAAAAGCATTTTCATCCCTTGAAAATTTTTAGTTCCTAATACTTTATTTATTTATGAATAATTGGGATCCCAATCCTATCTCCCACATTTTTTTTTTTCATTACTCCAAAAACCCCAATCAAACACATTGCTTAGCTTAGAAGACAAACCAATAGGCGATGCACTGGTATTTTGGTAATAAAAGGAAAATCATAGGACCAAACTGAACAACCAAACAAAAGGCTGCCCCTGGCTTCAGGAAACAGAGAAACAGCAGAGAAAGGGAAAAAGGGCGAGAGAGAGATGTCATTTGCATTCACTCGCAATACGTACCGTAGCGTTAGGTGCCTTTTTTTTTTTTTTCTTTCTCTGACACAAAGCAGTCACAACTCTGACCTTCACTTTATATTTAGTATTCCTTTTTAAAAGCCTTTTTAAAAGTAAAATACATAGTTACTCATTTATGATGATATTTTAAAAATAATTATTTAAATTTATATAAATATTTTTTTATCATTTAATAATTTATCTTTAACACATAATGACATGCATTTTTGCAGTAATTATCGGGTATACTATAATATTATCACATCAAGTGATTGATCGCATAGCATTTTTTATTCAATAACACTAATATAAGTAATTTTAATAATTTAAAATATAATATGATAATATAATATAAAAATAATATAATTTAAAATTTAATTAATAATAAAAGGCAATAATTGTGGCAGTAATAAAAGGTAATAATTTTGATTAGTAATAAAATGTGAAGTAATTGACCACATTTCATGTTCACTTAACAACACTAATATAAGCACATTGATAATTTAAAATAAGATATAATTATAAAATTTAAAATTTTAATAATAATTATATTAAATTTAATAAAATAAAAAAATATATTTTCATATTAAATTATGATATATAATTATTATATAAAATATAATATAAATATATAAATCTAATATTTTATATGATATAAATATATAAATTATCAAATCTAGTATAAGTGTCAATTATAATTTACCATGAAATTAATGAAATCTTTGGTAGAAGTAGATTAGACTCTAGCAGGGTTATAAAATGCTTTGAAAATAATTCATCATTCATTGTACCAAGAGTTTATTTAGAAGGGTTTTTATTAACAAAAGCTTTGAGATAAGATTTTTTTAAAATTAATTAATATTTTATTTTTAGTAATAGTTTTATATTAAATGTAATAATCCATAAATTTATTCTTGATTTTTAATCCTTCAAATTATGCTTTTTTTAATTTAAAAAAACTAATTCAAAATATACTAATATGATTTTTATAAAACAAAATTACCAATTATAATCTCATTTAAACTATCTTAGTCGGTAATCCTCAATTAACAAGTATGAACCAAAGCTAGTTAATCTTGCTTTGCCAAGTAGGTGACACATCTAATTGACACGTGCGCAGTTACATTACATGATTAGCGTAATCAACGCTTAATTAATTTAACTTCTGATGTAGAATGTGGGTCCCGACGTAGCTTTAGCATCAGCCTACGATGCAAAGAAGTTCTTGGCGTCAGGGGTGATATCGGATCGATCAGTGGATGACATCACCAGTGACAATCGGTAATGGTGGTAGGCCCCACAAGAGACGCAAAGTTCAGAAGGCTTTTTTGTCATTTAGCCATGCATTTTGCTTGTTTACTGTAAATAAAAATGAAATGGACCGCCCCTTCCTTTCCCTCCTTTTGTTTATTTATTTATTTTTTAACGTAACCCGACTTTTGGGCAGTTCTGCTTTCACTTGGCGTAGGGTTTGCTTTTCTTCACTTAAAAACAGAGAAAAAAATAACGACTAGTTGAGTCTGCTTTTGAATCAACTGCTTTTGTTCGGCAGTGATTACTTTGTGTTTTATTATATTTTGGATTTTTTTTACAAATGAATCTGCATCTTATAGATAAAGGAAAAGTTTTCAAATGTTAAGTTTTAAATTTTAAATAATATTAAATATTATTAAAAATAAATTAAACTAAATTCTATATTTATTCTATTTTAAATTTAATATTATTTTTTTTACCTTGAACATTTTAAAGATATTTTACTTTATAAAAGTTTTCATAAAGTTTTAAAAATTTTTATTAATTGTCTTTGGATGCTTAAGTTGAAAGGTGAGAGGTAAAGCAGGAAAGAGATCCGGTTAAATGGTGTTGAAGTTATTATTTCAAAACATTCTCTACCACTCGAGTCCATGTGATGTCTAAGGTAAGAATATGAATTGAGGTGAATGAAGATGGTGAAGTGTACAGGAGAAGCTTTAAGAGAGAGAAAGTGTTGAAAGAAAATGATTGGCTTACTCCTTTTGTTATCTTATGTACTTGATTTTTTTTTTATTTTTTGTATGAGATTAAAGGTGATTATTTAATTGAAATAATCAACTATTGATAAGATATTTATGTAAAACTTGAGAAGAATTAACTTGAAGGGATGAGAATTATATTTAATAATCATAGACAAATTAAGTATCGATGGATTAGTTTTGAAGTGATCATTGATGAGACTTTAGACAAGATTTTTTTTTTTTATGAAGGGTGAATCATCTCCTTATAACAAGTGATATGATTGTTTAGACAAGTTTCAATTGAACAAATTAGAAATCTAGTTGTGTTAACCAAGTTCTAATCATTGACTAATTGAATTAAGCATAAAAACTTTTAACTGTATAAATTGAATAAATTTGCATCCATTTAAGTTAGGTTAATTAATTTTGTTGGAGAACACCACAACTCTGATATCATTTGTTGGGTTAAAAGCTTTCAATCCAATCATATCAACGAAAGTAAAATCAAACAATAAATCAAACACACAAGATATAACAAGTTAACATCATTCGATCTAATTAACCTACATCCACGGATGAGAAACAAGATCCACTAGTTGTAAAGAATTACAAACTTACATCAAATCATTAACTTCACTCAACAATTAATACTTATAAGACATTCTCAATCTCCTCTAGTCTTATGAAGTATTCTCAACCCAAATAAACACAAACTCAAACCCTTGTGCACCATGTCAACATAACCAAATACATAATCATATACTCCTATACATCATACCTATATGGACCATCTCAGTCTCCTCTAATCCATTCACAAATAAACATATATACTCATAACATCATATCTATGTGGACCCTCTCAGTCTCCTCTAGTCCACTCACAAACAAATATATATACTCATAAGACAAATATATATACTCATAAGACGTAGAGCCTCAATACTCTTATGGGATATCTATCATACAAAATCTTATAACTTTCTTATATATTTTTCTCATACTTAATCATGTAGAAACTTCATGTATTTATAATTATACAAACTTATCCATTAAGAATCTCTTTCCTCTTAAAATTTTTCTACTGTAAATCAAATTTACCTATTAAAAATATTTTTTCTTTTATAATTATTCTCTTGTAAGTCAAACTTACCTATTAAGAATCTTCTTTCTCTTAAAATTCTTCTTTTACAAATCTTATTGTCCATCTAGTAATATCTGACAAATCTTAAATAAATCTTAAACAAATTTCAAACAAATCTCTTACGAGATTTGAATAATTATTTTTAACAAATTTAATATAAAAAAGTTAGATTAATTAATTTGATTATGACAAATGAAAATAAAAACATTATCATTCTTCTTACCCTATGTATAATTTTCATTTCATTTACTCGCACTCCCATCGTGGTACTCCAAACTTATTTTAGTGCGATTTACTGCAAGTCTTTGTAATGAGAAATGACCTTTTTTAATGAATTTATTACATTTTAGCGACTTGACTCTCAAGTAGTACAAACTTTATTAGATAAAAGGCAGTTGATTTTGCAAAAATTAATTGTATAACTACTACGGCACTACTTTCTTTTGCTACTATTTGTTTACCTTTGCATTTATTTTCCTTAAAATCTTTGGGGAACAATTAAAATATTTAAGTATGTGTTTGGTATATAACATTATCATAACATAAAATAAAATAATATTATAAATAAGAATAAATTAAATTATTTTATTTTATTTTATTCTATTTTTGATGTATTCAAATATTAAGATAAAATAATTTATTTATTAATCAAAATTATCATTTTTCAAAGTTTAAATAATTTAAATTATTGATATAATTTTTAAAGATATAACATTATATATAAGTTCAATTTTATAAATTAAAAATAATTCTTTTTACTTTGAAAAAAATTAAATTATCCTATATTAAGAAAAAAAATTTTTTTTCTTGTAATCTTATTTCTTTCTTTAGATATAAATCAAATATAATATAAAATAATTATTACTTTATTTTATCAATTATCTTATGTACCAATGTCATTATCTTACGTACCAAATCTATTATCTTATGTACTAAACATGATTTTAGATTATATTTGATGCATAGAACATGAATAAGTTATGATGATAACCATTCTATATGATATTTAATTTATATATAAAAAAATAAATAAGATTACATGAAAGATTAGTCATCATTTTAACATAAAGTGATTCAATTATTTTTAAGTAAAAAAAATATTTTTAATATATGAGATTAAACTTACACATTCAATTATACTTTTAAAAGTTATTTAATAATTTAAATTATAAAAATTTTGATCAAAAATAATTTTAACAAATAAATAAATTATTTTATTTTAATTTTTATATACATTAAATATAAAATAAAATAATATTATTTAATCTAATCACATTCGTAATATTATTTTATTTTATCATAATTTTTTAATTTTATTTTATCTAGAATTTTTTCATTAACTGCAGGATTGCCCTCCCTCTTCTCTGTCTCAATTAATTAAAAGCAGAAAAGTACAGTTCCCGTTTCTACATGAACCGGACAATAATGAACATTAACAGCTCAGTACGATGGGTTTCATTAACGTCTTACAGGAAGGCATCGGGCCTAGCTCAGTAGCGCCAGCTGCTGCTGTAATGCGAGCTACCAGAGAAGAGAATCCATTTTTCTCTTCCCCTTTATGAGCAATTTCAGGAAAAAAGAAAATATGGAAAAGTGGAAATAATTAGTAACTCCATTCAATACTAAATGGTTTTTTGAACAAGTAAGAGAATAAAACTTTACGATACTGAAACTTAGCTATAAGAAATTATATGAATGATTGCTGAAAAAAGAAATGAATTTCGGTGGTAACTTGTTCAGCTTTCTGCTGCTGGATATAAAATGGTGTCCATCGATGACAACAACTTCAAGGTCAGTCACAAGGCCAGAAAATTAAGTTTATACTAAACGGGTAGCTGAAGGATAAAGAGACATAACCTAGCAGAAATGGTCATGTAAGGTTGACCAATTCCTCTTGTGCTTTCCCGGTTATTATTTCATGGCTTTCCATTGACTTTCTTCCTCATGATTGTTTCCTGGTTATAATACAGGTTGGCCTCAAGGGAGAAGCCAATAATCTAGGTTCTCCAAATTCTATCTCATCAATTGATTGGATCCAAGGATCCTTGGCAGCTCAGAAACTACACCCATTAACAAGAGGGAAATGGTGCAAATAGATATGAAGCAATAGATATTTGTTCCTTCAAGCTACTGGTAATTGCAGTGAATGCAGCTATGTCGGTTCATTTCGTCAGACCAGACGTCATTTTGGTTGCGGCAATCCAAACTCAGCAATGATACAAGCTCTCTGAAACGTGAAAACCAATATTCAAGGATGAAAAGATTGAAATACTAGTAAACTGTATCTTTCAAACATGTCATGTTTTCAGGTACCATTTTCCCAGATCCTGGTTGAGTGGCTTCTCAATTGAAGTGCCTGTAAGCTTTGATGATGCTATGACATACATGCAGACATATATATATATATATAACCTAAAAAGAAAGAAAGTAGAGGAAAAGGAGGATGATGACATACTACTTTGGCCAGTTTGTACTACCAACAATGGATGGGGTTAGACTTCCAAATTTTTATTCTTGTGGGGGCTGAAAACTACAAATGGAATTCATGATGGCCGGTCAATTTGGACTCTCTTTTTTTTTTTTTTTTTTTTTTTTTTTTTTTCAGTTTTTCCCGTGTTAATGGACATCTTTTGGGGGTCTTCCCATTGCTTTCTACCTAAGAATTGCCTTAAAGGTGAGGTTAGAAATTGAAGGACAGCCAAACCCACTTTTTCCCTGATAAAGAAGCTGGCACAGCCTTCCTTTAAACCTAGCTCATGGGGGTTTGATTCACCCTAGAAAAAGTGTTTTTGATTTAACATTGTCTTGCAATATCAACAACTGATAACCATTTTTATTACATGGCTCAGAATGTTCAACGATTCTTACCCTTCAAAATGATTAAGCTATATAGTTTAAAAGAATAAAAAATACTTATATCAATTAACCAAATTGATAATTTCTATTCCTCTTTTGACAAACTTTCAGTTTAAAATTGAGTTCTTAGATCATTTTTATCTGAATATATATAATTTTTAATTCTACGGAATTGATTTTATGCGAATTATTACTTATTAAATTAAAATTTAAATCACATAAAAATTTTATAATAGTTTTTATGAAATTAAATCTAAAGATCTCAACTTATATATATATATATATGCATATACACATTATTACTTATAAAAATTCTAAAAATAAGGTGATTTTTTTAATAATTTAAGATAAATAAATTATTTAATTTTTTAAATTAAGATAAAACGTATCATAACTAATACAATAATTATTAAAATTATATATTTAAAATTATCTCAATAAATAATTATAAATTAAATTCAAGCTTAAAATTTTTACATTAAAAAAATAATTTTTATGGATTGAACCAATCTTTTATGAGTAAAACAGGATGATTTAACTTTTTGACTTTGTGCATTTATTCATTTATTTGAAATTAAAAATCAAGTTCCCCTATCATTTATGTTGGCTTTTTTTTTTTTGTTTATTAGGACCGAACAGGTTCCTGAAACATCAAAGGTTCAGTTCGAACAAAAAGATACGATTCGAAATTCAAACAATGAACAAATTACCTGACGGAGTCAAAACTTGTACCCCACGGCCCCCTGATTTGCCGACATTGCTTACGATCATCTCCCTCATCCGTTAGATTTTCTTTCACGCCATTTTATTCTCTGTGCTCATTTCTACGCAGACATTCCTCATTCCAATCTTGTAACGTAAACGTCACCGCTCCATCCTTCTCCATCTTGAAAATCTTGTGACAGACACAACCCAATCCAATCACCTGCTGACGTGGATCCTAACATCCTTTTTATCTCCCTTAAAACCCCCCCAATTTTCACCGCAATTCCAATCTTATCCCTCTTTAAATTCAATCACTTACCCATAATAATTTCAAATACAACATAAAAATAATACAAACAAAAAATATAAAAATATATGATTTAAAATTTTAATAAAAATAAATCTAATAAAATTAAAAAAAATATTTTATATTTATATAAATTATGATATATAATTTTTATATAAAACAAAATATGAATATATAAATTATTTGTAAAAAATATTTTACATTATATAAAAACAAAAATTATCATATCTACAACCAACGCTGATTATCCAAAATACAACTTTCCCATACTCCAGGAAACACTAAATCTCACCTCCCGACCAAAAATAAATATAGAAAAAAATAAATTTTTTTTTTTAATTTCGTTTTTGTCAGTCCACGATCTCTGTCTTGTCCTTGTGCATGCCTTTGTAATTGCATTTCTCTGAACAATTGCTCAGCCTTTTTTTTTTTGTCTGTTTTTCTTCCATGGCCAAAGCTAAAGCACCAAGGAGAACTCTAGACTCTTATACAGTCAAACACATCAACAAAACAATTAAAGGTAAGCCAAAAGAAATAAAAAGACGGGAGCAAAAGAGAGAGAGAGAGAGAGAGAGATATTTGTACGAGTTAAGGTTTTTCTAAAAGTTGTGGTGGTGATTGGCAGCGGAGGACTGCGTGTTGATGCGACCAGCGGATCAATCAAAGCCACAATACGTGGCGAGAATCGAGCGGATCGAGGCGGACGCACGAGGGGGAAACGTGAAGGTGCACGTGAGGTGGTATTACAGGCCGGAGGAGTCGATCGGAGGGAGGAGACAGTTCCACGGATCTAAAGAGGTTTTCTTGTCTGATCATTACGATGTCCAAAGCGCTGATACCATCGAAGGAAAGTGTACGGTCCATAGCTTCACAAGCTATACCAAGCTTGACGCCGTTGGAAACGACGACTTCTTCTGTCGTTTCGAATACAATTCCTCCACTGGTGCTTTCAACCCCGATCGCGTCGCCGTGTACATTCCTCTCTCTTTTTTTATCTTGTAATTACATATGTACGGTACTTAATTTCGAATATTTTATATTTTTTTAATTACATGCTAATTCCTGCTTAAATTATCGAAATTTTATTAATCAAAATGACAAACTTATGGGAAGGAACTGGTTTAGAACAAGTACATTTTTTTTTTGTGTTTAAAATGAGATGGAGTGTTTTGCAACTTTGGGTTTTCGATTATTGTATTTAAAATTTATTTAACCTTTTCTAGTTTGTTATTGTAATGTGACAGTTATTGCAAATGTGAGATGCCTTACAATCCTGATGACTTAATGGTTCAGTGCGAAGGTTGCAGTGACTGGTAAGTTGGATTCATATTTTATATGTCAGGTATTGTGGATGAATATTTTGTATGAAGCTTTTGAAGCTATGCAAGAAGAGTTCTCTCCCGATTGCTTTTCTAGCTATAATTGAATTATTTTTTCTAAAAAAAAAAAATTATTTTTATAAGCTTGCTCGATATCAGTTCTCATATAGATCTATTCAAGGACGTAAAAGCAATTTGTTAAGAGTGGTGGATAGCAGGATAGGCTATGGATTTAGCTGTCATTAGTTAGCAGGTCGTTTTTGAAAAAGACTGAATTGATATTATTTTGGCTGCCAATTCAAACAGGAGCAAAAATTTTTAGGGAGCTTCTTGGTTAAGGAGCTTTTAGAAAAACATAGAGGTATTGCTTTCGAATTAAGATCTCCTCCCTTTCCCATGGTTTATGCCAATCTTAAGTGTAAAAAAAGTAGGAGCAAAAATGGGTAAAGAAGTTTTAAACTTTGGCCCTGTAGTGAAATGATAGGATATTTTGTTTGCTTCTACTCCTTTCTCTCCTTGTCTGCTGTGGAAACAGAACATTGTTTTTTTCTTAGTTTTTTCAAAGCTAGTTTGGCTAGGGTTTAATTAGCTTTTTCTTTTAAGAAAATAGATCTAAAGAAGCTCCTTGTAGGCTTATGTAGAAGCATTTATGTAGTTGTGATGCAATCAAAGTCTTGGTTGTCATTTGCTGGACACCCGACTTTCTGCAAGAAGATTATAATGTCAAAGTGCTGGACCGAAGCTTGACTTTGAGCCTTACATAAGCCTACAAGGAGCTATTTTGTGAAACAAAAGAATATTAACATGGGGTGACGTCTCAAATAAGAAACACGCTATATCCACATAGATTTTTGCTACATTCTCACTTTATTTACCTTCTTAGGTTGAGGTTTATGTTCTGCTTGATCCTAGTTAAGAAATTTAATTTCTGGACTTCTAGAGAGACCAGACTTGGAAAGACCTTTTTGTCTGATTTACTTTCATGTCTAATTTGAAAGGTTCCTTTTCTGTTAACTATGAATTCTGTGAATAAAATGCATCCAATTTATACGGTATGCTGTAAAAACTGTTGCCATATTCAGCATATACTTTTGATTCAGGTTTCATCCTGCTTGTATAGAAATGACTGCAGAGGAGGCTAAAAGACTTGACCATTTCTTTTGTGAAAGTTGTTCATCTGAAGGTCAAAAGAAGTTGCAGAATTCCCATGCCGCCTCCAGACACTCAGATACAAAGGTATTCCTAATTGCTTGCACTTCAATTCTTTTTTGGTAGTCTTTTTCTAGCTATTCAACACATAGTTTAAATCTTGCCTCTTCTTAAGCTAACATGCATTTGTGTTGGATATCAAGGTGGCATTGAATTGCCATTTATTTTATCCACATAAGCAGACTATTACGTCCCATCCAAATTATATGTATACATATATATAATCATTCACCATTGCAGGATCATTTGGCCTTCGGAATGAATTTAGGTCAAAATGGTATGTTTCTCCTAATTGATCATCAGTTCATGATGCATTGATGAATAACAGGAAAACTCACATTAAAATCAAGCTTCTTACCAAAAGGAGGCAAAAGAACCTTCAAAACTTGGTGTTACTCGTAATTCCCAAGCTATGGTCTCGCCTCCCTTTGCTTTATTTCCTATAGTCACCAATTTAGTTGTTCATTTGGCTAGTTTTATCTTTTATATATATGCCTGTTTTTGTGGTTTCAATTTCTGAATTGAGAAGTTTTCGGAGCCGTAGACTGATGACAGTCACAGGTATTGGGACATATGTTATGATGACTTGATGGGTAAGTGGGAGTCAGTTATGTGCACACTAAGGAGATAGAACATGGACTATGCCCTTATTACTTAGGAGAATGCTGAGTAATTTTTATTTCTTAATTAAGTGGAAGCCTCTGTCGTCGTTTGTTGAGTTCGTAAGATAGTAGTGAACTTCTGCAATGAAATTTGTCCAGGCCATGTATGGCAATACAATGGGCATGCATCAATGTGGTTTACATTGTTACATATTAGTTTATGTATAAATCTAGAGCTCATGCCTTAATGACATCCTAATGGAAATCACTGGTTATATTATCTTTTTTATTGAGAATAAATAGGGGCTTTTATGACTACTGCTTGTATGGTTTAAGTTTCAGATTGAACTGTGTTAATTGTAATTACTATATTCTTCAGCTAGTATGTATTTGTTATAACTCTAACATCAACATTGTGCTTCAGGTGGATACGAAACGACGACGTAGGTGACAAAAAGTACATAAACCTAGTGTTTTAGTTAAGGGACTGAAGTTATTATCGTTTTCAACCATGCATCCAAATCTCTAGCCTTGTGAGTTCATGATGGTTGAGCTGACTGTAACTGGTCTAAAATCCTTATGTCTTGTTTATGTGGTTTGAGGCTCACTCAGTGGAAGTCAACAATGTGTTTGGTTGGATGTAATCTCATGATGTAGCCATATAGGTTCCCCACCCCTCTCTCTTTATCTCTTTCTCCCTGTGGTATATAAATTAGTTGTCTATAATCAAAATCTGTTTTTAGCTTATAAAAGTGCCATAGATTCCTGGGTTTTATCATGTGTCTTCGTTCAAAACTTGGCAAACTGAATGACCTTATTATTATCTTTGCGAAGTTTGGCAGTGCAATTTCCATTATGCTAAATTACTATCAAGGATTTATTAAAAAGGAAACCCTTTAACATCATCAAATGCTGCTTTATTGTTTTAAATAAATTTTAATTATATATGATTATTTGTGTATTTATATTGTATAAGATATTAAAATTTATATATTTATATCATATCTTATATAAAAATTATATATTAAAATTAAAAATCATAAAAATATAAAATATATATTTTTAATTTTATTAAATTAATATATAATTATTATTAAAATTTTAAATATTATCACTTTTATGTAATTTTTCGTATCATATACATTTTTTTCTATCGTATTTGAACTGATTATAGAGAAAAGAATCCCGACCGGTAACCATATCACATAAAGGACGAGTGGAATCGTTATCTTTGTTCCACTAATCGGATGAAAGAATGGGCATTGGCCATATCAAATTGGTGGAATAACGGTTGTAGCCATCAATCCTAACAACAACGCTACTGTCGTGAGTCACATCAACAAGACAGATTATCCTTAATATTGGGTCTTCTTTTCCCCTGACCGTGGTTTGGATTTATTATTCTACGCTAAGCTTGCACGTTACAGGTGACAGCCTGGACCACTTGGCAAGGTTCCTATGCAGGTGTCAGAAATCTGTTCAATCCACGCCGACGCAAGTAAACAATTACAATGGCGGTAATTCAACTCTTTAGCTATCAACACTAAACTTTTTCCTATGAATCAGAAGCGTTATAGCAACTGGGCCCTTTTTTTTTTTTTTTCTTTTTTTGATTTCCTCAAAACCAAAATAAAATAAAAATATCATGAATACAAAATTTGGGTCAAACAATGACACATGATTTCCTCATCAACCGCAGAAAGTGGAATGAAATGCAATCATGCGGGGCAGTTCGAAGGGTTCAGCCCTTGAACAAAAGCATAGTCAAACCAAGTGAACAAAGCTGATTTCCTTCTTCAGCCCATGCATGTATGTGCTTTAAAGCTTTTTAACTTTTATCGCTGTATAATGTACTGGCGGCTTTAACTTGTTTTTGCTCTCTTCCACACTATAACAACGCCATAAAGGTCTGACGAAGCAAAGAAATTCTCTCCATGGTTCCCAGCTACTACTATAACTGGAAAACGATGACCCTGCAGACACGAAAGATTTCGCGTGTTAACAGTAGATTAGCAAAGAAATTGGAAGTGTCCACTGCTACTCAGGAGACTAGAACCTGAAGCTTATTTACACATGTATGCCTCGCCGAGTTAAGTCATAGAAGCAGACATTTGAATCCTCACTCCCAACAACTTCACAGCACAAAAAACCACAATGTCAGCAGACTTATATAACTAAAATAATCCCGTGGGTCGAGTGTAAGATTCTTTGGAAAATGCTTCTTGATTTGAGATTGGGGTCAAATGCTTCTAAGTGGCAATTTAATTGGACACACAAACCTATATATTCTTCCTTGTCAAGGGAAAGCAGAGGGCAGAAGGATGCTCGAATGCTGTGTATTTGTGGACTTAATTTGAGAGAGCAACGCAGGGTCAGCTAACCTCGTAGTTCCAAAGAAACACTGCAATGTGAACATACCATCTATGTAACCATCTATCAGTTACACGACATAAAGACTAGAAGTAGAAGGCACGCTGCTCTGAACAAACCTAAAGAAAGAAAGACTTCCATCTTGAGTACATGCCAGCAACACTGGTCCCCAGGCCAGCAAAGAGAAACTTCGGTATTGCACGGTTGTGACTGGAAATTTCTGCTTATTGCTACTTCTATAACAATGAGATCGGTATAATGCACCTGTGTAGGAGTCCATACTCACGGAGTATACACATCCCTGCAAAATATTATCTCATTAGAAACTTTCTGAAAAACTATACCAAATTTCTTTGATTCTCTGATTATGACAGACACATAGGAGAGAGACCTTTGCATCTCCACAAAAAATGAGCTGACCAGCATGATCATGGGCCATTGAGGTAACCTCACTGTCAAAAGACAGATTTGGTAATAATCCTCCCGGTGCTGAAATTGAACACCTGGTGTACAGGATTTAGCATATTACATCAACCAAACTAATTGCTTGTTAAGTTTGACTTGAGATGATCAACAGATTATTTTTCACATTGTGGTCACGAGCGGTAACTACGTTTTGTCTTTTAATTTTCATAATAAGAAAAGACATGGAGGAGTACCTACAGTGATATCTTTATTTGTATTCTCAACTGAAAGAAAGTTGTTATTTACCTGCAGCCAAGAAAAGAAGAAAGAAAAAAATTTTAGTTACCAGTTAACTCAAATTAAATATACATACACCTGTATATCTGCAAAATTTTTTCAAGATATACATTATAGTTACATGAGAGTAAACAATTAATTCCAGCCTCAATTAAAATTAGTCCAGATAAACCAAGTGTTCTTTTTCACAGGTTGGAACAGCATTTGTTTCTAGATTATATTAGATAACAAGCAAATGCAGACGAAATAACCATAAAAATTTTCCATGGCTTGAAAGGGATGAATTATTAATGCTGATATATGCTTAAAGGATGAAAACGAATACACATTTGTGATGAGACTCCATATATTACTCTAATGCAAAGGCCTTTTGATAACTCCCATACTCGCACAGTCTTATCCATTGATGATGATGCTATATATTGATTGTTTGAGGAGAAATCAAAATCTGATAATGCAGTGGCAAATCAGAAACGTTGGTTAATAAATACTAGATACAAGTCTTCCAGAAACATAGTTATCAAAATAAAACTCAATCTTAGTTATTGATATCTAGAAATTTAATGAGACTATCAACAATGTATAATAGCTAAATTAGCATCCATTTTATATCAAGAGGGATATGTATATCTAAAACTAATTTTTTAAAGATTAGGTTGAATGTATCATTCCTACAACAAGCCATTAGGTGCCATCTTAGGTTTGATGGATGATTCAAGGATATCTAGAAATTTAATGAGACTATCAGCACTGTATAACATGTAAATTAGCACCCATTTTATATCAAGAGGGATATCTATAGCTAAAACTAATTGTTTAAAGATAATGTTGAGTAGAACATTCCCACAATAAGCCATTAGGTGCCATCTTAGGTACCATAATGATGGATGCTTCAAAGATATACCTCTTAGACCATTTTCCCCCTTCTGTAGGAAAAAAGGTTCATGGTAAATACAAAATGATCAGCATTTCTGAACCCACTCCAATGCAAATTATTTGTCAGATAAATAAGATCTGAAAGTCTTCCACCTTGATTTATTTCTTAGTAACTTATTCCCACCAAGCCATATTTTGTTCTCACTCTCACGAACTTCTGAGCTGCAATCTAGTTATTCTACTGAGCTGCCCTTCATAACAGTCACAAGATGTTCCAGTATCTCACTGATTCAGCTTTAAACTGTGAAAGATCCTTCACAATATGGAGTAGAAGTGGCTACCTTTCTGACTCGGTCCAATTCCACAAAAACTCCAAAAAGAAAATAAAGAAAATGGAATGGACCAAGTAAATCAAACATGAACTTGACCATGATCTCATTAAATGAAAGAAATTTGCAGACAGCATGGATACAAATACTTTAGTCTAACTTATAAGAAAGACTAAAGAAACAATACCAGTAAATCCAACCTGTGACATTTTTCAAATGCCCTTTTAATTGCTTGATAACTGAAGGTGGTTCAGAGACAGTGCAAACTGTTAAAGTCCCATCTGAAGCCCCATATGCAAGTAGATCAGAATTCATGTGCCCAAATTTCAAAACTGTAACTGCATATAAGACCAATCATATTGCTTCATTTTAGAAAAATTGAAATTCACTACTCAAAAGAGTATGACAAAGAAGAAAGAAGTCTAGCTTGCAGTAAAGATTTATAAAAGGAAGGTACCAGCTGCTTTGCACTGATCAAAGATGCAGTGCATTCCTACAAAAGAATATGCAGGTTCAACTCCTCATTGACATGGGTGATCACTATCACCTGTGCTAGAGCTGAAACTTGTTCTATGATTTGAAGCCAGAGGGCCACTTCGTAAATCCTGCAAGGATGGAAAAGCATGCAACTCTTCTCAATTCTTTTAAAGGCCTATTTCAATCAAGGTTCAAGTCTTATAAGAACTGCAACATTAAAGCAATTAAGTTTCAAGCTTTTGACATGAAAGACATTTACTTTTTAATGGATAAGAAAATTAAGATCTTCTGTTCCTTCATTTTCATCATCAAGAACATGATGAATGAGTTAACTTTAAAAGTGAGAAAAATTATATTAAAAAAAGAAGTATTGGCTGATTTCAAGTAGCAATAAATGAAGCAAACTAAGAATATAACCACATGCCCTTACTGATCTAGAATGAAAATTGCATAATAAATTTTGTACATACCCTGCTAGAGTTCCAGGTTTCCACCTCAAATAAATGCGGGAGTGGACTTGGAGTTAAAATCCATCGCCCACTAATGCATCAACCAGTAAATTATCCTGATGTCAGAATCGTATAACAACATAAATTTTAAAATAAAACCCACAAAATTAGCATTTGATTGCTCATAAAACACCTTAAACCCTAGCCATTACGAGTCTGCCATATATTCAATCTAACAAATTTGACTGCAATTGATACTTTGATAGCCTCAATTCATGATGTTATAAAGAAAGGCAGGTTTTGGATAAATTAAAATACCTGTTTCCAGGAGTGATCAAGTGGCTTGGTATTTGTAAATTTTCCCAGTTTCTTGGCCGACGAATGTAATTTCGATACGCCACATAACCTTTTTCGTTACATCTCCAATCCTTCACATTAATCAACGAAGCAAGCCAAATTTCAAACAAAAACAATGAAAATAAGTTAAAAGCTTCCATTTAAATGCAAATAAAATGAATATTAAAACTGGCTCCAAAATTCCCCTAAAACTAGCTCAAAGTCATGCTCTCGAACAATCAAAACACAGATCCGCAACTAGAAAGTACAAATAAACGCAACCGAATTGACAGAAAATTAGAGCTTACAAGTCGGCAATGAATACCGGACTCCGCTTTGCGAGCAAGAAGAACTCGGCGAATGCCGATGTAATCGGGATCGGAATAGGACGTCACCAGTTGAAGCAAGCAACTGAAAATTCCCGGATCCTTCACATTCGCTTTCTTTATAGTGATTTTATTGGTATCGTTATCAGTGCTGTTGATACAACCGTTGTGATTTTCAGTTTCGATGGCTCCAACTTCCTTGGAGCAGTTGTTCGTGATTGTACCTTCCGCCGTTGTATCAGACTTGGTGCGGCCCCTTCATAAGAGACCGTTCACCCGAAAATCAACGGGGCACGTGGATCAGACAAACCGGTCGATGATCAGGAACTACCTAGTGCTTCAATTGGGGATAAGGAGTAGATATATATATATATATATATATCAATATATATTTTTTGTAAGTAGAATATAACAAAGACCTTTTGGCACTTGGGATGTCGAAAGTTGAAAACTACTCTTTGAAATTTGGAATTGGATCTCAAATCAAATCAAATGAAACGAAGAAAGAAAGACTTTGTTTTTTACTAGTTTGCCCTTCATAAACCCGCCCCCAACAACCGCCTTCAGCTCCCTCCATTTTATTAAAAAAAATATTAATCAAGTTCTCGAAAGAAATCATCGTTGCCTGGCGTCCTACCTGAAAGGCCTCGTGTTTTCTATACTAAGTAATGTCGGTAGTTGAGCTCGGCCTTCCCTTAATGATGACTTTCGTCCAATCCCATCTCTCCCGCTTTAAGTAGCTGAGGCCCATCCCAGCTTTTTATTTTTCTCTTTAATGAAGTGATTAAATTTTGAAAAAATAAAAGCACTTTATCTTTAAATTCATATATATATTATAATATATCAAGGTACAAGACAATTTTTTTTTTATTTAGATATACCTCTTTTAAATTGAATTTTTAAATAATCTAGATATATCTGTTTTTTAATTTTTTAAAAAAATTGACTTAGATATAGTTCTTTTAAAATAGATTTTCCAATAATCTAAACATATCTCCTTTTAAATTTAAAAAATTCAAATATAATTTTTATTTTTATAAATTTTTTAATAAACATACTAATTAGTTTGCATAAAGGTTTTAAATTTGATTCCCAATTCTTTTTTTAAAGGAAAAAACTTAAGCAACAGTTGATTAAAAAGTTACAAGCTAAAATATTGTTTCAATGATAAAGAAGAATCAAATCAAATTTTTATATTAATAGCATTAATAAAGACTATTTAGATAAATTTTCTTTCAAGTAATAGAAAAAAAAAATCTTTATGGTGATTGAATTATATTTCGTATGTTATAGTAATTGAGCTAAATTTATAAGATTATTTAGACAAATTTTCTTTCAAGTAATAGAAAAAAAAAACTTTATGGTGATTGAATTATATTTCGTATGTTATAGTAATTGAGTTAAATTTATAAGACTATTTAGACAAATTTTCTTTCAATTAATAGAAAAATGTATTTTGGTAGCATACTTTGTGCAACAGTTGCATATATAAAAAATTTCAAAAATTTAATTTTTTTGGTCTTTGGTTTTATAATCTCTTAAAAAAAAACTCTACAAAATAATATTACTACAAATTTTTTTCTTATAATATCTCAATATAATAAATTTAATTTTTTTGGTCTTTGGTTTTATAATCTCTTCAAAAAAAAATTAATTACTCTAAAAAATAATTTTACTACAATTTTTTTCTTATAATATCTCAATATAATACTTTCCATTAGCACTAAAAATACGACAATTCTGAGAAAATTAGAACTGAGCATTTGAACATTATCCCAAGCAAAAGTCAGGCATGGAGGAGTGTCTACTCGGCTACTCAACCTATACTACCAAAAGTACACAAAATTCACCGAAAGGGAAATGGTGAAGTAAGAAAGAAGAAGAAAAAGATTGGAATTTTTTTTATTGATTTCTGTATTTTATTTTAAGAAAAGGGTGCAAGAAAATTTCTTGAATGGAAAAGGGCATGTTATCATCAATGAGAGGTTGGTGACTCATCAACTGGATGCCAGAATCTGTTGAAAAACCACATTGAATCAGCTTCAACAGCAGATCCATCATGGTTGCGGTGCCAACTATAATAAGCATGAGTCCGGTTCTTGATACCGAAAATGGCATGACCAAAACTGGCTTCGCGATAAGCTGAATATGCTGGCTGTGGCTCAGTCATACTACAAATTAAAAAAAAAAATGCATTAACATCAAAGGCTTCTAACAATCATGCACGAAACCATCACACAAGAAGGCCAGTATATAATATAAGAACAGTCTTTACTTGGTTGCTAAGCCTTCAAGATTCCCTCCATCGCCTACAGTGATGTATACAGGTGCAGATTGATCCTTCACAGGAGTGCACATACCATTTATAACATTGTATGCAATGTTGGATACACGTTCCTGTATCAAGAAGCAACTTCAGAACAAACTGTGAATGAAATAATTTCCAGCATTCAACAGATCTTTTAAGAATTTAAAAGCTGCGAATGAAGTAATTTGTGTAGTCAAATTTTGTAGAAACTTCAGATTCTAGAATCTGGAGGCAGCTACAAAATCACACATGGTACTGCAGAACCTTATAACATAGACAAAGAACTTACAGATCGTTCATAGGCATGGACATGACCAGCAAATACAACATCAACTTTGTACTGCACAAACCATGGCTCATACATTACTCTCATGGTTTCTCCTTCCATGTAATGGTAGTTGTAGCTATTGTACCATGGGGAATGCATAAGAACAATTAACCACGGTGTTTCAGTCCTGTTAACTTTTGGTAGCTCCTGTTCAAGCCATTGGTACTGAGGAGTGTATTTAGCTGTGGAAAAATTGTAGATAGTTACAAGATGAATCCAGCACATATCTCTGCAACACCATTCAAGTCCACAATTACGTGAAATATAAATATACTTTACCGTAGGCTGAATATGAAGACAAGACTATGATGTATGCTGAAGCTCTCTTTATTGAGTACCAAAAGGGAGCAGTACTTTTTGATGCTCTATAAGGAACATGATAACGATTAGTGTAAGGCTTAAAAGGCTTTGTTTCACCCTGCAATAGAACCATAATCATGTTGTTACCAAGTTACTCTGCCAGCAATCTTTGAGAGTTCAAGGACAAAGCAGAAAAATAAAGATGACACAAATCAGCACTGCTTTTTGAGTGGGTTAGCCCCAGAGACATAGCTTTCTTGTAACTCCTATGTCCCCTTTGGCATGGGTAACCAAGCAAAGGAGGTGGAGGTTGGTTATTGACTTCCAAATGGCGGATTTCGTAAGAGAACAGTTCATAGTTTTAACAAATTAATCACAATGAAAAAGAATGAATGCTTACAATTTCAGGGACGAAGTCGATTTCATGATTTCCAGCAGTCCATATCCATGGTTGATATGCAACACTTCTCTCAACAAACCTTCCCCACGTATCCCATCTTACATTATCATGATTGGGATAGGCATCTGCGTAAGAAAGATCCCCAAGATACAATACTGTCTGACCTTTATGTGGATTTTGTTCATAGTGACTGAGTGTGATATTTGAATCGAAGGTCTGCCCTAGATCCCCTGCATAATGATTTCCAATTCAGATACATCAGCACATCTGAACATCAAAATTCAAACCTATAACCTCTTGAACTATGAGAATTGATGGCGACAGTGGAATATTTACAGCATTGCCTTGACCAAATCAAACTGGTTTAGCAAGCTTTAACTTACCAATGAGACCAAAGGTGTATGGCACATCAGAACCAACTTCAGGAGGAGTTGTAAACCAGAATTTTCTTATAGTATGACCCACACCGACTACATAGTAATATTTGGTGTCGTACTGTAGCAATAAAACAGAATAGAACAGTGAAATTATGAATGTAGCAAATGCTATGAAACAATTGGTTGGTACAAAGAATTCAACTTTACCTCCAGATTTTTGATGGTGCAGTGATGAATGTAACCAGAGTTATAATTGTAGAACTTATAAGTATTGACTTTGCCCTCAGCCTTTTTCTTTTGCTTGCTGTTCTCACTCCAGTAAAGCACAGTACTGGAACCTGGTTCATCCTCAGTCACCCATGAAACTATCACAGCTTTTCCGACCTGATCTCCTTGTGCTATATGAACCTTAAAATCAGGACACCAAAAAAATCCAAATAAAATCAATTCAGATCAATGTGAACGCTTTTAAAAATTCATATCAATAAAAAAGCAATAACAAAAATTTTTTTTTCTAGTTTTTACACCAAGTAAATAAGAACAGATCAAACCAAAAAATAGCTAGAAAAAAAATTTTGATATTTTCAATCTGCGAGTCAGAGAAACTGAGGAAGCACCTGTTGGGGTGCATTGTAGCCAGAAGGGACTCGAAAGACATTACTGTTAAGAGGCATATCCACAGCTTTCTCCACTTTCCTGACATAGACGCTAGTCTTTCCTCCATTAGAGTATACTGCTGAATTCAAAACCAAAGCCAAAACAACAACTGCAAAACAAGAAAAAGAACCCATCTTTTTTCTAATTTTCAACTCCACACTCTTCTTAATTTATAGCATTTTATAGCAATCCAATGGGCGATCAAAATCAGTATTCGATTTGTTGTCGAGAGAATATTCAAATTATATACCAACACAAACATCGGAAGGTTTTGGATGTCAACCCTTTAAAAGCTATAAGGAGATGGGCAATGCCGTAATATTGACGAAAACTGGATAAAAAATATAATATTAAAAAAATAATAATGATAAAAAATTTTGTAGTTGACTTTAGCATTCTGCAAATTCAAAACAATTTGGACTTTGGCGTTCCGCAA
Source organism: Durio zibethinus (assembly GCF_047325235.1). Lineage (NCBI taxonomy): Eukaryota > Viridiplantae > Streptophyta > Magnoliopsida > Malvales > Malvaceae > Durio > Durio zibethinus. Next base: position 23,723,050 of record NC_143177.1, read on the forward strand.
ATTTGATATTTTATGTGCTAGGATGCCGGTTGTTCAAAATGCAATCGGATTTTTCACCGTCAGATCTTGGATGCACTGACTTTTCCCCTTTTTTTATGCCCTGAAATTATTGAGTACGCTTTCATTCTTTTCGTTTTTATTAATTTAATACTAATATAAAACATCACTCAAATATTTTAAAAAACAAAAAACATTAGTGATATAATTATGACTTTTAAAAAAATTATTTAGATGTGATAATTTGAAATATAATATTATGATTATATATTAAAATGATACAAATAAAAAAATAAAAATAAAATAATTTAAAATTTCAATAAAAATTATAAATAAATTTAACAAAATTTAAAAAATATATTTTATATTTTTACGTCGATATAAATTGTAATATATAATTTTTATATAAAATATGATACGAATATAATATTTTATACGATATGATAACACAAATTATCAAATATAATTTTTTTCATTCATTATTTTTATTAACGAGTGATTTTTTATATTTATTCTCTTAATTGAGCTCTTAACGAAAATAAGAAAATCTAGAATGTAATCATTCCACCCATGGCATAATGATATGTACTCCATATGTAGTAAGGAAAATGTTAGACGACATTTATACAAACAACAATGTCATTAACACATTATCTAATTTTGAATTTGATAAGAGTAATACATAAAATGAAAGTTATTTTTTTAATGTAGTAATTATATAATAATTAACTAACTTAAATCTATGTCTATAGACACTATCATTAACTATATTAATAATAAATGAACATCTATTAAAAATTTAAAACACATGTTTATATTCATTTATGAGTTAAATTGTTTGTTGAACTCATAAGTCGAATTTCAACTCATATCAAATTATTAAAGTAGATTAATTTACATCTAATAAATTTATAATATCTTATAATTTTATATTTAAATTTGATCTCTTCACTTATTATCAATTGATTTTAAGTTTAATATTTAATATGATATCAAATATCAAGCTAATATTTCTTTCATTATTATTTTTTAATTTGTCACGTGAAATATTTATTCTATTTTTGCCTACACATAGTGGAATATATTATAATGGATTATTCTATATTTAATAAATATATAATTTTAATTTTGTATTCAAATTGGACTTCTTTGTTTATTGTTAACTGATTTTAAGTTTGATATTTAACACAAATATTAAATAAAAATTTTAAGACTCGATGTCTGATTTTTTTATTCATAAAAATTATTTATTTAAAGTTAAATTTAAATATTAATATAAAAATATTTCAAAAAATTTTTAAATAAAAATGCCATCATAATTTGAAAGTCCAATAAATATAATCTGACCAAGAACAAATCAAAATATGTAATTAAAATAAGAGTCTTTAGTGTTTATCTTCAATTCAAAATAGTTTCTTAAAGATATATGTTTAAAATAAGAAATTTGAATGTTTATCTTAAAGTTAAATTAGTATTATCCTCACAATATAGAGTCTTCTTCGTTTAAGACACCTATCCTAAATGGATTTTTAACTCAAGAGACTTCTGTCTCACCAAATGCTTTGTCAAAGCATCAGCTTTGTTTTAAGAAGTTTTTGTTTAGGATTAAGTAAAAAGTCGGTTCAATTAATTCAATCGTAAAAATTGAATAATTAATTTATTCGATTTAATTTTTTTAAAATATCAAACTAATTACTATATATAAAAAAATAAACAAAAATCAAATCAAATCAAAGTAATCGATTTCAATTAATTTTTTTGGGTTAGTCAATTTAAGTTTTTGTTTTTTATATTTAGTATACCTGTATCATATTATTGAGTATATTTATATCATATATATTTTAAATTATTTATTTTATATTAAGTATTTTGATTTATTCAATTTAGGTATTGTAAAACCAAAAACTGACTGTTTTAATCATTTAAACTAAAAAAATAATCAAAATACCTATATAACCCAAATTACCCAACTCAATTTCTCTTGAAAATTTGATTTTTTTTTTTTTTTGTGGTTTTAACCAAAATTTACTCAACCCTACCTTTGTTAACCTTATCTCTCACAAAATGAAAGTCAATGGCTATACGTTTCATTTTGGAATGTAAGTTTAGAGTTCATTTAATAGCGTGAGAAAACCTTTTATGGTGCTACCAAATGAATATTTAATGTAATAAATTAACGATATATTTAATGTATAAGATTATAATAGCATAACATAATATGATATTAAGAAAAATATTAAATTAAATAATATTATCTATGACACATACAAAGATTATGATAAGATAAATTTTTTGTTAGTCAAAATTATTATTTCTTAAAGTTATATAATTTAAGTTGTTAATATAATTTTTAAAAGTATAATTAAATATGTAAATTTAATTTCATAAATTAAAAATAACTATTTCTATAATTTTATCACTTTTTATATAGAAACTAAATATAACATAAAATAATTATAATTCTATGCACCAAACATCGCTTAAAAATATAAAAAAAATCAATTTTGATATAAAATTTGAGTACAGTGAACTTGTTGTTATTAGTACTTAACCTCGTATACATATCATTATGGCTCCAATTTTTGTCACACTTTTAAGACTTGTTCGTTTCTTTGTTCTAGTATACGGTGCTATAGTATGGAATCTTTAGCAAAAGCAAGGACAAAAGGTATTCCCAAAGTTGATTGGCTGATTGCAATTCCACAAAGGTTAATGTTAGTTGCTTAACTACAAATTGAGGCCTTTTAGAACTAGTACTAGTATGCTATTCTGTAGAAGGAAATGATGAAGGTGTTAATCTTGTTATTTTGATCGATAAAATATAAATTATTAATAAAATATTAAATTCTTAATTCAATAATTAAATTCAAGTCTCGATACTTTATATATATAAAAAGGTTAGTCTCATGATTTTTTGTATGCTCAAAAAATTTTTAGCTAAGCTTTGGTATACATAAATCTATTAAAAAGTCGGGCTATCTATCTAAATCTGAAAGCTCACTTAAGTTTGAAGAAAATTTGGATAAAATATTTAAATCCGTTAAATAGATTTTGGTATAATTTTTAGATTCATTTAAATTTTAAGTTGAATTTTGGATAATAAATTTAAAGCTTGGACTTGGCCCAAATCACATATATAAAATTTTTTTTATATATATGTGAATTATATATAAATTAATTCACATGTATATAAAAAATAAAAATAATATATATTTAATTAAATTAAAATTTTATTTTTAATTTATATATATATAGATATATGTGAATTGAATATAATCTTATTAAACCTAATTTAATCACTTTTTAAAAAAATTTTATTATATAAATTAAGTTTAAGGGTGGACTTGATATTTACCTTTTTAATTGGAGTTAAGCTTGAAAAAATTTTGAAACTCAAAATTTTTTATTAAACCAAACATAAATAATTATATAAATTATTAATATAAAATATGTGCATAATTCAAACTCAGCCCATGAACACTTATAGGTTCACACTTGCTCAAGAACTTAGGCTGTTTTGTTACGGGTCTTAGTCCTCCCAGCCCAAATCAAGCATGGACCAAAACTGCGAGTCTGCAATGAATGGGGCCACAAATTCCATGGGCTTTTGAGCCAACCCCAAATTTCTGCCAAACCACAAGGATTTGATTAGTGTCATTATTTCATTATTGTCTTCGTCTTCCGATCGATGGTGCAAGCAACCGGCTATAGTCTCTAAGCAAATACAAAAGTTGGCATAATGCTAAAGGACAAAAAAACGGTAGACTGAATAGAAACTTGTAGGTCATATTTTTCTTCGTTTGGCGGACAAGGAGCAATTTGCACGGGATTACCTTATCCTAAAATTATGACTAAATATATATAGTATGAACAATTTGCTTGCAATGTTTGGTACCACGATTCGTGAATGAACCTAACTAATTCATATAGCAAATATCAAGCCAACATACTCACCTAGTTATTGACAAAAAAATAAATCAAGATATTCATGGAAAAATATTACCAAACCAAATAAAAAAGATAAACAAATATTTTTCTTTGAATTTAGTATTTAGTTCAATTAATGTATGCAATCATTCTTAATATCTGTTTAATATTTAAATTTTAATCTCTATAATTTTTTTATTCTTCTATTTTAATTTTGTTTATAAAAATAAAAAAAAATTTTGTTTTATATCTTATATAATAAAAGAAACTCAATTAATTAAACCTGATAATTTTAAATACAATACGAAAATAACATAAAAAAATTATATATGAATTTATTATAATCATGTTTCGTGTTTTAATCGTCTCGATAAGATTAAAACATGATATTATTTGTGTCATATTATTGTCAAACAATAATTATATGATAATGTTTATAATATAAAAAATTTTAAAAATTATTTTAATTTATTTAAGAAATAAATTTATAATCATAATTATCTATCATTTTAATATTTAAATAAATTTTAAATATTCAAAATTTAAATAATTATTTAAATACTAATTTAAATTATATTATTTATTTAAATAAATAAATTATATTATTTATATATAATTATATTAGTCGTATTATATCATATTATTTTAATATAAATTAATTTTAAATATATTAATCATATCATATTTTTTTAACATATATAATAAACATATTATATTTATATTTAAATTATTCAAATCATTTAAATAATCATATCGTATTAATATTAAGATTATTTATATACAATACATAAATTATCAAATCATATCTAATAGCTAAGGCAAACAAAACTGTGACAACTGTCAAAAAGGTCATTACAAGAAATCAATAGTGTCAAAGGTAACCCCGAATTCCCCAATGCAAATCCAACGAACCCAACTTCTTCGCTATTCCAATGGAATCCTGCCATTACCGAACAGGACAGCCCAAAACCCAAAGCAACTGCCATTCAACCCAAACACTCCACTCCACCGCGTCTTTCCTCCATTGGCCTCCCTTTCCCCCACACCTTAGCGCCCTTTTCAAATCCCTAAAATACCCTCGAATGATGACATCATGACATGTGCCTATAAAGCACGCACCTTCGTTTATCTTTTTAACTTCAACTTTCAATTGTAAAAAGGAAACAAAAAAAATGGATTTTCGCATTGCTTGTTCTCTCTTTGTTATTTCCCATTTTTTATTCGTTGGCGTGATTCCGGCGGAGACTTTTTCGGCCGACGGATCGGAAGTTGATCCGTTGATCAGGCAAGTAACGAACGGTGACGATGGAGCCGACCCGCAGTTCCTGACCGCAGCAGAGCATCACTTCTTGCTATTCAAGAAACAGTTCAAGAAATCGTACGGGTCACAGGAGGAGCACGATTACAGGTTCAATGTTTTTCAGGATAACCTGAGACATGCTGCGCGTCATCAGAAGCTTGACCCTTCTGCGACTCACGGGGTGACTCAGTTCTCCGATTTGACTCCGGCCGAGTTTAGGAACACATATTTGGGATTAAGGAGATTGAGACTGCCTGATGATGCAACTGAGGCACCGATTTTGCCAACCGATAATTTGCCCGAAGATTTTGACTGGAGAGAAAAAGGAGCTGTTACACCCGTTAAAAATCAGGTTATTAGTGTTAGAAATGTTGACCTTTGTAAATTTTGGTTCTTTTTTTTTAAATGAACTGAAGCCTTTTTATTTTTTTGCTTCTTTGGTGATTAGGGTTCATGCGGATCATGCTGGTCTTTTAGTACAACAGGAGCCTTGGAAGGTGCTCATTTTTTGGCGACAGGTAAACTCGTGAGCCTGAGCGAGCAACAGCTCGTAGATTGTGATCATGAGGTTCGATTTTTTTCACCTTTTTTTACTAATAATAAAGGTTCTGAGGTAATTGAAGCAATGCTAATTTCCAAATACAATGATTAAGAAAGAATAACAGTAAAGGGTAATTGTATAATGATTGCAGTGTGATCCGGAAGAAGCAGGTGCTTGTGATTCTGGATGCAATGGTGGGCTTATGAATAGTGCTTTTGAGTATACCCTCAAAGCTGGTGGACTTATGCTTGAGGAGGACTACCCCTACACTGGCACTGATCGTGGGACATGCAAATTTGACAAGACCAAGATTGCTGCAAAAGTTGCCAACTTCAGTGTTGTTTCTCTGGATGAGGATCAAATTGCTGCTAATCTTGTGAAGAATGGTCCTCTTGCAGGTAAAATCAATATAAATTGACAGTAATATTAATCTAAAATTAGCTCTTCCTACACGTAAAAGCGTCATTAATTGGCAATAAGTAATGGTTTTCAATTTTCTTATCTGTTTCTACTTTCTTCCTTTGAATGCAGTGGCTATCAATGCAGTGTTCATGCAGACATACATTGGGGGAGTTTCTTGCCCTTACATTTGCTCAAAGCGCCTTGATCATGGAGTATTGTTGGTGGGTTATGGTTCAGCTGGCTATGCACCAATCCGGATGAAGAATAAACCATACTGGGTAATTAAGAACTCATGGGGAGAAACCTGGGGAGAGAATGGATTCTACAAAATCTGCAGGGGTCGAAATATCTGTGGAGTAGACTCTCTGGTATCAAGTGTTGCTGCCGTTAATACCAACTCTCAGTAGCGTGTAAGTTGTTCATTAAGTTTGTTTGTATATATCATGTTACAATTATTTGTGAACTTGATGTTTACATAAGCTTTAAATTTCCTATGTTTCTGAATGGATTGAAACGAATGCAATGTTAATTTAAGTTACAAGTTTAATTAACCTTTCTCATCAAGTTTTTAGTATATTCTTTTTTTAGAATATGATTATCCTATATATCTTATTGTCAATATGAGTTCTTGATATAATTTTTTTTAAAAAAAATATTTATTTAGATAGAAAAATAAAATAAATTAAAAGTATTATTACATAGCTTCTGCCACATACGAAGATACCAGCCCAACCGGTAGACCACTTACTCCTTCCAATAACAAACTGAAACAACCACCAATTGGACGGTAAACAAGTAGCGTTCAGGCTGTAGAAAGCTTCCTCAACTCGCCTTACAGGGTGCGCACCTGAATCAACTTTCTCGTCATGTTTCAAATGAAAAAAAAAAATCAACATAACTTCTTACCTGTCTGCACTCAACTCCATCAACATGATTTTTTTTATTCAATTCAGGGCTTCAATCATATTCATCGTCGAGCAACGCAAATGAATATGGATAGAACTTGTAACCATCTCCCTCGTAGAATTTGTTCTGGAATTCAACCCAGTGAAGTCGCAAAGCATGTAGGAAAGCACTGAGAGTTTCCATAACCAGCAACACACCAACGGTTGCAAAAATAAAGACAATGATGCCAACAACAAGGATGATTATATTGTTAAACCTGTAGCAAGCAAAAAGCACAGCTTCATCATGCATATCCACAGGTCCATGAATTTTAGACTTTAGATCTATGAACTCATTAAATGAAAAAGAACAAGAAATGGAAAGAGTCATAAGAGCAATATCATAAGATACAAGGTGCCTAGATTTGTTTTGTTCTGCTTGTTGAGCATATAGAAGCATAAGATAATGTGCGAGACATACCCCCAAGCAAGGAGAAGAACCTTCTCATAGAACACAACTGACAACTCTGAGTGAGCAAGACTGCAAAAAGAAAAAGAACATGGTGCAATTTGCAGTTAGGCTTTACTAAAATTAGATTACATTCATAGAAAAAGAACACAAAGAACATATGAAGAAATGCATAAATGACTATAGCCTATTCTTGGGGAACAGATGTTGAAAGGCACAAAGCAATTTCTCTATGAAGATCAGGTATGTGTGTCAAAGAACACTCTGACTGTTAGCAATACGGGCAGAAAAGAAAATTTATCTTCATGGTGTTTTCAACGAGTTTAGACAAACACATGGGATGCGCATGCAGAAAACGAGGCTCATCAAAGACTTAAATCTTTTTGAAACTCAAACCAAAAGTAAAACTTGGAAATGGTGTTATTTCAGCCAAATTCAGTTGAGACTAAGCATAAATTTAAATTACTAATGACATACCTGAGGGCCCATAATCGAAGGTATGAAGCTGTATTTGAAACTGCACCAAGCACAAATTCTATGGTATGTATGAGTTGATGCACAAAGACTTCACTAAACTCAAATTCCTCATGACCATGACCATGGGAATCATGATTCGCCTCTAAATGGAGAGTGTCATCTGTGCTTTCAAGTGGTGCGTATGATTGACCTTGATGCCTCTAAAGAAAAGGCACATATAATAAATGATGGATAGAGGATGAAAGTAACACTTAAAAACGTGTTCAGCTAGAAATTGAGAAAGAGCAGTCTAACATACATTTTCATGTTGTTTCTTTAGAAGAAATGGCTTTGGTAATAGCATCCATGGTACAGAAACCAGGGCAAGTAATAATAGCACAAGCTGGAAAGAAATGCACAAGAATATTAAGTTCGATGTGCATTCCCTCAGTGAATGGTGTTAAATTTAAAAAAATAAAAAGAAGGATAAATGACCTGAACAGTTTTTTGCCCAGGAAAAAGCTGATTTTCACCCAATTCATCAGTAGGACTCAGGAACATGTATATCATTATGTGGTACAAATCAGCTTGCGAACCAGTGCACCATTTCACAATGATAAGGAGTGACAGATAGCCAAATAGGCTGTTCAAAAAGATCATCTGGGGAATAAACTGAAACCTGAGTAATGCAGGAGCAAAGGCAACCTTATTTAGCAGTCACGCAAAAACTTGGAATATCAGAGCAAGCTAAGATCTTGATTGGCATATCAAACTTACCAGATGTTCAGACTAATACCAAAGAATGTGGCATTGAAATAATTCAAAATAATTCCAAGGTTCATCTGAGCCACCCCAAGAAGGATTGACATTTTCATCTTCAGCGAGTTCAGGAATGGCAACTCACTTCGGGTACCATGCCATGCAGGATCCACCCCAAATGGATAAGTGTCACCCACCTTAATCAAACCAACAGTAGATGCATCCCTGCAAAAAGGCAGTCAAAAAGCTGTAATGAAAGGGCTTATACTATAATAGGAATTAGGAAGCTTATACAACATTTGGTATTATCACAGGTGTAAGTGAAATACCGGCAAGAGAGATCACGGCAAGCATAAGCTGAGTGACCAAATAATTCAAAAGGCACAGAGAAGAACTCATTATAGACCAACCCAGTATAAATTGAGAAGAGTGACATCATCAGAATAACATAACGACCACCAAAGGTCATTTCTGTTATATCTCCAAGCTTCTGCAGTTTCCAAGAATTATAATTTACTTAGTTTCCATCCATAGGGACAGCAGACCAAAAAAGATAAATATAAAGATTACAAATAAGGAAAAATATTGCAAAACTAATAATGTTATAAAAATTAATAAGCAAAAGATTTAAAAAATAAATGTGTTTATCAAACTAATTCAAATAGTTAAGATTATTGAAACAATTATCTATTTTAAATCATTTTGACAATTTGTTTAATCATAAAATAATTGTTTCAGTTAATACATGCTTATTTGGAATAAAATAATACTATATTATTAACATTCAAAAAACTAATCAGCAAAAAAATTTTAAAAAATAAATCTGTCTACTGAACAAGTTCAAATAGTTATGACTATTTGAACAATTATATATTTAAAATCGTTATGATCTTTTGTTTGTAAAACAATTATTTTAGTTCATAAAAGCTTACCCAAAATAAAATAATATTATTTTATTAATATTTCAAAAATTGAGAAGTTGGAAATTAAAAAAGAAAATCAGTTTCTAGAATCAATTAAAATAATTATGACCATTTGAACAGTTATCTATTTTAAATCATTATGAAGTTTTATTTTATCATAAAACAATTGTTTTCATGATACAAGCCTATTCAGAATAAAAATAATACTAATTTATTAATATTTCAAAAATTAATAAGTTGGAGATTTAAAAAATAAATATGCTTACCAAACTAGTTCAACTAGTTATGATTATTTGAATAATTATATATTTCAAATCATTATGACCTTTTGTTTTGTCATAGAACAATTATTTACCTTCATACAAGCTTATTCAAAATAAAAAAAATACTAATATAATAACATTATGAAAATTAATAACTAAAAGATTTAAAAAATAAATTTGTTTGTTAAACAAATTCAAATAGTTAAAGCTATATAAATAATTATTTATTTCATATCGTTATGACCTTTTATTTTATCGCAAAATATATGTTTTTGTTCATATAAGCTAGTTCATAATAAAATAATAACAGGTACTTTTACTTTGTAAGGTAACTTATCAAACCAAAACCACAGACATGGCAAGGTCATGTTTCCACAAAATCCTGGATATGATATTGTTCATAGTACACATTAATGCGACCCCTACTGATATTTTCTGTTCACAAAATAAAGCAAAAAATGTCTTTGAAATATAATCTCATGTTGCATCTATTTACCACGTTAGGAAAAATAATAAGAAATAGTTAAGAGATTATAAACAACTTTGCTAGCCCAATTAAAACATCACTGAATCTTATTCCTTCAGCAGTTTAATCATTGATGAGACCCAAAAAGAAATAGCAATATAAACAGCAAGTTAAAAAAAAAAAGAAAGAAAAAAGGAATAGATATGTCCTCAAATTGTTTTCCATACCAGCATATAAGCTGTAAGGTTCTATAAATTGAAAAGTTGATTACATCATCACAAGAGATTACCTGACTAGAAAGTTTCTTTTCCCGGACAATAAAAAATAATGTTGCAAGTAACAAGCATATTCCATGCCCCCAATCACCAAACATGACAGCAAAAAGGAAAGGGAATGTAACAATAGTGTATACACCAGGATTTGCTTCCTGATACTTTGCCACCCTGCAATTAAATGCAACAAAGAGCATTATGTTTCTGTTTGTTACGGGCAAATTGACACATGAACACTGATACAAAACATACAGACAAACACATACTCCCAAACAGGATGCTAACACAAGAAGCCAATAATAAGGTGAATTTACGACAAGGAATAAAAACTGAATAGACAATAATGATATAAAATATATAAATATAGGCCAAAATAACACAAAAATGAATACTGAACAATCTCTTCTCAATTGGCCCAAAAAAAATTGCTTCTTTGATTTCAATAGTAACCTTAAATATCTTTTCAGGATATTTACAATGAATTAGGAAGAGCTCTTATACCATGATTCTCTACTTTCTAAACACATGCAGCTTTGCAGTCAATAATTTATTAATCTATCCATTACAATTATCTCCCTATATCAACAGGCTGTACTATAGATCTCATCCCTTCTAAAAATCATTGCATTGAATTACAGTGGAAAGCAACATATAGAATGGGTACTCCTAATTTCTGGGTCTGAAGGATGTCAATGCTCGTATTTAACTGGGACATAACATGCTATATGCAAGCAGATAATTAAAAGTCTACATCAATATGCACAAAATAACTAAAAAGTGTGTGCATGTTACACATTAGATATATCAATTACAATACACACACACACAGAGTATTCATGGGTATTACTTTTGACAGATAGTGGTTTTCTTTTTATTTATAAACAAAGCAGTATCAGGTCAAACAGTCTTATTGTAAACTTACCCATATGCATCAACAATTTCCTGAAAAGCAGAAGTAAATTTATTTGTGCGGAAGTAGGTAGGTGGTGACTCTCTTGTATGTAAGACCTGGAAAATGGCTCCAACCTGAGAGTTGGAATCAAATGCAGCCCGCTGCAATGCCTCCTGAATCTGCATAAAAAATGCCCAAACTACATAAATAATCTACTAAATAAAAGAAAATTCTCTATAACGTCGTTGAAGCAAACTATAATTAAAGAAAGATCATCATGACACCAATTAAACATTTCAAGCAAGGACAAAAAGAACATCTGTTAAAATGTAAAGCACAAAGGGCAGAAAATTAATACCTGTTTTGTGGCAAAAACAGGGCTCCATCCCTCAGCCACAAGACATTTCTTTGTTACATCAAGACTAAGCATATTCAGAGTGTGATAGATTGATTTCTCCTTCTTCACCTTCAGGAGTGAAAGAAAATATAATTTACTCACTGAACTTGATTCAAATGATTTAGCACATCAGTTTATGACTGCAATAGTGCAGTAGCATCTTAATGCATCTCAAGTACAACAGGAGAATATAAGCATATGTTACATGAGAAAAGATGATCAACAAGTAATATGATTTAAAATTTCAACAGACCTTAAGGTTCCATTGCTCAAACTGGTCACCAATAGTCTGCAACAAATTGTCCCGGTGAAGCAATCCAGCATCTAAGGTAGTTTTTAACTCTGAAATTCGTCCTGATACCTGAAATTTATAGTGATAATAGAGATCAGTCAGGTAAAAACAATCCAAACAATCACAAAGGAATTGCAGAAAGATTCGAATTTTGTTAAGAGAAGCATGAAAATATCAGAGCGAGGGCAAGGTGGAGAGTTCCTCTTCAAGAAGTAAAATGGAGGGAGTGGTCTGTGCAAGAAAAGATCTACATGCATACTCAGACAATCTACTAAATAGAGAATTGGAAGGCCTGGAATGTTATATGGGAATAAACATATGATGTTAAGGAACAACCAAGAACCAGTCTGCCAAATCATTAAGAAAGTACACAGAAATGACAGTTTAAAGAAAAAAAAATCTAAACCTCTGTAATCATCAGAGCCTGTTTGCCTAGGTCCTCAGCAAAAGGATAACGATTAGCTCCAAAAGCTTCACAGATCTTGAGAATTTTGTTCTTTGCTCTTTCTCCAGAGTAGAAAACCCAAAATACATTTTTCTCCATCTGCACATTGATATTCACAAATCAAAGGCAACACAAAACATGGTACAAGATTAGACAAGGATCTTCTATTCGTAAATCCAAACTCAGAAAACTACGCCAGCTAAACAACACACATAAGCATGACCACAATAATTCTTATACCAAGAATGCTACTGTTTTCATAACCTAAAAAACTAGATCTACTTTAACATTCCAGCTCCATGATGGGTTTGATTTTTGCATACATTCACATGTCCACAAACATAGACACACATGCAAATAATCTTTGTTTGATACACTTTCATAACATAAACTCTAAGTTCTTCAAATAAATGGGGAATTTTCTGCAAGCACATGATGAAGATAAGAAACATTCTTTCAAGTGCATGTCTGTGTATATCCATCTGCATTTTGTGATGCAAGTAGCATGCAGTAAACACTACTGTAATCGTGTGTGCCATAGTTAAATAAGTTTGTCTTTTTCTTTCTAAAAATATTCTAAGAATAGGAACATACTAGCAAAAACAATCACCTTCTCTCCGGAAACAGGATCAGTGATGGGCTCCTCTACAGGAACCTGCTTGAGGAACACATTTCCCCTAGTTGCACGAAATAAAATCCTCTCAAATGCCATAGATTTTTCCCTAGGAACAAGGCCAGTAATAAACCCCAGCTTCACCTGCTTTGATAAATCTGTTGAGGCTTCCTACAAAACAGTGAGGAGATTTTTATGAGTAAAGGTATGCATTATAGCTAGACAATACAGCATACCAAAAGAAAGATGGTGCTATACTTGATCCTGTAATAAAGGTGTTTCTATGGATTCTCCACCCATTTGACGTGATTCCATTTCTCTCTGCTGAGCTGTAGCACTGTGTTGAGCTGAAGCAAAAAACTCACCAGCCTAAACAGAAAAACAGGTTATCATTTTATGCAATTATTGTAAAGCATTGCAAGCTGGAAGGAAATGAAACTTTGAAAAGAGATATCCACCTGAGTGTAGAGAGTGACAAAAAAAAAATAGTTCATGTAAAAATGAGAGCAAGTTTATATTTGAATTCAAATCCACTAAGAATATTTTCTAAAAACAGGAACAAAATATGATACAAAAACTCTGGTATTGACTTAATTCTTTATCTGATTGAAAATGAAATAACCGTGACCATTGACTCCTATCCAATTGATAGCACAGTTTTTGACTCTGATATGTTTAAATCCTCCAAACATAGCCTTTCACTGGAAGAATTAGCAACTTTAAAGACAATATTTTATGTTACTGTTTCTCATTATTCAAAAATATCAGTACGAACTAGGAAGAGAACCATGACAAAATTCAGTAGGCCAGCAAAGAAAGCCATACCTTCTGCAAAACAAGCTTATACTCGACCAACTCATTATAACTACGTTGCAATTTTTCTCCATTTGCATTCATTTCAATCAGCTCCACCTCAAGTTCTCCAAGTTTCACCTAGTGCGTAACAAAGAAAAAAAAATTAGTTCAAGAATAAAATAAAAGAATCTTTTTCTTGGCAATAGATGATGAACCTCTAAGTCATCCACATCAATGTCATTTTGTGCCACAGATTTTGTTGAAGGGGAGAAGCCTGCTTTTAGCATTTGCTCCTTGAAAAAACGCAACTTGCGTGCCATCTCTCCGCATTTTTTAATCTTGATGAGAAAGAGATGTTAACAAACAAGGACTAAAAACCAAAATTTGAAAAATAATACTTAAGAACATATTATGGCAAGAAAACATAACATCATAAAAATTGTTAACATAGCTCATATGAATAAGTATGGTACTTCCATTACAATAGAAAGGCAGTAAGGTTGGCTGTTTCAAACAGATATCAATCTTTTTCAAATCCTATAAAGCCAGTTGAACTATTCAAGCACTTCCTAAAATACCAAAGTACATGTAACTAAACAGAAACCAACCTTTTGGTTAAGTGATTAGTATTATTTATCATTGACATTTTTCAGCAAGTAAAGAATAAGCAGCAACTCGGCATGTGTTAAACGTGAATATATCAATCACACACACTATTAAAAAGGCAGAAAAGAAGATACCTGAGCAGCATAAGTTCGCTGAAATGGACTCTTCTCTGAATTGAGCTGAAAGACATCATACAAATAAAAAAATCAGTCTCAAATCTCCACCAATTAATCCATCAAATAACAAAGAATTAAAAAAAAAATAGCTTTTCATGAAATTTAAAACAAAAGATGAAAAATAAAGATATTGATGAATAAAACCAAAACCCTAGCAATCATAAAAAAGAAATAAACAAAAAAGAAAAAACTATCTCTACTGCAAAGAATTCCGGGCACTCAGTTCCAGTCTAAGGTTTTTAGAAACTGCGACCGAGACTCAAGCACCGAAATTCAAGTTTAATTCTGAAGTATAACAAAGCGAGATTACAAAATTTGGATAGAATTAAGCAATCGAATAGTAGCATTAAGAAGTGTTCACAAGTAAAAAGACAGTGTACGGACGTCTTTGAATTGGAGGAGGCCTAGGTCGCCGAGATAAGAGACGGTGAAGTGAGCCGATTCCATGGGGATGATGACCTGGACCAATTGCATCGGCTCCGAACGGAACAGATCCATCGGCGGGCAGCATCCTCCACGGACGTCTCCCATTGACTCCCGTCCGGTTAATTCTGTTAATTTTCCGTCACGAGAAAGCACGTCGAGATCGATCTCTCGTGTATTTGCCTTTTGTTTTGTTTTTAATTTTAGAGACCCATCAATATGCGCGTACTAAAAATAACAAAAACGCACGGTCAGGAGAAAGAGATAAAAGGAAACTGGGTGAGAGTTGTAGATCGTACAGATTTCGTCTTCTTTTTCATAACCGCCACAACCTTCCACGTAAGCCTTTCATTTTTTTACTGTTCGAGTAATTTTACTCCTTTTGTTACATTTTTTTGGGATATTTTAAAATTATATCATCTTTTTTAATATCTAAAATTTTTATTTTTATATTTTAAAATTATTTTTTGATTTTTTTTACTTTTAACATTAAAAATTATAAAACTTTAATTTTAATATTAAATACATTAAAATAAAAAATTTTTAACTTTATAAAAATTAATACATAAAAAATAAATTAAAACCAAAGAAGTATAATTTTTTTTGAGAATGCTGTAAGTATTTTTTTTACCCTCTAAATCACTTTTTTTAGTATTATCTTAATTAGAAATCTTTCGATCTTAGATGACGACGACGGTGTATTTGGATCTTTTGTCATTTTAATAATTAATTAAAAGCCTCTGATGCCTATTCAAAGAAGGAAAAGTCACATTAAAATGGCTAATTATACGCTCTCTAATGTCTGATTTAAATTTTAAATATTGAAAAAATGATCTTTGACATATAAATTTTAGATGAATATTTTTTTTTTTGCTGAAATCATTTCGAAAATTTAATAAAATAATCTAAACCTGTTTTTATGTTATTTATAACAATAAATAGAAAGTAACCTTCCGATTTGCATCGTTCAATCACTGTTCAGCCAGATAATTCATTTTGTGCCATTCGTTATTCATCAACACAGCGAATGCCTCTGTCAGTCTGTCACTCAGAACAAAGGCTTCACTTTCCAAAACCCCTTAAGGTCGTGTCATAAATGAAAATCAACCACCTCATTCCCAATTAATATATACATAAGAAAGAGTAAGAAAAACATATCATACAGTTCCCCCTCTTTCAGGATCCTCGGTGACATAAGCAGTCAAGCCAGCAGCGGAGCTCCCCTTCCACAAGTGTAAACACCACGTAGAGCAATTTTGTGTAAAGATATTCATTTGATCGATTCAATTAATTTAAAATTAAATTAATTAAATTAAATTATTTTTATTAATCAAGTTAAATTTTTTAATTTTAAAAATTAATTGATTAAAATTATTTTGAATTGTTCAATCAAATTTTTTATTAATCGAATAATAAAATATATTAAATTATATTATATTTTAAAATTTTATTTTCTCACATGTTAAATAAATTAAATAAAATTATCAAATAAAAATATTCAAACATCAAATTATTGAGTTAAAAGCTTTAATAACTTGAAATGAAATGAATAATTTCATATATTTTTAATTTTATATACAGGTTTTATAATATTATAGTTAAATTTTTTATTAATTTGATTTTTGAATTGAATTAATCAAAAATTAAAATTTTTTTAAAATTATTTTTGATAATCAATTAAAATTAATTTAATAATTAATTGATTAATTAAATTAAATTAATTTGATTGATTAATTCAATTAAAATCACATTATGAATATTTTCTGTTTGAACATGTATTAACATGCTCATGAAAAAAATAATAGATGTGGGTTTGGATTTGGTTTTAACAGTTACAATACAAAGTAGATTCCCGTTTAAGCGGAAAATGTACTTGATAATAGCCCATTGTTCATGCTTAAACCAACAAGGCTGATTCGGCTCATATGGCCCACTGTGGTTTAGCCCGTTGAAAAAATGGTCCGTACATGATTCATGAATAAAAATATAATTTTCTTTCCCTTAAATTATAGTAGTAATTTTTTAGGGGTAATTGACTGACATCAAATTTTTTTTTGTCCATATCTGATTATTTTCTTTAATTAGGTTATTTTGGTACAATATAAATCATACTTTGCAAAGCTTATTATTAACCTTATTAAAATATAATTATATAAAAAAAGTTTTTTTTTTTTTAAATTTGAAGAAATTTCAAATCGTATTATAAGGAAAGATGTTTATTAACACTTGCCAAAATATCATCAATAGAAAATTTTACTTTGAAATTAGTAATATTATTTTGTAAAGGTGCATTTTTTTTTCTTTTTTGAACAATAAATTCGCATTAATTAATTAACAAGATTTGGAATAATTAATGTGGAGATAAATATATGAGATTGGTTTAATTTCTCATCAATGGCTCGCTGGAGCCATGAACGGATCATGAATAATGGACCAATGGATGGATTTGTTTGCTGTAAAACTTAAAAGGAAAGAAATGACAAGCAAAACAAAGAACCCAAAGGTGAGTGCGTCATTGGATTAGAGTACTCACAGCCCATACGGCTTAGTGAAAAAATGAAAAATGCAAATCAGGATCTATAGCAAACAAAACCAAATTTACTATAGCAAAAGGCAATCGATGGAGTAAGAAATGATCCCACCATTGCTGTAGTAGCATCGCCCTTGGTAGGTTAGGGTTACCACCGTTGAAAAATAAAAACTAGGGTTCATCACAAAATTTTCTGACTCTTTGGGTTCTCTCACCAAAGTATATACATTATTATACATAGCCTTTTGAAGGCGATGACAAGTTCAGTCTTCCCTGATTGAGAGGTGCCACTATTTGACAATTCTAGCATGGAAAAGATCTGTCTGCATTGGATTCGACGGTGGACAGAAATGAAAACTGATGATCAACATAACAATAATAATAGTAATAATAATGGAGACAATTATCTTGAATATATCCAGCAGACAGAAGAGTTCATTAAGAGAGTTAAATCAAGCTGGGAAATGAAAACCAACCATATTTGAGTTCAACAAGATGGATTATATGCATGTTTTTTAACGTAAAATGATAATTATTCGCCATCATGATAACCAATTTGATTTCACCCGTTCTGGAGCTCATGGTCTATCTAGTTTCATCGAGATTGGAGATGATCAACTCAGATTAATATACACTGATCAGAAGTATTGGCTAAGTAGAAGTTTGTTGCCACTGTCTCATGATCAATGTTCAACATAACTAGTAAATTACATGAATAAAACAATCTTCGAAATTATCTGATCATAACAATTTAGCAGCAACAAGTTTGACCTAGCTAGCACAGGTTGAGTAATAGTTTTGGAGACATTAACCCAACATGGATCTGAAAGCAAATTTCACAATAAAGAGAGGCAAAGGGCAGAGAATACGATCATCAGTTTAATTTTAATAGTTCTTGTTTATAGTTCAATTAACCAGACGACAACCATCTGCTCTAATGAACTATAAGGTTATAATCTTTTATTCCAAATATGAGAACTGAAATCAATTAATTAAGATGATGCTTTTATAATCTGCACCAAATATCTCTTCCTTCAGAAGTTTTTAATTGTCTCATCTCTCCTTCTAATAACGTTTTTCTTACTATAATAGGACAGCTATCCTGAAAGAGGAATCCCACTTCCTAACTTTCTGCAGAAAGTCTGATTCTAGATGCATTTTATGCAGAATAGCATCATTGCTGTATATACTACTGATTTTGGTACCTTCTTTCTCTTTCAATTCAAGTACAAAGGATATATTCCATTTTTTTTTTTCTCATTGAGGGGCATCAACCTTTTCCTACATAATTTGACTTGTGTCTTTACCATAAAAAATAAAACTTGAAGCCTTATAATGTAATGCTTTCTAATTAAAGCCTTTATCACCTAAATTCCATGAGATGCCCCCACATATATACTCTTTTTTAACTTCTAAACCATAAATTATTCATCTCGAGAGCTTAGCTCATGCTTTATAGCCATAGATGGGGGCGATTCCCATGCCACCAATTTTGATTAAATTAATATAAGGTGTGTGCCACAACTAACCAGGATTATACCATATATCATGAGACACACACAAAAGATTGCATGCATGAACATGAAAACATACTATAATTCCAAACAAGAAGTTAGAAAGATATGCATACAACATTATGCTAATTAATTAAATCTTTCAATGCATTAATAAATAAAAAATTGTATGTCAAAAATGTGACAAAGTGTGATAAGTTTGCTCATGAAGTGAACCACCTTCTCCTGTTTTCTGCAGTTTTAGCAGATCATAACCACAATCCTTTTGCATGCTTCATGCATTTTGAATATAGCTAGTTAAGTTTGATGCTTATGCATTGGGAAATTAAAACAAATACAGCAAATTAACCATAAACATATAAAAGTTAATCATCTCAAAATCTTTGGTAGTTTTGAAGCATGTAAGAAGTGCTTTGTATGTCAGGTGGCAGGCTCGGTTAGGGACCAGCAGAGAAACGGATAAACAGGAAAAAAGTGGCTTTGAAGTTCATAAAACAAAGAGAATGCCGATTCAAATTGAACTCATGAGAGAATAAGAATAAACAAATAAATAAGCAAGAAGATAAACAGTTAAACGAATCTGTAAGTTGCCACATTTTAATCTTAGAGACAAGATCATATTATTGCAGGCCTTGGAGTTTGGAAACAAAAATACAAAAACTTTCACTTCTCCCCCTTTTTATTTCTTTTTGAATTTTTTATGAATGTCAGATATGTACTAGGGCAACTACTAGTGAGCTGCTATGACCAAGAAGGCACGCAAATGGGAGTTCTAATTCAAAAGATGATTAGACTTGCTTGGAGCAAAACAGGCTTTTTCTAAAGCATTTTTTCCTTCAAATTTTCACTTTCCCATATGCAAAATGTTTCTAAGATTTTGGGTTGAGGAAAAATTGCGTACCAGCTGACATGAAAGCATTAAAGGGTGATGCATATGCAAAAGGAAGAAGAGTTTCTGCAGCAACCGAAGTCGAAGTTGTAGTGGTAGTAGCCATTGTTAGAGCAGCAGCGTTGCTTTCATTTGGCTGCGCCTGTGTCTCACGAGAGGAGCATTCACCTAGTGAGTGATGAACTTGATCAGGGCCTTGATCATAGAGAACACCCTTAAACACATGCCCTCCAATACTCACACTCGTCCGGTAAGCATACTGATCAACTGAATCTTCAAAGGAGCTCACTCGAACACAACGAAATGTTGCCAGAGAAGTCACTTCAGCCGGAAAATTTCCCACTTCTAACCCTAAAAAAAGACCAACAAAAAGAATGGAATTTTAAACCAAGCAAATCAGCTTTACAATAGAAAAAAAAAAAAGATTGAGACATGGCAGAAGCTGGTTGGCTATCCTTGTATAGTTATGTCCTTGTCAAAATTTCATTTCTGACAGTAGAATATAAACAAAAAGGAAAGAAGAGAAGAAAGCTACTAGGAATGCAACCTGCTATGAATATCCCAATAAATGAAGTGGTTTTATTTTGAAAATAGTATAGTTGATAGATCTGTGTGTATAAAGCTGCAACTGTACCTGAAGAAGGATTTTCCCTAAGCCTTTTAGGGTTGTGTAATGGGAGGTGCTGCTGTGGAACAGGAGGGAGTTGCTGATGCCTCTGACGCCTCCTATAGGCAGGAACCCAAGTGCTTCTGATGTGAGTTTGACACTCAAATCCTTTGCTCCTACAACAAGTCCTGCACCTCATGTAAGCACAATCTTTCTTCGCTTGGTTTCCACAGTCTTGGCACCTTGTGCCTTCA
Source organism: Durio zibethinus (assembly GCF_047325235.1). Taxonomy (NCBI): domain Eukaryota; kingdom Viridiplantae; phylum Streptophyta; class Magnoliopsida; order Malvales; family Malvaceae; genus Durio; species Durio zibethinus. The sequence goes on from NC_143177.1 coordinate 23,744,142, forward strand.
AATCCTCCCTGCCTACTCGACATAATCATTTATTCAAAACTTAGTATAAAACCCACTCATTTTCCGATTTTTCTTCTTCTTCTTCTTCAGCTTGACAAATTACGTTGTCTTCTTTTTTATACTGCACTAACAAGGAAGATGTTTGTCTAGGTGGGTGGTAGAAATGATGTTGGTGCTTTTATATTCTTGATGGAGTTTGTCGTGTGTTTTTAGACATGATATTTTTGAGTTTATGACTCGTGTAATTTGATTTGGGTTTCTCAGGTTTGTTCCTTACACATCCGTGAAACCAGCAAGGGGAGAAAGTCTTTGCTTTTGATCTCTCACCACCACCAACAACAATTAAAGAACTCAAGAGTTTAGAAATGGGGAATAAGAGCAGCGTAAACGCCGCCACAGGATCATCACCTACTCTAGTGTTTGTTGAATTGAAACCAGTCTCTCAGAAGACAAAGAAACACAAGACAAACATTAAAATAAAGAAATCTATACATACTAAATACTACTAAATTATTTTTTTTCCTTTACCTTATATCACCTGTATCTGATTACATATGTAATGATAACTTTGGCTTTTCTGTGTGTTTTTTTTTTTCTGCGGAAAGTGGAAACTGTTAGAAAAAGATGCTGAGAAAATGAAAACAAAAGAAAAAAGAATTCCCTGTATCGTCAGCATTTGTTCATAGAAATGGCTAGTATGAAGAAGTAAGCAATAGATGATAGATTTAATCATTTAAACAGTTTGATCTTCGTACAAAGATATGTAGAACTGTGGTGGGTAAAGAACTGACAACTTTCACTTTCCACTTGTCCTTTGCACCCCAAAAACCGGCCTTTACGACCCTCCCAGGGCTTCAACTCGCCTGGGTCCGAGGTGGGTTTTTCTCATTGGGGCTAGATCGCCTTCTACTCCTGCATTCTCTGCAAAATTTTACCTCAAAGGGACACTGTTTCCTTCACTTTTACCAGTAGTAAATAGCTTTCTTTCATGAAATTAAAAAAAACAAAAGAAAACCCAAAGACTGAGATGACTACCTAGCTGGTTCAATTCCTTCCTAGTTCCTACCATACTGTTTGATTTTCAATGCTTGAAAATCAAGTTTTAAATTTTTATCGAGACGCTAAAAATCCTTGGTTTAGGGAGGAAAAGTGAGCTAGTATTTCTTTTCAAAATTTATGTTTTGATTTAGATTTGTTTGTAGAAAATGATTTTAAAAAAATATTTATATTATTTAAATTGAAAGGGATTTTTTTAAGTAAGTTAATAAAAAAATGGAGCATTATTTTCTTTGAACAAATTCCCTCAAACCAAAAAAAAAAAAAGAAAAAGAAAAATTGGTTTCCTTAACAAATTCAATTTGTAACTCTCAAAAATTAGGTTGAAAGCTATGGTTTTATAACGATGAAAAGGCATGAAATGTCACCAAAATACAAATGGTCATTTTTGTAAGTAATCCCATCTTATAATTTTCAAAACTTAAAAAATTCTCATTTTTTATTATGCAAAGAATGAATTAAAGTTGTAAATTCTTTTTTTATTTAAAGTTGTTTGAATAAATTTTTATATTTAAATTTATTAATAATTAAATCTTAATCATTAAAATTAAAAATTTAATACTTTATCATAAATCACACTATTGTTTCAAATAATTATATATATATTTAAGGATTAAACCTTAAATATAATATAGAGTGATTACAATTAATATAAAATAATAGCAAATTAACCATTGCATTATTGTTCCATTGAGAAGGGAGCAAAAGGAGTGGGGGGTTTTTCTTTGTTATCAAAAACAGGAAGTGCTTGGCAATTGTTTTATGAAAATAATTTCAAACATAAGGGAGCATCACAATATTTTTATTTGATGAATTTACAAATACAAATTATAAACATAATCAATTATAATAGTTATTTATAAAATTTATTAAATAATTAAATCAATCAATTAAGTAAATTTAACATAAAATTAAAATTAAACCAAACTTACACGTAATAATTTTTTTAATTTTAATTTATTTTTAAATATTTAATTTTATTACATATCTTATTGAAAAGAAAATTATATGTTTAAATTTGTTTGAATTCCTAATTTTTAAGTATTAATTCTAATAATATGATAATTAATTCAAAAAATAATTGGCTAAATGTAATAAAATTTAAATTTAAATCTTTAAATTGTATTCAGTAGTTAATTTTTTGTTGTTGAGGTTAGGGTTTACTTATGTGTAACAAGTACTTTATTCTAGAGAAAAAAAAAAAAAATCTACCCCACATGAAAATATCTGAAGAAAACTTCAGTGAGTACGGACCACTACCAGTTAGCTAGGTTTGGGCAGATCCTTATCCCAAAAAGGAGGTCTGGGCAGTATTGTTTTCTTTTTCTTTTTTTTTTTGTTTTGTCATCATCATCTCAAAAGGGTATGGAGGTTTTTTCTTTGCCCTTTTTGGATCTGAAGCGGGACAACATGAAAGAGCACCCGTTCTCTTACACGTTTCCCTGGGAAACCTAACAACTGTAAAAGAAAAAAAAAAAGTCAAATTCTAATATGGGTGAGAAAAAAAATAAAAAATAAAAAATAAATTTAAAAATATCATATTTAATTTAATTTGGATTGTTTTTTTATTTGATTTGGATCAAATTTAAATATCAAATATATATTAAATTAAATTAAATTTTAAATTAAAATATAAAAAATATTAAATTAAAATTAATTTATATATTTTTTAAATTTTTATAAAATAAAATAAGTATTATATATATAAATCTATTAAAATTTTATTAAAATCATTTATAAAAAATTAATTGAAAAATTCATTAAGCTGAACTAAATTAATAAAATTTAAATCGAATCAATTTAAAAATAATTATTTAAATTTAAATAAATTTTAAAAATATATAATATTATATGTTATTTAAAAAAATTAAACTAAATTTGATTTTATCCTAAACATTATCACGTCCAAATTCTAACGGGTAACAAGGAATATTAAACTCTTGCAAATTGTAATGGCACATTTGGGAGAAGCTGATTGCTGGTGCTGCTGCTAAGAATATTTCTATTTTTCAAAGCCAATAATCAATGAGAAAGAAGAAAAATCATCAGTCATCACTATAAGTGCAATGCATGCGATTAAAAAAATCAATGAAATTTATGTACTGAGTATCGCTAAACCAAGGGTCTATGAACCTACATAGCTTTATCTTTCATTGATCAAATACATTGAATATGTAAGGTTGCAATTATCAAAATTTCCAGATCAATGGTGACAGCTTAGTTTTGGATTTTCTATCAAACTTCTTATCTGTGGCATTTTGATTTAATGGCCAATTTTGCTTTGTCCTGCTACTTTATTATTTTCCTTTTCTTTTTAAATTCTATGAACTGGTCGTAAAGCCATATTAAAAATCTCCAGTTCTATGTTTTAGCATTTGAGAAGGGAAATGTTTCTTTTTAGCTTTAAACCCTAATTTATACAACAAATATGGCAATTGTTTGATTTATAAGAGAGATGGGGGAGATTTTGCATATATTGCTGCTTTTATTTGAATTCAAGTACTGTTTGAACATATAGAATTATGCATATATCATTGAGTACAATTTCTAGAATTTGATAATGTATATTAAAAATCTTAATATTTATTATCTTTTTATATATTTTTAAATTATTTTTTACAAATTTTTTATTTTTTGATATTAAAATTTATGAAAATTTAATATTAAATACATTAAGCTTTTTTTTTAATTTCATAAAAATCAATACATAATAAATATTTTGAGATGAAAAAAAAAAAATTTATGATTGAATCAAATATCTGAATACAAGACGTTAAACTGTCATTATGATCATAAGGTCAAAGGTTGGCATAAGTATATATACATAATAAGCAAATGAACTATAATTTGCTAATTTGCTACACAGATATCATAATTATGTAGTCATTTAAGACAAACTGGCAATGAAATGGAAGCCATATAAGAAAATGAAAACCTTGCTTCTTAGTGTCTTAGGGCTCCCAACAGGTCTACAATTTAGCACTGCCTTCGTTTAGTTTAAGAAACGAAGGGCACTAGGAGACAAGAAGCATTGTTTTGCAGTGGGTCAATGTCATATCTTTTACAAATTGAATCAGAATCCATGGTGACTGTTAATGGTTTTTACTTTAGTTTCAGTCCCCAAATCTACGGCAGTTTGGACGGCCAAAATTTTCCAAGGTTACTTTCTTGCGTCACGTCTTCTTTTGTAGAGGGCAGATCGGGCAGGGGTGGGAAAGGACGAACTGATAATAATTCACGTACCACTTGGTGGGTTTGGACGACGACCTTTATCGGATCTCGTTCCTGTCTTAAGCTTGGATTTGGCCCAATCATGGAGTAAGGTTTGCTTGAATTACTGGAAACTTGGCAGGATAGATCATAGACAGGGATGTTTGAATGGGCCCTGTGGTATGTGGATAATCGACTAAGAAAATATACACTTCATCTCCTTGGTGATGAAATTTTAGGGTATTACAATATGAGATGAAATTTTAGGGTATTACAATATGGGGATAATAATTCAGAGTCAAATCAAATTCGATTTAATTTATTTGAATAATATATAAAATTATAAGTTTTTAAAATTTAAATTCAATTTATTTTGATAATAAATAAAATTATAAATTTTTAAAATTTGAATTAAATTCTAATTAAATTTTTATATGATATAATTCGATTAGAATAAAAAACTATTAGCTCAGTTTAATTAATTTATTGATTTTTAAAATTTAAAATTTTATATATTATTTTAAGATAATTTTTAATATATTTAAATAAATTTAGATATAAAATAATTATTTTTATTTTATAAAAATTTAAAATATATATATAAATTAATAAAAATATATAATTCGAATCGATTCAATTTTTTTTACATTTTATCTAAATTCCAATTCAAATCTAATGTATATATTTAGTATCGAACTTAATTTGAATTAAATAAGAAAAAAATCGATCCAATCATAACCGAACCAAATACTATAATTTCAAATCAATTTTCAATTTTCTCAGTTTTTTCTCACCCTTTTCAATTCAATTTATCCAACTTCCAAGGAGAAAAGAGGAAACTGGGAAATGAAAAACAACTCCCAAGCTATATATGCAGCTCATAATTCCCTCCCAATCAACACATTCTTGTGAGAAAGTAAGCACTGTTCTAGACACATCAAAGTTAATACAGCATAACTCATACCAATAATCACAATAGACCAAAAAAAAAGGCATTTAACTTAGTCTGATAGTGAAGCAATGGCCTTAAAGGAAGGCATTGACCTGGCCAAGAGTATGAATTTCAAGAAAGTTGTAGAGGAAAAAGATTCTGAAATTCTATGCAAAGAGTTGCAGGTTGATAGAAAGGGAGTTCACTGGAAAGTGGAACCTGTTTCCGAGGATGTCAGGGCTTGGAGACATTATTTTGAAGACTTTGAGATTGGTTGGATGAGTAGGAAAGCCAATATGGTTGCTGATTGAGTGGCAACCGATTCCAATAAGGGGATGTGCCCTCTAATTGGGTGTTATTTCCCCATCCTGGTATGGCTGTCCTGCTCCCTCTAAGGGGTAGTTGTTGTAGCCTTAGGTTCATGAGTTGCTATGCTCACCCCCTTTTTCCTTCCCTAGGGATCCCAGATGGGGGAACCTAGAAGAGTCGCCAACTCCAACTACCTCCAACTACCGTCTATGTACAATCCATACTAGATCCGACCAACCGCCCATCCCACCTCTTCTACGTTCTTGAAAGCCAAAGGCTTCTGTACTGAGTTTGTTTTGATCCTAGTTAATATCACTCGTATTCTTATTTTCTGGACAAAAAAGAAAAAAATAAAAAACCTTAGCGTCATAGAAAAAGAAACTCATACAATCACTTCCACATCACTTCAGAATATATTTCTAACCCAAGAACAGTTTTGTCCAGGATTCAAGCCAAGCTTTTACAATCTATACTTTAATGCAAAAGTTCCATTCAAGAAGTCCATCTTGTGGCACTTCAGGCATCTTAATTCACAAGAATCACGCCATTACAAAGACTTTGAAGGGGCAAAAAAAGTTTACCACACGGCACTCACCAAAGGTCTTAATGATTGGACATGGAATTCATTTTCATTGTCACCTTAGCAATTCAGATTACACACCCATTTTCCCCAAAATTCCCGAGATGTGACTTAAACCAGTCAAACAACCAAAGACAGTGATTATAAACAGCATAGAAGAAAACATTAAAATGCTCGATGGACCTATCCAACCATGAAAAGATCCTTATTCTAACCAATATGAAACTCAAGTAGATATCCATTTCCACTGAGATCCTTTCAAACCAGTTCTTCACAAATATCATAATTGACCGTTACACAAAACAATTTCAGGCCTAGAACACACTTTGTATGGTACATCAAAACGTCAAGCAAAACCAAAAGGACACAAATTGTTTCATTATTTGGCAATTTCAACACGCCCATTTCCTTAAAGTTCCTTAGAATTATCAACATTCAACCAACCAAAAACACAAATAGGGAAAAAAGAAAAAAAATGAAAAAAAAAAGAGGCAAGAAAATTAGATGAGCAGCATGGAGGTTACAGAATAAACTTTTATAAACACTAACATAATAACTAGGTTATTAACAACCAAATGAGCCAAGTCAAATCAAATTAAATCCCAATAATTAAGCGATCCAAACTACAGTAAATACAACTTATTAAGTTAAATGAAGATTCAAACAAGTACCCAATTAAAGATGGCGCGTCTCGTCCATGAATCACCTCTAAAGTTGCTACCTTTTTCTCTCTAGAAACTGTACTTCAATCCAAACCCATGCTTGCCATGAACACACCCAGGCTTGGCATACAAAAATGGTTACTTTTTTGAAGTGTTCATCTTGGCAAATGCCCTCTTCCCTAATTTCCTCATCCTTTGCCTTCCAAATTTCCCACTCAATGCACGTGGCACCAACTCATCATCCAAATCATACCCATTATCCTCATCCTCATCATCATAATCATAACCATCATCGTCTTCTTGATCACCTATGTACGGCTCACCATACCCATCACGGAAAAGCTCAGAATCAAGGTGATGATTATGATCATCACCATCATAATCTGAAATCAAGTCAGGAATCGAACTGTCCTTCGGGTAGGAAGAAAGGGAAGAGTGCCAAGAAGCATCAGACAGAGAGAGGACATCATCAGTATCAGAATCAGAGGAGTTGATGAATTCCCAATAAGAAAGCTCATTTCTTCTTCTTTTCCGAAGAAAATTTCTTCTGGGTCTTCTTTCTTGGTTGGAAAAATAACAACCTCAGGTTTGGTTTTGGTTTGCTCCTCCATTTTTCCCACTCTCCTGTTTTTTCACTCGTTCCTTGTTTACAGTATTCTAGCAATCCTGCTAGTGCATTGGGATCTCATACGAAGTACACATTGCGGATCACGTGTCACTGTCATAATATATTGGTCCACGTCTTTTCAACCAATAAATATAAGCCACATGTTAGAACCGTAACTGCCCTTTCCATCTCCCAGAACTTCTCTTTACTTTATTTTTCCCTACACTTAAAAAAAAAATTCGGTCCTTTTCCCTTCTTATTTATTTATTATTATTTTTTTTTCATATCGCCAGAATTGAGAGATTCTGATGCTAATGGGCAAGGATTCTTAAATTCCATAATAATGTTTAAGAAATGGTGTCAAAGAAAAAAAAATTCAAGAAAATTTGGCTCATACTTCCAAATAGCAATTCTATATTTTGGTGCTTTGATTCTTGAATCAAATGTAACAATAATGCTATTTCTTTATGAATTTTTTTATTTTTTTTAATCAAAAGGTAATTTTATAAAAGTAGTTATTATTATATACTTAATAAAATTTACTTTTTTTATTATCAATAACATTACAATTTTACGAGAGGAAGATCAAACAAAAAATAATTGCAAGAGTAAAACAACTAATAGTAAAAAGTAATAATATTTTTAAAAATTATCTAATACATTATCAATAAATTTTGAAATTCTATTAATGAAATTAAAAAAATTACTATATATTTCATTAAAATATATTTTTTAAAATATAATAATAATATTTTGACCTTATATAGGGAGAAAAAAAAGTTGAAAAGATGTAAAAACAAAGTCCAGTCAAACCCCAAAGTTTCACACGGAGTAAGCAAATTTGCCAGATGACATCTGCATATATTGAGATGTAGAAGTCCTAACTATGACCATTATCTATTTTACCAAGGGCCCTCTGACTATTCCTGCCCATGAAAGAATAACAAGAAGAGCCAAAATCAAAATTCCCAAATTGTTTATTACATTGAATATCATAATTAAGACAAAAAGCAAATAAAAGTTGCAATTTAATTGGCGATCAAATTTTCTTTAGCACTACTTACCTTTTACCTGCAGATAAGAATCAGAAACACTCCTCAGTTTAAGCAGCTCAATCATCGAATTTGTGAAGGAGAACAGAGCAATCCTGAAGCATCTGCCCCAACAACAGCGAGGTCACAGACAGCACACAATTGCCCTTCCTGGCTTTGTACAAACCGGGTGGTACAGTAAGGGCAAGATACATCCTTCTGTCCTCGGTAAATCGGTACATAGGTTGCTCCACATGTCACAAATGGGTTCCTGAAGTCATAGTTCAACTGAGATGCATCTGTCATATTTCTCTCTGCAGCCTGCAGAACTTGCCTGGCTGTCTTCGCATGGCTCTCGTTTGTAGGGTTTGTTTCTAGTAGACGCCGGGCAAAGTTAGCCGCTGTAGCCAGGTTCTTTGCCTTGTAGCAGACGGTCATTGCATTTAGCAGAGCAAGTCTGAGGTGAGGCAATTGAAGGTTGCAGTGGGTGAAGTAGGCAGCAAGCTCCTGCTGGCGTACCAAATTTTCTTTCATTTCTCTTCTCTTAAGCTCCATCTGCAGGCCAAGAACATACTCCTTAGCAATAATAATTAACTCCTTGACTTCATCAACTTCCCTCCTTGACTCCACAACAATCAATGGAATTGTATGAAGAATATTGAGGAAGAGCCGAAGAGCCTCAGTAAATTTTCCAGCTGTTGTGGCCTTGTAACCAGCCTTCAGCTTTTCATCCAACTGAGAAAAATTGAACACAAGGGCTGGTGGACCCCTCACATTAGGACTAGCAGACTCACTCCATCCCCTCTCAACTGCCAAGGACACCACTGGAGCAGATGAAAAGGCACGAAGATAGCTATGGCTGCCAGTATGAAGATCAAGAAACATGGATTTCAAAGGAGTAAAGTTTCTTATGCCAAGTTGCCTGTTTAGCAAACGCATTGATGTCTCAAAATTGCCAGCTGCTGCATGATCAGCTGCAAGAGAAGATCTTTGAATCCAAATTTGACTCACAGGCATGCCGGGAGTTGGTACCACAAAAACAGAAGAATGAGCATTGACAGAAATCCTTGGTGTTTCTGCCTCAGAGGGAAGTTCCAAATCATCAAGATCCCATCCACCCTCCTCTTCGTTTTCTTCAGCCACATCCCCATCTTCTAAAATTGCAGTAACATCCCCATTCTGTAAGCCATCAACATCAACCATATCAAGATCTTCACCCCAATCACCTTCTGCACCTTCCTCTTCATCCACAGCATCCCTGCCAATACTATCCAATCCACCATCAAATATGCCTTTCACGACTCTTAAAAGGGGCCAATCACCACCACACATAACAGGGGCTGGAGGCATCAATAGGGAAGGTTCTTTCCCCTCTGGCAAAGGAGGGACATCATCTCCCAACTCAGCTGCTAACCTTTCTGCCACATCCTTTAGCCCATGGACTGATGCTGCAATATAAGCTAGAGGCAAGTGACCAGCATTCTCCAAAATCTTAACACGTTCCTGGATATCACCAAGATACAAAGCATTGTGAAACTGACCCATAACATCGTTCTTAACTTCCGCAATTTTCAGCATCTTGGACAGCTTTTCCAGGTTACCATTTATGAGATAAAGAAAAGACAACCTCTCAAAGTTCTTTGTCCTCTGGTAGGCATATTCCACTATACCTGCATTGCCTTGGCGAAGGGCCTCCACACCCAACCTATACCAATGATCTTTGTCATCAATCTCCTTCGCTGATGCAACAGCAATTTGAATGTTCCCACTCTCTAGAGCCAAATTAAAGCGTGTTTTTTCATCTTTGACAAAATGCAAAGCCACTTCAGGGAACCCTTTCTGTTGTAGATAAGCAATCATGGCCTCACCACAAAGCTGGGAGTTTCTTATCATGCTCATAACATGATCAAATCTCTTCCGAAGCAGAGAGAGCTTGAAAATGTATTCTGTAGCATCAATGACAATAGTCTTATTCTTCCCATCACGATCCAGGGAAAATATAGTATTTCCAGAAACCTTAGTTATGTATATTGGAACATCAAGTGTTCGAATTATTCCACTATCTCCATTGGGAAGGCAGTATTTTATATGATTTAGTGTGGTGTAAATAAAAATACCATTGTCATCCCAGGCTCCACTCTTAACACGTATTGTCTCATGAAAAGTGCACTGGTGCACAAGCTTCTTGTTAGTAATGACAATGGTATGCTTGCTTAGCAAAGCAACACTCTCCATGTCATTAGACCAAACAACATACTTCACAAAAGGGGTTTGAAGATCACCAAGAACAAGCCTCTGCTGGAGATCAAATAGAACTACTCTATCCTCTGATCTACACAACAAGTTACCTGTTCCAGCATAAAATATCGCATCTGCAGGCACTGGGAGGCCACTCTTTTTAACCACCTCATTTTTTAGATTCTTGATTAAGACTTGGTTATTGCCTTTGTCAAGCACAGCAAACCGGTTCCGAGCCACAAATATAGCAGAACTACCAGGACCTTTCTTTGCCTCCTGCAAACTGTCACCCCTACCACTGCTGTCTTTTGGCATCACATACAACTCATAAGTTCCTCCATCCACATCTGAGCATATAAGAACAGCATTTTCTGTAGGACTGTAAGAAAGAGTCCGGGGACTTTGATTCAGGCTCGTGGAACCAGGCCGTCGGATTGGAATTAATTGTACCTCTTTTTGAGTTGAAAACTCATAATACCTTAAAAACCGATCCTTGGCATAAAACAGAGAATCCCCACTCACTGCAAAAGCAGGTCGTTCTTTCTCTAGCTTAAATACAATCATGCCACTGTCATGTCCAGCTGCCAAAAGATTCATCTCGGGATGAGCAGCAAGAATCCAGAATCTGTCATGTTCTCGACGGAAAGTTTGAAGTCCAGTTCGTTTTGTTCCATCCCACACCCGAATACTTTTATCCTCAGAATTAGATACAATGATGTCTTGTTTGGCAAGGAACATAACACATGACACATTATTCGTGTGTCCTCTCAAGGTATCCACTTCCCAAGCCTTTGTATCTGCAAACAAATAAACAATTTACTCAATCCCACAACAATTCAGGGGTCGAAATTCCCTGCTGCACAAAAATTTCAACCATCTACTTCAGCAGGTTGTATATACACAGCCAAGATCATAATATAAAAAGGAGAAGTTGAGGTAGCTTGGCTCAAATATCAAGGGCCATGTAGCATATATCAAACTTAAAGAAAAAAAATAAGTAAGTTTTCATAAAGATTTCAATGGGCCAAAAAGGGTATTACAAAAGGCTTTAATCAATATCTCTAGCAAGTGAAATATAAATTGAGAAGATGGAACAGTTTTCCAATAATACCATTTGTACGCCACAATTTCACTTGGCGATCATCTGCTCCAGAGACTATCAAAGGTAAGGTGGGATGAAATGCAGCCCAATTTACACCTCTGTCATGACCTTCCAACACATACTTAACAACTGCATCAACACCACCAAAAAGATCTGTGTTCATCTGACTCAACCGTAAAATGTCATCCGATGGGGAGGCAGTCTTCTTTTTCAAGGAACCAATATCCCAAACTCGAACAGTCTGATCAAGGGAGGCTGAAACTACAAGGTCATCTTTAGGATGGAAAGATGCACACATAACATAATGATTATGACCAGTCAACACAGAGATGCAAGTTCGTGACTGCCAGTTCCATACGCGAATAGTCTGATCATCACTGGCACTCACAATCCACGGATGCTCATGATGAAATTGCACAGTACGAATATAATCAAGATGTCCAAGAAGAGTGAAAAGACATCTATGCAACTTATAGTTCCAGACCTTTATCTTATAGTCATCCCCTGAAAAAAAAATCAATTTTTAGTATAATTTGTATTGTACAAGTACCCTAAGCTTTGTAAAAGAAAACTATAGCACAAACGAAAAATTTTTAGCCAATTAAATTTTAAAATTCAGGCCTTCTTTGCCCATGTTAACCAGTTGTAGAAAATTTCAGATTAATAACTCAACAGCATTCCTTTTCAGCAATAAATCTGCTCATTCAGAAGTTTAATATCTCAGGTTCGACGTAGACAGCAAGTTGTTTCTCTTGGTTTAAACAAGGGAAAAGTGCTACAAAGCTATTTCTAATAAGGGTAGCCTTTCAGCCAAAAGTACATTAGTATTTGTTGTATTCCAATATTGTCCTTTCATAATTTTTATTTATAAATAACTAAATTCCGATAGGTCACAAACCTTATTAAATAAATCTATTTATCTTTTCTTTTTTTTCTATGTAATAGAGGATAACCCCCCAAGTTAGAGAAAGAGCAAGAGCCAGGATTTGAACACTCATCCTGAAGGATCAAACCAACCCCCCCCCCCAATGTGGGGACATGAGCCACAGTGTCAAAAACCACAGCAATTCCTTAATTCTAATGATATAATCACTAATAGGAGTGAAATGCTAATCTCATTAAATTGAATTTAATTAGTTATGAAATTTTAAACATTCCAATATATTTGTATTTAAATTTTCTAACTGTATTATATCCTCAAATATTTAAAACCATTTCCCACTTACTTGCAATCAAACTTTATATTTTAAGAATCTTCATCTTCAAACCTTTTAATCATAGTAATTTATCCTAAAAAAGGCATCAAACAACACAAATAGTATTCATTCACTGATCATAGGTTTTATTAAACCTTCTTATACAGAAAATCACAGGTAGTGGTCGTATAAATTGATGAGCTGTTAAGAGACTTTCCTATGCTGGCAGACTTCAGTTAATTCAGTCTATTCTATTCAGCTTGCAGAATTATTGGTGCCATATCTTTGTATTTCTTTCAGCTAGAGTCATTAATAAGATCAACCAACTTTGCTCAGCATTCCTGTGGAAAAGCAAAGAAGGGACTCGCAAGGAAGCCAAGAAGTAATGGGACATAGTTTGCTGTTCTAAAAGTGAAGGTAGTTTGGGGCTGAAAATTTCGAGGATTTGACATCTTGCCTATATCTTAAGGCACATTTGGTCTCTCTTTTGCAGATCAGGCTCTCTTTGGGTGAGGTGGCTACTTAAAAACAAGAGTTTTGACAGGTCTCCATCCCAAATTCCTGTAGTTGGCACTGGATAAAGCTCTTCCATTCAAGGGATACTGCCAGGTCTTTAATTTTTACTGGCCCTGAATTAGATGTGCATATCCAGAAGGTCTAAACCAAGTCCACCAAAATGAAATCTCTATAGTAAATCTAGATCCAGCAGTATCATATGCATCAGATTTCTCAAATGTCATACAGTGACAAGAATAAAAGGACTCCGGAATTCAAGCTAATCCAATCGAAATTAATCAGCACAATTCAAAATTTTACATTCAAATCCATAGTCCACTAAAATAATCAACGAGAATTATTAAGCAGAGATAAAATAGAGGCGAAGAGAAAAGAAATCCGAACCTCCAGAGACAAACAAGGGCTGAGACATGTGGAAATGGACGCCGCGAACCGGACCATCGTGTTCGTCGAATCGATCAATCAGAGTACCCATTCGATAGTCCCATAACTGGATAACGCCACTGTGGAGACTGGCTAAGATCCACGGCCTCTTAGTGTGGAAACTCAGTCCCTTTACTCTATTACTCTTCGTCTCAAACTTCGTCAACATCCTCTTCTTTTTCTATCTCTTCAACCACCAATTCCCTGCAAAACCAAACCAAATCCAAAGCCTAAACCGCGTAACCAGACAGGGAGAATTGGATTTGGGAATTGAGCAAAGAGATGAGAAGAAATTACCTCAGATCTAATCCAGCATCTACAATTACGAACAAAACGACGAGAACTTATCTTTCCGTCTATATCAAAATAAAAGTGCGAGCTTTCCGTTCTCTCTCTCTCTCTCTCTCTCTCTCTCTCTCTCTCTCTTTCTCTCTTTCTCTCTTTCTCTCTCTTTTCCTGGAAAGGATACTCCCTTTGTTTAAGATCTGAGTCTTCAAAGTTTTTTATGAGAAGTATTTTAAAGCTTTTACGATGATGCTTTTGGTAACGTACAAATGTTAATGATTTAAAGGTTGTTGGGTCTTTCCCTAATAACGCAATTGTCTAGGGTGCTACTGAAGAAAATATTTTATTCAATGACAATGTAAAATAAAAAATTACTATTAACCGTAAATCACCGACTTTTAAATGATTTTTATTAACTAAACAAGTTTTTGGCAAAGTATATTAAATAAATAATATAGTTTATTTAATTTTAATAATGAAAGTCAAAATATTATTTTTGGTCAAGTTTTTTTTTTATTAGGAAAAATACTAATAAAAGCCTAAATTTATAGAGGGATGTAAGCTTCAAGGTTCGAGCCAATAAAAAGCCGTTCTCAAATCAAGTTATGGAGACTTTTATTTGTTAGGCGATACAATAAAAGAAATGAAAAAAAAAAAAGGATATGGAAGAGAGGGCAAGCATCGGTTTTTGAGGGTTAATTAAAATATATATAGAGGGACCAAAATTGAAGCAAAAAATATGGGCATTTGGCCATTAATCCATAATTGCCCCTGCTTAATTGTTCACAAAAATGTACATTTTCATTCTTCTTTTAAGGAGAGATCTATTTACACATGTTTTGCATGCTGAAAACACTTCTCGTCACCTGTTGTCTGCTGAGGCAACTATTCGTGCGTCGCCCTCAACTAACTGGACAATCAATCTCCTCTGCTTGCTCTTGATTGGATGGCATGGCTTTCAAATATTTAATAACATGTTGCTGGTAAGGAACCTCCCTCCTACCAAAAATAAACAAGACATAGGAGAGAATAGCAAACTTGGGCCTGCTTTGGAGGGCGTCTATGGGCTATTTTTTTTCAATAGGACCAAATATACATGTATAAACATAAACACGCACACACACACACACACAGTTTCTAACTATTTTGATTTGGAAAATATATCACTTTCACTACTCAAGAAGTGCCAACCAATTGTAACTCCAGAATATGAATGTATCATAGAAATAAGCAAATTTCCGAACTATTATCATTGCATAAATCAATATGCAAATGCTACCTATGAGATATCATCATTTAACAAGTTTTCCACTCTCCAGGACTATTCTTGTCTATGGAACAAAAAAAAAAAGAATAGCCTGAAATTATAACTCCAACTTCATTCTTACATTGAAAATCATGATGAAGAATTAAGTGGAACAAAACAAAAGGCAAAGAAAAGGATACAGCACGAACGAATTCAATTGGTTCTCAACTTTTTCTCCAGTAATCTGACCTTTAACTTGCGGATATATTGAACAATGAGGCCGTTTTTGCAGTTAAAAGGATCAGCAAGATAAAGTTCAAAAGTAGATCCAACTTCTGCAGCATGATCATCGTATCTGGGAAGGAGAACAGAGCAACCCTGAGGCATCTGCTCCAACCACTGCAAGATCACAAACTGTACACAATTGCCCTTCCTGGCTGGGCACAAAGCGAGTAGTGCAATATGGGCAAGATACATCCTTCTGTCCTCGGTAAATTGGTACATAAGTTGCTGCACATGTCACAAACGGGTTCCTGAAATCGTAGTTCAACTGAGATGCATCTGTCATATTCCTCTCTGCAGCTTGCAGTACTTGCCTGGCAGTCTTTGCATGGCTCTCATTTGTGGGGTTGGTTTCTAGTAGACGCCTGGCAAAGTTAGCCGCTGTAGCCAGGTTCTTTGCCTTGTAGCAGACAGTCATTGCATTCAGCAGAGCAAGTCTGAGGTGAGGCAATTGAAGGTTGCAGTGGGTGAAGTAGGCAGCAAGCTCCTGCTGGCGTACTGGATTGTCTTTCATTTCTCTACGTGTAAGCTCCATCTGCAGACCAAGAACATATTCTTTAGCAATAATAATTAACTCCTTTACTTCATCAACTTCCCTCCTCGACTCCACAACAATCGATGGAATTGTATGAAGAATGCTGAGGAAGAGCTGAAGAGCCTCAGTAAATTTTCCAGCCGTTGTGGCCTTGTAACCAGCCTTCAGCTTTTCATCCAACTGAGAAAAATTGAACACAAGGGCTGGTGGACCCCTCACATTAGGGCTAGCAGACTCACTCCATCCCCTCTCAACTGCCAGTGACACCACTGGTGCGGATGAAAATGCTCGAAGATAGCTATGGCTACCACTGTTAAGATCAAGAAACAAAGATTTCAAAGGAGCAAAGTTTCTAATGCCAAGTTGCCTGCTCAACAAGCGCATTGCTGTATCAAAATTGCCAGCTGCTGCATGTTCAGCAGCAAGAGATGATCTCTGAATCCAAATTTGACTTATAGGCATACCTGGAGTTGGTGCCACAAAAATAGAAGAACGAGCATTGCCAGAAACCTTTGGGGTGTCTGCCTCAGGGGGAAGTTCCAAATCCTCAAGGTCCCATCCACCCTCCTCTTCATTTTCTTCAGCAACATCTCCATCCTCCAAAATTGCAGTAACATCCCCATTCTGTAGGCCATCAACATCAACCACATCAAGATCTTCACCCCAATCACCTTCTGCACCATCCTCCTCTTCATCCACAACTCCCTTGCCAATACTGTCCAATCCACCTTCAAATATGCCTTTCATGACTCTCAAAAGAGGCCAATCACCACCACACATAACAGGGGCAGGAGGAATCAATAAAGAACGTTGTTTCCCCTCTGGCAAAGGAGGCACATCATCTCCTAACTCAGATTCTAACCTTTCAGCCACATCCTGTAGCCCATGCACTGATGCTGTGACATAAGCAAGAGGCAAGTGACCAGCATTCTCCAAGATCTTAACACGTTCCTGGATATCACCAAGATACAAAGCATTGTGAAACTGACCCATAACATCATTCTTAACTTCTGCAATTTTCAGCATCTTGGAAAGCTTTTCCAGGTTACCATTTATGAGATAGAGAAAAGACAACCTCTCAAAGTTCTTTGTCCTCTGGTAGGCATATTCCACTATACCTGCATTGCCTTGTCGAAGGGCCTCCACACCCAACCTATACCAATGATCTTTGTCATCAATCTCCTTTGCTGATGCAACAGCAATTTGAATGTTCCCACTCTCTAGAGCCAAATTAAAGCGTGTTTTCTCATCTTTCACAAAATGGAGAGCCACTTCAGGGAACCCCTTCTGTTGCAGATAAGCAATCATGGCCTCACCACAAAGCTGAGAGTTTCTTATCATGCTCATAACCTGATCATATCTCTTCCGAAGCAGAGAGAGCTTGAAAATGTATTCTGTAGCATCAATGACTATAGTCTTATTTTTTCCATCACGATCCAGGCAGAATATAGTATTTCCAGAAACCTTAGTTATGTACATCGGAACCTCAAGCGTTCGAATTATTCCACTGTCTCCATTGGGAAGGCAGTATTTTATGTGGTTAAGGGTGGTGTAAATAAAAACACCATTGTCATCCCAGGCTCCACTCTTAACACGTATTGTCTCATGAAGAGTACACTGGTGCACAAGCTTCTTGTTAGTAATGATAATGGTATGCTTGCTGAGCAAAGCAACACTCTCCATGTCATTAGACCAAACAACATACTTCACAAAAGGGGTTTGAAGATCACCAAGAACAAGCCTCTGCTGGAGATCAAATATAACTACTCTATCCTCTGACCTACACAACAAGTTACCTGTTCCAGCATAAAATATTGCATCTGTAGGCACTGGGAGGTCGCTTTTTTTAACCACCTCATTTTTTAGATTCTTGATTAAGACTTGGTTGTTGCCTTTGTCAAGCACAGCAAATCGGTTCCGAGCCACAAATATAGCAGAACCGCCAAGACCTTTCTTTGCCTCCTGCAAACTATCACCCCTACCAATGCTGTCTTTTGGTACCACATACAACTCATAAGATCCTCCATCCACATCTGAGCAGATAAGAACAGCATTTTCTGTAGGACTGTAAGAAAGAGTCCGGGGACTTTGATTCAGGCTTGTGGAACCAGGCCGTCGAATTGGAATTACTTGTGCCTCTCTTTGAGTCAAAAACTCATAATACCTTAAAAACCGATCCTTGGCATAAAACAAAGAATCCCCACTCACTGCAAAAGCAGGACGTTCTCTCTCTAGCTTAAATACAATCATGCCACTGTCATGTCCAGCTGCCAAAACATTCATCTCAGGATGAACAGCAAGAATCCAGAATCTATCATGTTCTCGACGGAATGTTTGAAGTCCAGTTCGCTTTGTTACATCCCACACACGAATACTTTTATCCTCGGAATTAGATACAATAATGTCTTGTTTGGCATGGAACATAACACATGACACATTATTCATGTGCCCTCTTAAGGTATCCACTTCCCAAGCCTTTGTCTCTGCAAATAAATTAACAATTTACTAAAGCCCAAATCAATTAAGGTGTCTAAATTCTCAGCTGCACAAATATAATGGGAAGGTTGAGGTAGCTTGGCTAAAATATCAATGGCCATGTAACACACATCAAACTTAATAAAAGAAAATAATAAGGTGAGTTCTTCAGACGATTTGAATTGGTGAACAAGTATAATTACAAGAGGCTTTAATCAATATCTATACCAAATGAAATATAGATGGAGAAGAAGGCACAGTTTTCCTGTAATTACCATTCATACGCCACAATTTCACTTGGCGATCATCTGCTCCAGAGACTATTAAAGGTAAGGTGGGATGAAATGCCGCCCAATTTACTCCTCGGTCATGACCTTCCAACACATACTTAACAACTGCATCAACGCTACCAAAAAGATCTGTGTTCATCTGACTCAACCGTAAAATGTCATCTGCCGGAGAGACAGTCTTCTTTCTCAAGGAACCAATATCCCAAACTCGGACAGTCTGATCAAGGGAGGCTGACACAACCAGGTCTTCTTTAGGATGGAATGATGCACACATAACATAATGATTATGACCAGTCAACACCGATATACAAGTTCGTGACTGCCAGTTCCATATGCGAATAGTCTGATCGTCACTGGCACTCACAATCCATGGATTCTCATGATGAAATTGCACAGTACGAAGATAATCAAGATGTCCAAGAAGGGTGAAAAGACATCTATGCAACTTGTAGTTCCAGACCTTTATCTTGTAGTCATCCCCTGAAAAAAAACCATCAATTTTTAGTATCTTTTGTATTGCACAAGAACCCTATGCTTTGTCAAAGAAAATCATAACACAAATGGAAAATTTTAAGCCAATAAAATTTTTTAAGCTCAGACCTTCCTTACCCATGTTGAACAGCACTACAAATTTTCAAATTACTAAACTCACCAACATTCTTTTCAACAATAAATCTACTCACACAGAATCTGTACATCTAAGGTGCAAGGTTGAACAGCAAGTTATTTCTTTTGGTTTAAACACGGGAAAAGTGCTACAAAGTTATTTCTAGGCAGTGTAGTCTATCAGCCAAAAGTATATTAATATTAATTGTATTCATAAATTGTCTTTTCATAAATTTTTATTGGTCATAAAACCATTTTGAACAAATCCATTTATGTTTCCCTAATTCTAATGATATAATCACTAACTGGAGTGAAATGCAAATCTCATTAAAAATCAATTCACATTGTTATGAAATTTTATACATTTCGATCTATTTGTATTTACAAATTGTAACTGCATTATATCCTCAAATATGTAAAACCATTTCCCACTTATTTGTACTCAAACTCTATATTTTAAGAATATTCATCTTCATACCTTTTAATTATAGTAATTTACCCTAAAAAGGAGTCAAACGACACAAATAGAAAATTATTCATTCATTAAATCACAGGCTTGATTATAAAGATTGTGACCTTCTTTTACCAAAAATCACAGGTCATATTAACAGCTGGCTGTTAAGAGAATTTCCTATGCTGACAGAGTTCAATTAATTCAGTCTATTCTATTCAACATGCAGAACTATTGGTGTCATATCTTTGTTCTTCCAACTAGGGTGATTAATAAGATCAACCAGCTTTGATCGGCATTCCTGTGGAAGGGCAAACGAGGGAGTGCCAAGTTGGGATCAGAGATGGGACATAGTTTGGAGGCCTAAAAGTGAAGGTAGTTCGGGGCTGAAAATTTTCTGCATTGGGAATCTTGCATGTACCTTAAGGCACATTTTGTCTCTCTTTTGCAGATCAGGCTCTTTTGGTGTCTCAGTTGTATGCTTACCACCTTAAAAAAAGATTTTTTGGCAGATCTCCATCCCAATTCCTGTAGCTGGCATTGGAGAAAACTCTTGCATTTAAGGGATACTGCCAAGTCTTTAATTTCTACTGGCCCTGACTCTTACCTGGATATCTGGTTGCCATCAAAATATGCCGTTTATAATGCTTATCTACTTGGGATTGGAGACCAGTGAAACTGAAAGTTTTGGGGCATGGATTGATTCACCACATTCTCAAACACTCTTTCATCACCTGGCTTGCAGTCTTGGATAGACTAGCTACTCTCTCCAGACTTAGTTCATGGGGAATTCAAATTCCAAATTTGAACTCCAGTTTACGCAATGATGAGGTAGACTCCAGAGATCTTATTTTTATCACATGCAGATTCTCCAAAGCTGTCAGGCAGAATACACTGAAGCTCTTATTCATTCACAGGGATCCTACGGACTGGCCAAGTGAGCTACCTAGGGCTGCTCAAACTTTCAAGGGGACTTCCCTTGTTTCTCTACTTTCTCATCTGGCTTGGTCTGCTTATATCTAGTAAATTCGGAAAGCCAAGAATCAATGCAGATATTCAGGCAAAGTACCATCTCAGGCTTCTGTCCTCAAGCAAATTGTGAAGGACATTCAAGCTAAGGTTCAAAGCTTACCTGCTGCAGTTTACACGCCACCAAATAGGAGTTTATGTGCTAGTTGGAATCTTGTTCAGTGTTAATTTCCATGTTTTCTTAATGAACCATGTTTCCTTCTTGTTGTCACTAGTAGCAGACTTTTCTGTTCACTTTGGGTGGTGAAATAAAAATTTTCATTTATCCAAAAAAACACCACAAATAGATCTACATGTTGGAAATACCAGGCATACATAAAACCACTGAATAAATGCATATGATATATGCGTTCATGGATATATGAATGTATCCTATGTAATTCCATCCATGGTTCGATTGACATTCGTTTTCTCAAGAACGTCAGATCTAGAACGTCTAAGCCAAGTCCAACTACATGAAATCTCTATTAGTAAATCTAGATCCAGAATTATCATTCACATCAGAGATAAAAATTGAGGCGCAAAGTAAAGGAATCCGAACCTCCAGAGACAAACAAAGGCTGAGACATGTGAAAATGGACGCCGCGAACAGGGCCATCGTGTTCGTCGAATCGATCAATCAGAGTTCCCACTCGATAGTCCCATAACTGGATAACGCCACTGTGGAGACTCGCTAAGATCCATGGCCTCTTAGAGTGGAAACTCAGTCCCTTCACTCTATTACTCTTCGTCTCAAACTTCGTCAACATTTTCTTCCTTTTCCTTTTCTCCAACCGCCAATTCTCTGCAAAAGCAAACCAAATCCAACATCAAAATAAAGTTATCCAAGTAACCAAAAAGGGAGAATGAATTGGATTTGTGAATTGAACAAAAGAGATAAGGGAGATTGAGGATTATAAGAAATGAGAAGAAATTACCTCAGATCTGATTCAGCATCTAAAATTAAGAACAAAAATGGAAGCTCCTTTAAATCTTTGGGTTTTAATGAAAAGGGAAGAGAGTTTTCGGTTCTTTCTTTAAGATCCGACTTGAGCCCTTGGGAGTCGAAGTATTGCAACTTTGCTATCGTTTGATAAGTCTGCCTCCACGTTTTACAGCTTTTACGATGACGTTTTTGGTAAGGTAAAATTGTTCACTGTTTTAATGATGGGTCTCGTCCTAATAATGCAATTGTAAAAACCATCGTATAATGTCAGTGAATTTCAAAGGATAAAAAATGGATATATTTTATTTTTTAATTAATTTTATGTTTTTAATATACTTTTAAATGTACGTGTTTTCTTTTTATTTTATGAAATTCAAAAAAAAAAAACTAAATAAAATAATTTTTCAATATAAAAATCACCGACTTTTTAAGTTTTTTTTTAAGTGGATACTTTTTAAAAAGTGTTCATTAAAATTATTTTATAAAAAAATATTTTATTAAGAATTCAATTTTTATACATCATTAAATGTTAATGAAAATTTTAAAAATTACAAACGAAATTAAAAAATTATTATATATTTTTTATATTATTTTTAATATACCTTAAAAGGTATATAACAATCTTCCAATCTAACTAAAAAATTCTAAAGATTCCACCAAAAAATGTATGAAATAATTTTCTTTTATTAAATACAGACTTCTTTGGATTAGGCTTGAAATAAGTATTTTATTAAATGCATAATGTAATTAAATTAATTTTAATAAAATATAAATCTACAGACAATGAGGTTTAACAAATTAAAATCAATTTAACCATATGATTCATTTGGAAATACAATGAATAAACAATGCAAGTTGGTAAACAAATGGAAATACTCCATAATTCCTTTGATTATGGAACAGGATCAGTCTTGCACAATAAAATTGTTCGCAAACTGTGCCATTTCCTTCATTAAGAAGAGACCTGTTTTCACAATTTGCATGTTGAAAACACATCATTTATGGAGTCATTTTTCATTCCTGGTGAGGCACCTATTTCGCATTGCCCTTGAGCAACGGGACAATCTTCTCTGCTCTTGATTGGATGCCTTTCAAGTATTCAATAAGAATTCGTTGCTAATAAATTTGATAATTTTAAACATGACATAGTGACATAATACGAATAAAAAACACAAAATTAATTTGGTTTAAAATTTTAACAAAAATCATAAATAAGTTTATAAAAACAAAAATCATAAATATTTCATGTTTTCGTATTGACACGAATTATAACATATAATTTTCGTATAAAATTTAATACAAATATACGAATTTTAGTTACGGGTAAGAACCTCCATCCTGAAAAGAGAGAACAAAAAATGAGGGGGTGATAAGAGAAAAAGTTCTGGAAAAGAGTTCAATTTATAGCCAAAAGAAATTCAAGGCAAAGTGTGCCTCTTATCGTTCGGATTAAAGTCAGCTCGATCCATTTCTTGATTACAGCACAAAAATCTTCTGGAGAAATTTCTCCTTTACCAACAACTAATCCATCAATCAAAAGCTTGTTCCACTCTTGCTCAGGAACTGCACATAAATATGACATGAATGAATAACTTCATAAATACGACAAGATCACTTTATCAGATGAATAATGCTAAAGAAGAAACAGAAACCTTTTATCAAGGTTTCAAGACACTTCTCAGCCTTCAACGCTTCATTCCCTGCAGTAAAAACATTGTTACGAATTAGCTGTATAAGGTTTCTGACTTCAACACAAAAAGCAAGCTGCAATACGAGATTATTACCCTTCTTGGCACAACTACGTTTCGAGAGAACTGTAGAAGCATAGATTGGCAGAACCTTTTGCAACATACTATCTTAAGCCACAAGCAGAGAGCTGAGCAAGAAATCTCCATTGCAACTTCTTTCACAAGGACAGAATCAAGAAGGGTCTTAATGTATTAACATACCATCTTAAGCTACAAGCAGAACAGTTTTCCATTACCATTAAAACAATATGATATATAAACAGTAGACTGAACTCACTTGTTGTAATTGTGTGCTGACTTCTGCAAGGAAACCTTCATCTAGTTGCCCTGTGTGCTCC
Source organism: Durio zibethinus (assembly GCF_047325235.1). Classification (NCBI taxonomy): domain Eukaryota; kingdom Viridiplantae; phylum Streptophyta; class Magnoliopsida; order Malvales; family Malvaceae; genus Durio; species Durio zibethinus. The sequence continues at coordinate 23,768,213 of NC_143177.1, forward strand.
ATTTGAAATATTTGCTGACAAGAATAATAAAACTATTCTTAGATGAACCAATTAAAAGACTGATTCCCAAAGAAAATATATAACAATAATTCTCATCTAGTACAGTAAAACCTATGCTACTTCTGTTAAAAAATATCTCAGCCACTATTGGATTACTATGTTAAGAGGGAAAAAGGTGAAACAGTACTAAGAGAAAATTATTTAGGCGTCTGAAACATAGAAATTTAAATTATTCATATAACATCCAAAATTGGATTAAAGAAATTTTCCATTATACTTTCTCCATTTGGTTGAGAGCCTCAGGAACTTCAGGGGGCCGTGGAATCCCTTCCTCCTCATGGACTACAGGTTTCAAGATCCCCTTAAGAACATCAGTTGCTGAATCAATCTTTTCCTGTCAAAAGGGGAAAAAGAATCAATAAGGAATAGAATGACAAAAGGAAAGAACACAGCTTTCCAGAAACCAAATTTATTTGCCTTTATCTCTGAGAGAGAGGTACATGGGTCTTATGAAGAACTCGATTATGCTCATTACAGCAGTAGCCAGTTCCTCATAATCTTCTGCAAGAGGACAAAACAATAGCATGATGATTACAAAATCTAGGGACTATAATGAGGTCAAAACTCAGTGGTACTAGTGAAACATTCAAATTAACCAACTCAAAAACCGTGCTTGATGATCATCTGATTTGCAAGTGTCAGTTCTTGCAGCAAGTAGAATCCAGAAGCTCTCACTGAAAGCAAGGATGTTTTCAAAAACTAGTTTCTGAAGCTGTCCACATGAGAAACCCAGCAAAAGCAAGGTTACAAGAAAAAGAAAATAGCAAGTAAACTCAATTACATACAACCTTGTACCAGGCAATAGCATCCAAATTAAGTTAGACAATAGAAAGAATTGAAACCCATCTCAAGTAAGAATAAACGCCAATATATGTATGGCTAAATAGATCGAAATGTTGCCCAAAGCCTATTGACAATCCAGTGCATAGGAAGACCAAATCATTGCAATCCTACCATTGGCATCTCCTACAAGACAGACTAATAACAACCTATTCCCAGCCTGAATTCCATCCAAACTAATTAAGAGAATAGCAGCATTACGGTCTTCTTCATGGTTCCTTAAACATTTCAGACATATAAGCACTCTTGTCACAAAAATCATCGGTCCATAAAGAAACAAATATGAAGAATTCATTCTCTAGACATAACTTCAGCTTAATAGACATAAATGGAATTTCCACTTACATACATGCACATGAATTTTCAGGTGGCTTATGAGAAAAAGCGAGAAGAAAATGCTTACTTCATTCGGATTTGCCTCCCTCGGCATATAGATGAGTCTGTCAACTTCTACAGTCTTTTTGAAAGCTTTCTCAGCATCTTGATTGACTGCACAGATCAAAGTTCTCCTGTTTTATTAGGATTCAAAAAACTTACCATCGATATACACGAAAACAATAACATTTACTAAACGGCTCAGAGACAATTGCAGTCACAAGAAATGTTTTTTAGGTGTTAACAGATAAGTGATAACTACTAAACAGGTGCCAAATGAACGACAAATACACAGCAATTTTTACCTCCTCCACTCTATTGGAGTTATTGAAGTAAAGGGCTTGAACATCTCCTTCTGCTTTATGTTCAACCCAGAGTTCCAACCTTTAAGCAATGGACTTTGCATTGCAGGGCAATGAAACACCTGTTTCATAAATTAAATTAGAAAAAATGAGATAATTGACACCATGGGTTGTTTTTATATTGCTCTAAAAAGGAAAATAAAAAATAAAACAATCGATTTCCTTGAAAAATATGTGCCTATGTCATAAAAATTAAAATTACATATAAAAGAAAGCAGTTCCAGTCAGTTTGAGGGATTTGGGCTTTAACTTCAAATCAAAACAAACAAAATTAAAGCACCCCATCATGGAAACAAACAAAATTCCCCAAGAAAAAGAAAGAGAAAGAGAGAATAAAGAAAGACCTGACCTGGAGATATTTTGTAAAGTAAAGAGAAGGGGTTGGGCGTGCCAGAATGAAGACTGTAGCCATTGTTAGGCGTACTGACAATGTCGGGAAAGCGGTTGCTAGTAACCACCATTCAACTGAGCTGACAAAAACCAAATCTTTTTTCTCGTCATTGAAGAGCAGCGGTGGGCTGTGACAGACACGCGAAGTCGCATCGCGTACGGTACAGACCGACTAGTTTGGTTTTGGGCTGATTAATGGGCCAAATCGGGCCTATTTTGGAGTTTTATTTGGGCCTCTGAGAAAAGTTCGCTAGAAAGTGGGGACTGGACTTACTGCTATAGTAGGCTAAGGGTTAACCCAGGTGAAACGTTTGGACTTTACATATTTCCGGGATAAATTTTTTATTAGGAGAATATTTATATAATTTTTTTAAACAGGAGGATGGAGTTAAATTTTTTATCAATTTTTCACAAAGAGAAGGGAAGAATAAAAAAAAAAAAAACACTTTTCTACCATCACTCTTTATTGTTTTTTGCTTTATTTTTGGTATTTTTAATCAAATAACAGAAGTCCATTAATATTAGACATAACGATTTTAAATATGATATAATGATATAAAATAAAAACGATTCAAAAAACATATAAAAATGATAATTTAAAATTTTAATAAAATTATATATAAATTTAATAAAAAATAAAAATATGTTTTATATTTAATATGATATAATTATTGTTTAAATATGATATAATTATATATGAATTTAAATATCTATATTTATAGATGAAATACAAGAAATTAATAAAAAATAATAATAACATGATCGAGTTGATATGATATTAAATATATTAAATTGATCCAATATATTATATCAATATAAATATTTGAAATAATCTTAATTATTTATAAAAAAAATTTAATGAAAAAAATCAAAACGTTGCCAACATTATGATTATGAATTATTTATGCTCCAAAAATCTCTTCAGCATGTGAGGAAATTTTGGGACCATATAGTCAAATAATTAAAACTGCAATGTCCTCTGTTCGCTTTCCTTATCTTCGTTCTTGTTGGCTTTTTCGTGTCATGATGCTGACAAACAAGCTGCTTGATCTTTACATTCTTTTGTGTTATTGGTTTTTGAAAATCTTACAAAATTTTCCATATCCAGCTCTGAAAAAAGTGTCATTTGACGTGTTGTGTGTCAGCCGATTTCCTTCCTTGAATAAAATCCTTTTGCAACGCTTCTTTTTTTTTTGTTTTTTGGCTTTCCCATTTCATTGCAACGGGAATTTTGTCAGTTGCCAGTAGGCGATGTAAACGATTAACAACATGCTTAAATTTGGTTTGTGTCATCTTGTATAAATTAATAAAATATAAATAAAATTTATTATGTTTTGTATTTTTGTGCTTTATTCATTTATTTAATAAATTTTAAATTATTTGTTAATTTTATTAAATAAATATATAATAAAAATTATTTATATTCATAAATTATTTATTAAATATTATATTCATTTTTATTTTTTATAAGTTAATTAAAATATTTTAAGTTTTATTTGAGTTTTTTTCTTTTAATGATTTTAAAAATATAATTTTAATATCGATCTTATCCATTTGAATTTCGAAATACTTTGAATAAAAAAAATTTTATTGGATAATGTAGGAATTTTTTATTACTATTATACATGAACCTAAATTCTTTACTACATTATTATCAGGTGTCAATTCAAATTATTTGACAAGGGAATTGAATTTTATTGATCAATTTGTTTTTTTCAGTTAAGTTTAAATTCGTATGAAGATATCATTTGATTAAATTTTAACTTCATGCATTTTTATGTTCAAATGGTAAGTTTGAATTCCTTTTCATGCAAAATTTTTTTAAAAAAAATTTCTTATAAATATATTGAACAATGATGATACATGATTAGAAAAAAAAGGCTGAAGAAAAAATAAAAGGTTTGAGTAATTTTGTCTTGTTATAATTTTCTTTTGCTAGTTTATAATATTGTCACAACTTACAAACACAATAATGTATTTTATAATTGCAAATTGCCCTACATCAACACCAATTATATGCTTGCCCTTGACCTAGACAAAGGCAATCCCAACTAAATATTAATTCTCTTATTATATATATATATATATTATATTTTTACTTGGGCCAATTGTTTTATTTATCATTATTATAATTAAACATTAAATTAAAAATATAACATTCTACTAACAAATAACAAAACTATTGGCATTAAATTTACCACCTCTAGTCCAATCAATCTCAAAATATAATTGTAACGCCCTCAACCTTATATTAAGATAATGTATGGATAAAAAATGATATATATATAAAAATTTAATCTCAATTTGTGAAACGTTTTTTATGAGATAAAATCATGAGATTTTTTTATCAAAGCAGACAATACTTCGCAGGTTGAGTGCGGATCTCTACAATAATTTTTTTATATAATTTTTTGAGAGCTATATTTTTCAACTAGTCAATTCAATCCTTGTTATAAACAATCTTCCTTCTTAGAGGTATTTATAAATTGATTTTATCAAATTTAATCGATTGAATTGATTTAATTCAATTAATCAATCGATTATCAAATTAATTTTAATTAGTTACTCAAAATAATTTTAAAATAATTTTGATTTTTTATTCATTTGATTCGAAAATCAAATTAACAAAAATTTTAACTGAAATATAATATAATTCAAATATAAAATAAAAAATACATGCAATAAATTATTTAATTTTATAAAGTATTAGAGTTTATGACATAATATTTTGGTATTTGAATATTTTATTAGATAATTTTATTTAATTTATTTAAAATATAAAAAATTAAGAGTTTCAAATATAGATGAACTTAAATGTATTTATTATTTAATTAATAAAAAAATAATTGATTTTATCAAATTAAATTCCATTGATTAATTTTTAAAATTTATAAATTTAAATTGATTAAAAAAATAAAATAATTTTATTAATTTTATTTTAAATAATTTAATTCAAAATTAACTAAATCAAATCAAATAAACACCTTTACAATCCTTCTTGCTTGTCCATGTATAATGAGCATTGAACAAAATGCATTATGTCAACTGCAACCACTACTTATAGAAATACTTAAATGCAAACCGGTTGTCCTGTAAATTTTTAATTTGAGAGATGAATTTATATATTATATATGTAATAATTTAAATCGAAACAGAGAAAATCAGAATGATTGATTGGAGACAAGACTGAAAAAGAAAAATTGTTAAAATATTAAACATGGCTATAATCATTATTGAATTGTATTGGCAATAATTACAGCATTGCCTAAGAACAGCTAGCAACCACAGCCAAGTTGAGCTCCTGTTTGTTTCTCTCTTCTCTCCACTCAAGCTAAGACACCGCTGCAAGGATTAGGATTTACAATGGATCATGTCGGAATAGATTTTTATTCATTTCAAATTTAATTTGATTTTATAATTTTAAAATTTAAATTTAATTCAATTCAAAAAATTTTTATTATTTTTTATATTTAAATTTGATTCGATTTAATATTATATAAATTATACATAATTTAAATTAATAAAATATTATTTTTTAAATATAAATATATAATTATATATAAATTAATAATTAAAAATAAATTTTAATATAATATCAAATCAGATCAGTTTGTCTAAAACTCGACTTTGACTCGATTCTTTTTTTTTTTATTAATAATACTCGATTCGAAATTTGATTTTCAAAAAAAACAATCGATCTTTTGAGATTATATCGAATTGAAACCTATCAGACTCGGGTTGGATTGTCAACTCTAATAAGGATAAGAAGCATAAACTTTTTAGTAGTGATTTGGATCTTATCGCAGATATGATGTGATTTGATTAAATTTATCGTATTTTTAATTGAATTTAAATATAAATTTTAATAAAATTAAATTAATATAAATTTATTATTAATTTTTTAATTATAATTATAGTAAATTTAATTATTATTTTAAATTTTATTATAATTAATTTTATCTTACATTTAAATGAAGCTGAGGTTTTTTTTTTATTTATTTTGAGACTGATATTAGAAAAATATTACAATTCTTTCCTTTTTTATCTCATGAACTTTATTTACTATCAAAATCTTTCTAAAATTTTAGTATGAAATCTTGATTTTTGTGATTTATTCATTTATTTAATTAATTTTAAATTATTATTCACAATCATTTATTAAATTTAAATATATATAATACAAATTAAATATGTTCACAAATTATTTATTAAATATTATATTCATTTATATTTTTTATAAGTTAATCAAAATACTTTAAGTTTTGTTCATTTTTTTTTTCTCTTTTTATGATTTTAAAAATATATTTTTTATATCAATCTTATCCATTTGAATTTCGAAATACTTTTGATAAAAATTAGCATCTATTTGATAAAGAAGGAAATTTTATTACTATTATACATGAAACAAAATTCTTTACTATATTATTATAGGTGTCAATTCAAATTATTTGACAAGGGAATTGAATTTTTATTGATCAATTTGTTCATTTTAGTTAGATGTAAATTGGTATGAATATATCATTTGGTTAAATTTGAAGCTCATATATTTTTATATTCAAAAGGTGAGTTTGAATTCTTTTTTTTTTTTTGGATAAATAATATAATTCTTAAAAATAAAATAGAAATTATGAGTATTAAATTTTAAATATCAAATTTATTAAATGTTATTTTTTAAAAAATAAATGTATGAATAAATTAAATTAAATTTTAAATAAAATATATATACATATATTTAATAATTTAAAAAGTTAGATTCGAAGTATTTCTTTTTGTTTTAATTAAAATATGTAAATTTAAAGATATAATCTTGATTATAAACAATTAACTTATGAGTAATTTTGTCTTGGTATAATTATCTTTTGCTAGTTTATAATATTGTCACAACTCACAAACACAAAAATGTTTTTTATAATTGCAAATTGCCCTACATCAACATTAATTATATGCTTGCCCGAACCTAAACAAAGCAAGGTTATTAATATCGTATGGATAACATCTCGATTTTTTAAAAATATAATATATATCGATATCAATTGTTTTGGCGTATCATTTCAGATTTTTTTGATTTAGTACAAATATATTTATAAATATGTATGAACTTGCATATTGTAATATTATTAATAATCTATAAAATATATATGTAGTATATTCAAAAATCAAATAAATAAATTTAAAAGCATAAAAATAATATCATACAATTTTTATGATATTTTTAGATACTTAATTTGATCATATAATATTTAAATACGTATTTTTTATATAAATATTAAGATAAAAACAAAAGAGATTAAAAAAATTAACTAAGACTTTGTAATTGTTAAACTTTATAAAAATAGTATAATTGTTTTCTTGAAAAAAAAATTAAAATACGTATAAATTTTGTTTAAAAAAATAAAAAATAAAAAAATAAAATTTTATTTGAAAAATAAAATATAAAAAAATAAAGAAACTCAACTTTAAAGGTTATTTTGCCAATTAAATTTATTTTTTATTAAGTTAAAAATAATTAAATAACAAAAAAAAAGTTAGAAATTACAAAATATGTATTACATTTATATATCGGCTCAAGCATGCTATTTCACTAAAATTCACCGAAATAGATCGAAATTAATGAAAACAATTAATATTAGCCGGTATCAATTTTGATACAAAAAATCATTATTAAATATATCATATTTTAATATAATTGGAGTATATCGATTGATACGACCAATACTAAAACAAAATTAACAATTATGAGACAAAAAAAATTCCAACTAAATATTACTTCTCTTATTTTATATATATATATATATATTCTTTTTACTTAGGCCAATTGTTTTATTTATTATTTATTATTTAACATTGTTATAGTTAAAATTAAACATTAAGATTAAAAATATAATATTCTACTAACAAACTAAATAACAAAACCGTTGGCATTAAATATACCACCTCTACTCTCAAAGTATAAATTTTGGAGAGCTATATTTTTCAACTATTCAATTCAATCCCTGTTATAGGCAATCTTCAATCTTAGAATATTCATAATTCAATTTTAATGAAATTAATTAACCAATCTAATTTAATTCGATTAATCAATTGGCTATTGAATTAATTTTGATAGGTTAACAAAAATAATTTTAAAAAATTTTGATTTTTGATTAATTTGATTAAAAACCAAATTTATCAAAATTTTAATTAAAATATAACATAATCCAAATATAAAATAAAAAATACATGTAATAGATCGTTTAATTTAATAAAATGTAGAGTTGTAACATAACATTTTGATATTTGAATATTTTGTTAGATAATTTTATTTATTTATTTAAAATATGAAAAATTAAAAATATAATTTAACTTAAATATATTTATTCAGTTAATTAAAAAATTGATTAATCTAATTGAATTAAATTTGATCAAAATTTTAAAATTTATAAATTTAATTAAAAAATAAAATAAAATAATTTAATTCAAAATTAATTAAATTGATCGAACGAATATTTCTATTGTCATTATAAAATTGTCTATTTTTTTTATAACGGGCATTCGACAGAATGCATTATATCAACTGCTACTGCTACTAAGAAAAATACTTGAATGCAAATCGGTTGCCATGTAAATTTTAAATTTGACAGATAAATTTATATATTATATATGTAATAATTAAAAGTGGAACAGCGAATCAGAATGGTTGATCGTAGATAAGACTGAAAAAGACAACTTCTTAAAATATTAAATATGGCTACAATCATTATTGAATTGCATTCGCAATAATTAGAGCGTTGCCTGAGAACAGCTAGCAACCACAGCCAAGTTGAGCTCCTGTTTGTTTCTCTCTTCTATCCACTCATGGCAAAGAAACTACTCCAAGCAGGACAAGAAGCATAAACTTTTGAGCTTTGAAATGACAGAAAAGTGAGAAAATTTGAGACGGATAGTAGAAAATTATTACAGTTCTTTCTTTTTTGATCTCACAAACTTTGTTTACTGTCAAAATATTTTCAAGTTTTGAGAATGAAATCCTGATTTTTCTATGTTTTATAATTACATGATTAAAGATTCAGTTAGATAGACGGTAAGATTATTTTTAATGAAATTAAAAACCGCGATGAAATAAAATTAAATATTATAAAGATGAAATTAAATACTATAATTATAAGATTAAAATTAATAATAAGATATATATTTAAATATAAATGTAACAATAATGGTGAGATTAAATATAATAAGATAATAAAATAATCATTAAAGATATAAATTAAAATTTATATGTAATAAAAAATTTTAAATTATTTAGTATTTATAAAAATAATAAACAATTAAAAAATATTAAATTATTTTTATATAAATAATAAATAATGAGAGACTTGATAAACATAAATAATTTAAAAATAATTAAGTAAAAATAAAAATAAATTAACAAATTTAAAAAGTTAACAATATAAATTTATTTATCATTTAAATAATTAAAAAAATAATAGCATGAAAAATAAAGAAAAACATGAAGAGAAAACGCGACAAAAATGTAAAAAGAAGTGATGCAGTTGCTCAATTCCCCTTTTTGCTCCAGTCAACAATTGATATTATATATGTGCAGTTAAAAACCGCATCGAATGCGATCTAAACAACATTGAATGGAGCAATTGCCCAAAAAAAAGCATGCAATCACGCCGCACTGATGCTTCAGTGAGATCCAAACGAACCCTATGGAGGGTATTATTTTTATATAGGGAAAGCATTAAATTTACTGTTGAATCTACAACAACCATGACGGGTTCCAGAGCATTGTTTCTGTCTTTCTGTTAGATATAGAAAGGTGAAAAGTAAACAGAGCCTACCCTTTCCAAATATAGTAATCTGAAAGTGTGTTCTGTTCAACAGAATGATCATGTGGCTCAAAAAAAAAATACATTAAAGAGGAGGCAGAAACTGAAATCAAATGAAACACCAGAGCCAGATCCTTTAAATAAATGTATCAATCAATAATAGAAAAGTTAAGCAAGCTGCCAGCATCAATGAATTGATAACATTTATTTTAAATTTGGGGTTTGGGTTTGGTTGTAAATGCTGGCCATGCCCCCCAAAATTTTCAGGCAGACATATTTCAGAATGAGAGTGAAAGGTTTAGCAGAAAGAGGAATATAATAAAAACTCCAGAAAGCCAAGTTGGGGCTTTCTCTTTACTCAAGAAAGAGAAAAGCTAGGCATCTATCCAGAGCTTTCTTCAGAGTCAGATAGAGTTCAAGAGCCCTGAACTTGCTGTTTATCTCATTGCCCATAATACTTATCTATATTCATTCCTTTTCAGTTTCCACTCACGACCCTTTATATCAAAGCTCTTTGTTTGTGCAAATCAGAAACCAAATAAGAAACAGGAAAGAGTATCAGGAAATTGATTAACGATGAAGATTTGGTGTGCTGTGTGCGACAAAGAAGAAGCCGTAGTCTTCTGCTCTGCTGATGAAGCTGCTCTTTGTGAAGGATGTGATCGTCGAGTTCACCATGCAAACAAGCTTGCAAGCAAACACTGTCGTTTCTCTCTTCTTCACCCAAGCTTCAAAGAATCCCCGCTTTGTGATATCTGTCAGGAGAGACGTGCGTTTCTTTTTTGTCAAGAAGATAGAGCGATTCTTTGCAGAGAATGTGACCTTCCAATTCACAGAGCCAATGAACATACCCAGAAACATAACAGACTTCTTCTCACAGGTTTTAGGCTCTCTTCTTCTTCCCCTACTTTAAAACCAACTTCATCCTCCTCTAATGGCTATGGTGCAACTATTGAAACTGAGACTAAAAGTACTTCACAGTCTTCCAAGAGATTCCGTTCAGTTTCCAATAATGAAGTCTTCAGCTCTCCTTCGATTGAGAAACCATTGCCCTCCACAACTTACAGGGTTGAAGATAATTACACCAGTGACACTGCTTCAATTTCAACAAGCAGTATATCAGAGTACTTGATGGAAACTTTACCGGGTTGGCGCGTCGACGATTTTCTTGAGCCTTCATCTGCTGCCAATGGTTTCTGTAAGGTTTAAATCTAGATTGAAAGACAGTTTTTTGTGGTTGTGACTTATCAAGGACCCCTTTTTTTAATGTTTATTTATGGGATTAATTTCATGCAGACTTTTGAGCAATTATTAACAGTGAACGGACGAGCTTTTGATAGTAGTTTAAGTTTTTTTTCATCTCAAGCAATTTGGGTAGACGAAGTTTCTGCTCAATCGCCTCAGCTTTTTATATTTCTCTATTCGTCGAAATGATTTGGTAGATGGGTGTAAGAAGTTCAAAGAAGTTCAAAGGTGTTTTAGTTCCTCAAGTCAGCTCTTCCTCTGTCAAAAAAATTCAGACAATTTCGCTAGAAATCCATGTTCAAGCTGGAGATAGAGAATGTCCATATGGAATGTTTGTTCAATCCGTTTGTCCTTGGATCAGGGTAGTGTTTTCTTTCCTTTTATTTCTCAGCGATTTTCGATGGTTTTTTTTTTTCTACTTCTGTAATTTATCCATATGTTAATAGAAAGTTTCATTTTCCTTCATTTAATTCTTCCTTCAAATCGAATCGAAATATTTAAAATAAACTAAACAAATTATATTATTTTATTTTAGTTAATCAAACTGAATTTATAAATTTTTAAAATTAATAGACTTCGATTAATTTTTTTGAATAATAAATATATTTAAATTAAAATAAAATTTAAATATTTTATATTTTATATTTAAAATAAATTAAATAAAATTATTCAATAAAATATTAAAATTCTAAAATGTTACATTAAAAATTTTAATAATTTATGAAATTAATGCATGATTCATTTTATATATTTTATTATTTTATATTTCAATTATATTATATTTTGATTAAAATTTTAATTAATTCAATTTTCGAATTGAATAATTAAAAATAAAAAATTTTAAAAAATTATTTTCATTAATCCATCAAAATTAATTTGATCAATTAACTGAATTAAATCAATTTTATTGATTAATTTAATTAAAATCAAATTATAAACACCTTTAATCAACCTTACAATAAAATATAAACCCGATATTTTGAAACCCCCAAAACAGCTACTTTGATGTTCATATCCTGGTTAAGGCGGGGGACTGGGATTGAGGCGATGACCACTTCTGGTCGAAAGAAGAAAAAAAGGGTAACCCCAAGGATCCCCTTACGAACAATAAAAGTTCAACCCTAAATTAATAAATCTCAAGAAACTGTTAACATTTTTTATCTGTGTTATGCCCTTCCCCCTTCAGGTTTGCTACATAAACCAAGAAAAGTAAAAGCAACAGAGGGAGATTTGAGCTTTGAGTTAAAGAATGAAAGAGATCGGCAACTCAACATTGCAGAAAAATTATAGCCTAATTGTCTAACATAACATCGATATCCTGGGCAATTTCGTTTCCTAAAATGAAGACAGTCATGGTTTATGAACAATAACATTTTACAAATAGCCACGGCACGAAAAGTTGCTTCATAGGAAGCGTAAATCGTTTCTGTACGTAACAATTGAAAGTTTTAAAAGACAGATCACAAATTTCGCTGCAAAACAAAGCAACATCGTGTATCTGAATTTTGGATGTAGTGATTTTACCCCTTTTTTAAATCTTTTTGACCATTAATCTCTTTCTTATTTTTACAGCTCCCCAGTGACAGTGAGGTAGAGAACAAGCCATTGACAAACATTTTAAACAGTTAAATACAGAGAAACTAATGAAAGAATTGTACCCGCTTACCACATTGAAAACAGGAAACAGGTGATCCGAACCCTGCAAGCAAAAAAGATAAAAATGTTAAAATTTCATGATCTGAACAGCTCTTTTTTTATGTGGGCAGACAGCAAGAAGAGCGAATCGAAGTTTCTTCATTCGATTCGATTTATCTCAGAATAGAAGATGAGTGTGTATACTACAAATAGAAAAGAATTAATTTGCATGACCTTCATTAGGAGGGTATAAATAGTAGTGTCAAGAAGTGAAAGCAAAAAGCCTATCCGCAATCTGTGTGCGACAAATTGGACACTCAGAACAAGCAAGCGAACAAGATTTACATACTGCAAAAAACGAAAAAAATAAGCATTTCCAAAAATAGTTGATAAGCACTAAGTGCAAAATATACAGTATGGCTTAGAAAATCACTTACAACAAAAATGCCGACAAGGGAGAAGAATTGCAGTGGTTGGTGATTCAAAACATACTTTACACATATGGGAATTGGCATCTCCGTTTCCCAGGGATTTGAGCTCCTTTTCCTTCATCTCTTGCATTCGGGCCTGTAAGTATTAAAGCGTTTAAGTTTGCAGTGGTCTATGCAAAACCATTAACTTCCATGAAATAATGTGATTATCGCCACGGAATAATCAAACAGAATGATCTTTCAAGAAAACATTTGTCTCCCAATAATGAATCAATCCACGGGCTCCTAAGCCCTATCAAAGTTTGCAATATTACTCAATGAATCAGGATATACTTTCAGAATTCTAAACTAAACTGTATGATTTGACAAGAATAAGGAAAAAAGTAGAGTACTAACTGAACATGCAAGAATTAATATAAGCAAAGATGAGCCGGGTGTAAGTATGAAACTTGGAAGTCTAGCACAGCCTAATGATTATATTTGGAATAATCTTTCTTCAAAAAAAGAACTCTGAAGTTAACATGATAATGTAGTATGCCCAACCAGAACACAGGTTTGGTGAGGGCGATGGGAGGAATGAATGACAAAGACTTAAAGCCTCACATAAACATTTACGATCTAGTGTCTGAGAAAGTATTTGGTGTTTACAGATGCAATAGGGGTCCCTGATCTATGGGGTTGATCTCACCTAAAGCATGGACTGAGTTTAGTTTTGAAACAGGAAGAAACATGCTAGCAGAAAAACTTAAAACAGCCTATGAGTGAGGCATCTGAGTGAAGGCAATGAGCCCGCGGGGGGGGGGGGGGGGGGGCATGATAAACAGAAGTCAGCTCAAATTTGCGGTGCTTGAAAAGTCTGTACAGGAACAAACCTTCAGGCGAGAAACCAGGGGCTCTTCCTTAGGTATTTCATTAGCTGATTTTAATGACACTTCTGAAACTTGTCTCTCTTTCAGGATATCATTAATCTCAATGTTGTTTGCTTTTGGATCATCAACATTATCCAAACCATTACCATGGTGCTCATCTGTATTACTCTCAACAGTAGCAGCTCCCTCTTTCTTCAACTTAGCAACAAGCACCCACATGTTAGCTAAATCATTCTCCAGAGCTTCCTCCCTCTTCTTTGCTTCTTCAACCTTTTTCCTGTATTCATCTTCTATGAACTCCTTGTCAGCCAGGGCGGCTTCAAGAGCTGCCTCCTTTTGTTTCCTAGCCTGTAGTTCCATCTTTAGGTCATCTGGATCAAGATTCCACAACTCAAACTGATCACCAACTGCTCCAGAAAAGTCATGAGAGCGGCCAGAGTGCCGCCCCTTCCTACCAGGTTTCATGCTGTCACTATTCTTACGGTTGACACCATTGACAGTTAGATTAGCAGAACCTCTAGAGTGCGCCAACTCTTGAGCAGCCAATAATTCCTTCTCCAGTTTGGCATTCTGTACTGAGAGCTTGGTCGTCTCACCAGCCAAATTCTTTAACTCAACAGCAGCAGCAGACGCCAATTCTTTAGCATAAGAAGCTTCCTCAGCAAGTTTCTGATTTTGGACACACAACCCACTGTTCTCCTCAGAAAGTTGCACCTGTTCTAGTTTTAGTTTTTCATTCTCAATCTCCTGCATAGTTAAACACAACTTAGATCAGTTCAAAGGTGCAAGGAAGACAAAGGACTATATTGATGACAATCAAATCTTTGCTCTTAACATGTGGATATTATCATATTACATAATTAACTATGTAAAAGGCATACTAATGAATCATCTTAATAGAAAAACTCAGCAAACCTCCATCAAAATTTAAAATTTTATGAAATATTTAAGAAAAGAAAAGCTGAGAACCAAGTAAAAATCGTTTATAATAGGTGCACCTTACAATTTCATAGCAAGAGTCTTACAATCTACCTAAAATGCTACTGAGTCATGAGTAAGTGATAGAAGCAACATTCAAAAGGAGAAAATGGCAGAGAATTGCTTAAAAGATATCACGTCACCTGCACTAAGATATCAAATTACGTCACAAAATTTTAATTGCAAGTTGTGACCATCACACTTTGAATTGTGCTAAACATTCCTAATATATATGAAACAAAAGAGACAAGTAATTGATAGCCTCCTGATTAAAATGATTTTTTTTTTTTTTGTTTTGTACTTATCATGGAGGTGAGTTCAGGCAGAGGCATATTGGTAATATTTCGTGAAATCATATAAAACTAAGACATACCACTATATGAAAACAAACCAGTTGAAGACTAAAACTTGTGACAACAGAAAGGATCAGCCATTAAGAGTTAGACTATCCCAACAATAAGTAAATTACCTGAGATTGAATCTTTGTTCTTAACTCGTCAGCATATTCTCCAGATATTCCCTGTTCAGAAGATAATTTGTCACCAGAAAGAGATGCCAACTGCTGCTCCAGGAGATTCACCTTCCCTTGCAATTCCTCATTCTCAGAACACTGCAAACAACCAAAACCATAAGTGAAAATAGTTCCATAATTATGAAGGAGAAACTATCAAGCTACAACATATTGATTTAATAAAAAAGCTAGCAGCAGCTAAAGAAGGACCAAATGCAACACTAAAATTTATATTAGCCATAATAAGCCATTTTATGTATGGAGGAAAAAAGACATCAAGCACAAGGCTTTCACCTTGTTCTGCAATTGTTCTTGGAGGATACGATTATCTGCTGATTTTATCTGTATCAAGGAGCAGAATCAACTTGATTACACAATGAACGTAAAGAACCCTGTTTATCAATGCCACACCACTTATATCACTACCAGAAAATTGAATATTTAAGAAATTGTCACTATTTAACATGCCTTAATCAATGGTGAAAGAGTGATCAAATGTACTTCAACTCCATAAATTAGAAGATTGGAATGAAATCACTCACCTCCAGCTCAAAACTTTTTTCATTACACTGAGTCATCAATCTCATAACTGTCTGTTTCAACAAGAAAACATTTAGAATTAATTAAACGAAAGCCAATGGCAATAAAACCCTCACATATAATTTAATATAAAATAAAATAATTAGTATAAACAACATTGACATAAACAGAATGACAACACTACCTGCTGCATATCCACAAATGATGCATTAGCAATTGAAGCTTCACCACTCTCAATTATGTGTTGCTCTAAAGCCCTCATTTGCCTCCTCTTTTCTTGAATCTCTATTTCCAAATTCTGTATCTGTTTTCAGGGAAAAAAATAAAAATTATTAGGACCTTAAGAAAAAATATGAAAAGTTTAATATTGAGTCAGTAGATAGATAATGGAAATACAAGTAAGAACTGAAAGTTTAGTCTAGATTGCACTCCCCTTTGCATTAATTAGATTCAAACTTTGTCTTATAACCTCATGGGCATCCAGATAATCTTAAAATTTATAGATAGACTAGAGAATAAGTATTAATAATAGATCAGTTCAATCTTTCCTCTTTGCCATAGAAAAGTAAGTTACCCATGGAATACCATCAAAACCCCAATTCTTCCAGCAACAGGAATATCCATCAGCACTTTCTCTGAATTAACATGTGCTATGATGTAAGACGGAGGAAAAGAGTACCTGAGCTTTTGAGCTATCAGGATCATTTACAGACTGGTCCAACAGGCGTTTCAGGGTACTGGTGCTAAATGCAATCTCTCCAGCAAGCATCTTAACTTGCTCAACAAGAAGGTCCATCTGATCTGATGTCATCCCACCCTATAACCACAGAGGTGTTTGCTTTTATTACATTATCAATAGCAATTCAGGAAAATTAGAAAGATTGATATCAATGAAAGCAACTACGATTTGTGATTCATGGAAGCAATAGAGGATGATATGTCACTGTATTATGATTTATAAAAATATCTTCACATGAAATGTGTGTTGGTGACAGGTGAACTTCAAATTTCAGCTGCAGATAGATAAACTGGAAAAGGGAAATGAAGTGGAATAGAAGAGTCAAACTACACTCTGCCCCATGCTGAAATGATGCTTCTAAACCAAAGTTTAAATGTCTAAAAGAGTAACTTAAAAAAAGATTGCCAAGGAATACACCTGATAGTTTTCACTCAATTCTATTTCCTAATGTTTAGCAAAACCTGTTTAGCACAGTCATATCTAACAGGTATGGGAAATTTTTAACTAAATAAGTCTAAAGGCACATCTTTTTAGTCACCTAGAGTTAAGGAGAACCACCATAAAAATTATTAAAAAAGAAAAAAGACAACATGAAATTAAAAGATGGAGAGGATTGATTATGTGGGTATAAGACCATCCAACTGTCAAGTTAGAAAGAGAGAAATTTAATAAAGGAAAATACAAGGAATCCTTTCAGAAAACATAACAAATGAGAATTAAAAAGGTAGAAATAAATGAAACAAGCCAAACATACTGCCAGCAGTTTTGTCACACTAATAAGTTCACCCGCTTGAGTTGATTCAGTGACAGTACTGCTTGTTGGCGAGAGCTCATCATTTCTCCTGCTGGAGGATCTTCTGTGTTTAAACTCATAAGATGGATCAGAAGCAACCGCTGCAATCAAAGATGGAGAATCTTTTTGGTTCTCACCATCTATGATCAAGGTACCATCTACATCCAGTTTCTGATGAAGGAAAAGTGTCAAAAAGATTAACACCATAATCATGTTAATAGACTGAAAACCAGGACCTACAAAAAGTTCTCATGAGTCATGACTACAATATACAGTCCTACAAAAGAAAGGCAGACAAGGATGGTAAAACTCAGTAGCAGAGATATATGATATAGAGATACAGATGCATAGTTGAGGTATAAGCACTCAAAAAATTTACAGGTTAGAGAACATATTTTGTTTCATCTTTTTCATCATTTGAATAGAATGGTACATTGGCCCTTTTCTCTGTGTGTGTGTGCGTGTGCGTGTACGCGTGGTGTGTGGACTATTCTTGCGGTCTTACTTCTTCAACCATCAGTATAAAAGAATCAAGCTTTTGGTTTGGCCTATTTATGATAAGAACTTACATCATCCGCACCAACAGAATGACTCCTATGATGACTTGGTACATCACTCAAACATCCAGGAATGCTAGCTTTGGTAGAAACAAGTATAAGCTTGGTGAGCCTTTGGATTCTGCTCATCAAAGCAGCTTTGGCTTCCTCTTCTTCCTCTAATCTGGACTGCATTTTCACCTGTCCTTCCTCCAACTGTCCCATAACCAACACATAGCATGAAGAATACAGTAAATAGTCACTCTATCAAATAAAACAATATGATTGTGCAAAGGAAATTGCCAAACCTGTTGCCTTAAGCTCAAAAGTTCTTCATGATTAACACCAACAAGCATTCCCTGCCTTAGATGATCAAGTTCTTCTTTTAGGACGGAAATTTCTCTTTGATACTTCTTAATCAATGATTTTTCATCAATAATCTGGAATAAAATTTAATTTTGAAAGCATCATAAGATTGGGTCTTAAATATATCTCACTATAACTAGTCAATAGAAACGACACTGATGCTATAGAGACCTTATTACGTGAGGCATAGATTTCCACTTGCTTTGCCCTGCTTGCAAACTTCAGGGTATTATGAGTTTCCTCCATATTACTAGATGCAGGTGTGACTGTGCAAATAAGCTGTAATTTTAGAGGAAAAATGCAAAATAGATGAATAACATTTTGACAATATTGATAATGAATACATAATCACAGACAAATTACATAATAAGACTAGAGAAAAAATTGAAAGAGAGGAAAATTGTAATTTTATGTTGTAGGAAGGTAGGTAAAATCCAATGAACCTATCAGAATTAGCAAATAATGCACAGTTACAAATAAAATATACTGATCAACTTACCGAAACATGTCCATGCCCACTAAGTGAAGATTGCAAAAGGCGGGTAAGCTTGGAGTCTCGATATGGAACATGGGATGCTTTTCCTTCACTTAACTTTCCTATTACCTTCTCATCGAAACCAGATGATCTAATTATAAAACTAAAAATAATAGCTGAGATACCAGCCAATAAAACAAAGTCAGAAATGAATAATTTGACCTTAAAACTCATTATCCACTCCGCACTTATTGCTATTAGTAAATAACTGAGACTGCTGGAGAAAATAAATTTGTCAAGAATCAATTCCTTTTCTCCAACTTAACAGAAACTATAATCCTGCAGAGTAGTTGAAGGAACATACTTGAGGCTTTGTATGTTTTGGCCTTATAATAGACTGAAGGTGTTCAACAAGAGGAAAGTAATAAACATTCATCAATAATAATGTTTATACAAGGAACCTACAGTTCCAAGAGTTAGAAGACTTTTGTTTATGTAAGATCCTTCCTTTCTCCTTAGTCCGGTTGTCTCAGTTTTTGAGCTCTCAGATCCAGCTAAATCAATCAAATTCTGGAGAAAGGAACAAATAAAGTGGCAAGTTAAGCCATTTATTAGAGAGGAATATTCTTTCTTGAAAAATGACAGTGAATTAAAACATACAAGTTGAGAGAAGACAACTCCATCATATTCATCACCGTGAGCACTACTCTCAATCATCTGTGAATTTGCCAGTAACAGCAGTTAGAAAAGAAAGGGCATGTATAACATAAGTATCAATTTTGTTTCAGAAACAGTAAAAAGCAGACATAGAAAAACCCTCTAAGTTAAACTAAACAGTGACTAACCAAATTTTAAATTTACCCAAAGTTTTGACAGGGAAATGATTAAGTTCCTATGTCAAGAATGTTTACCAATGTGAATATTGTGTGACTTCGGCTACTGTTGAGATTGAAGTTATTTGAACCGACATGACGATGCTCTACCAACCAACGCACAAATGGAAACTTAGTAGTAGAAAAACTCTCACAAATAGATTACATAGCAGGGGGAAATAAAAAGATATGGAAAAGGTAGGAAAACTGCAAAAGTAACCCCGGAAAGCACCTTCCCCTGCAGCAATAAAAGAAAGGGCATGCCCGGGAGACAAAACCACTTCTTCCTTTATACCCTCAACGTAAGTTCCCTGGAAGATAATGCTAACATAAGCACAAGTATGAAACTACTATATGTTAATTACAAGCCATTCCATCAGCAACTTTATTGAAACATTTCTGATAATCTCAACCCAAATCCACCCAAAAGAAAAGAAAAAGCATTTATAAAGAAGATTCATTAGATTGATATTAGATGTGAAGAATGTGTCTTTGTGTGCATGTGACTTTTTTGAGAGAATGACACCAAGGTCATAAACCAAAATAAACACAACGCAAGAATTTGAATAAGATGAGCAAAATACCTGGGCATCTTCTCTAACACGCAAATTTTGACCAGTTGGATCAAGTAAGTCATTTATCACCTGATGTAAGAAGCAGAATAACATAAAATCAAATTAAAAGAAATTCCAACTTAAAAAGGAAAGGAACTGAAAGCCGGAAATTTGAACCACATAGATTATAGAATTAACAGTTGAGCAAAACTATTCTCACTAAAGTAACATCATAAAATAAACAGCAGCAACAGAAATGTGAAACCTAAAATGAAATAAATTCTAACCTCAAAGGCCATGTTATAATTCAATCATAAACTTAAAAGTACAACTCACCTCATTGTAGATTTCAAGATATGACACACGGAGTAAGAATTCTCTCCCTGGAGTCTGAATTATGAGTGCAGTCAGTCATTCAAACTTTATTCATAGGATACTATTGGTGAAAATAATTGAAAACAAGTAAACTATGCTGCAGCAAGCAAGCATTGTTATGGTATAACTACTGTTGTCCTAGACAATCAATGTCACTTACTTTTCAACACTAAATAAATGAAAGTTAATGAGAAAAAAGGTAACTAAATAGTTGCCTAAGACAACAGCAAATGCACTTCAGTTTTATAAGATGAAGCACAAATAATCCTTAACATTGCATTGAAACATGAAAGACAAACAAATAAAAAAAACCATCGAGTTAAAATGACAAGTAAATACCATTTGTTAATCAAGTGCCAAAGGTAACTTCTATAAAGCAATGTCGTCCCTACTGACATACTCCAAAACATTTTACCGTAAGGTCTATAACTGATGAACTAGAATTCGAGGAGAAAATTGGGTGTTTCACATCAAAATGGAACTGACAAATTCAAGTCATGCAGGTGCAGGTGTAGGTTAAAGAAACAACACTAGATGAAAAGGAAAGGAAAAACAGCATTCATCTGACGGTTCTATATTTAGGCTGAATAAATGATGTCACGACACTTACATCCTGGATAATGCTGAACACATCCTTTATTGCTAATGGTATAATACCAGGAGCATTTTGGTCTCCCTGTGCATAATATGAAAGAAACAAGTAAAAAGTAACATGACTGGAAATAATTATATATTTATGTAATAGGATAACACAAATAAGACTCATAATAAAGAACAGATGTAAAACTATTGATAATTCTCAGGATGCATCACACTGGGCCTGTTAATAATTGGATTTAAATAGTAATATGAATAAAAATTCCAAGAGCATATTACAAAAATCTCTTTGCCAATAAAGGGTCCCAAATGAATATACAGTTTTAATTCAACAGAACATCCCCAGATAGTAGTTAAGTGGTAAAAAATACACTTAACTGAAATACAAATACAAAATTTTTTTTCTTGTGTCTTTTTCAGAGTATGTAAGAGATGCACAGAGTATGAAATTGGAAGTTAATATGAAAACATGATTTGGTTTCATTACTACTTAAGTACAAGTAAACATGTACTAATTGATGAACATTTTCCTGAAACATTGTCCATGCAATATCATGTGATTACTAACTTTCAGAAAGGATAAATTGTCAAATATAAGACACTTTCATGTAGAGTAACTGTCAAATATAAACAAAAAGTGATAAAAGAACTCCATTGATAAGACACTTTCAAGAAACTCAAATGCAATGGCTTATGCCAAAAAAGAGGTTTTGCAATGTGTAATATCTCTACCGTCTGTAATTGATTATTTGTTAACAATTTGTGGAGGCAACCTCCAGATTTGTTTTAGGAGTTCCCTTCCCAATTGCTCTATAAGACAAATTCAATCAAATGCAACATAAACTAGCAAATTTGTTATGCTGAAAAATCTATATATATAACTGCACAACCAAAATTGATACTGTAATCAATGAAGAAGTGTACTTGACAGAAAAATAAGCAACAAAATTGATTCGACTAGATTTTTAAGAATTCCTATACTACTCAATTAAAACTAGGGAAACAGTAGATAAAAGAAGTTTGATGGGAGGCAACTAGACTTACATGCATAGTGTGTGTCTTCCCACTACTTGTAACACCATAAGCAAAAACAGTTCCTATAATTCCATCAAGCCACTATCAGCTTCAATTAAATACATAATATAATTTCAGAATTGAAACAAACCAACATGTTTGAGGAACATGACAATAAATGACTTTGAATCAATTCATCTTTAGATAATTTTAGTTAAAATTTAATTAGCAATCAACTGAAAAAAAAAATCAATTTAAGTTCCAGTAACTCAATTTTCATACCATTAACACCTTCCATTGCAGCCTTCACTACAGGTTTAGCAGCTACGTCATAAACCTCTTGAGAAGTTGCATGAGGTCCGAATACTCTGTCTGTAAAAAGCAAACAACATAACCTTCTTATGAAATCAGCATTCATTGCCAGGCATACACATCATATTTCTGCTAAATCATTTTAACCAAAAATTAGTAAATCCTTATAAATTAAACTCAGATTACATAGCAAAACCAAATCCACCAACAAATAATATATTTCTTCATTTAATTGGAATACTTTTCAAATAGATAGATTCAACAATTCCAGAAATTGACAATAAAAAAACTACAGGGAAAATCTGCAATAAATTCCAATCCTAAAAGTCAAAAACAAATTAAGCAATTACCAAATGCGTAAGCTGTAGCTGGATTATACTCGCTTCTCACAATCTTATCGCCATCCGCGTACCACGCGACCTCATCCCCTCTCTGGAATTCCCTTTCACTATAACCAGAGAAAATAAAAATGAGCATATCAATCAAATGAATTGCATTACCTGAAAATAAACTCCGACAACAATAAAATTGAAAAGAAAAATCATCTTCTTAGATCTAATCCGCTACACTCAGATCTACCACTTACTTCAACGGCCGAAACCGAATCGTAACTGAAATACTATCCCCCGATCTCGGCGCTTCCAACGGCCCGCCTATTATCTCCTCCGGCTCGTAAGCGACTGGTGTGTGAGCATTGTAACCGCGTGAACCGTAGTACAGCGAATCGGACCTGGACTGACTCGGCGTCATCGATCGAGAACCGTAACCACTTCCTGAGTTGAAGTACGAAGACGCCGACGACGAGCACGTGGGAGGCATTAGTTTGTTGCTCATTAACGATGAAGTTGAAGAAGTGGATGAGAACGGACTCGAAGGTTTTCGATATGAAAACGGCGAGCTGCTTCTTGCTCGAGAAGAAGACGCCATTTTGGAGAGACGCTGACTACTGAGTCAGTGACTCGGTAAAGAGAATGCGTAAGAATAAGAAGAAGAAGAGAGCTTGCCAGTAAACTCACATGGCTTGACACACAAAAGCGAAGAGCATTTCGTTTGTTTTTCGGATTTTATTTCAACTTGCTTTATTGCTTGCAGAGAAAGTAGCTATAGAAATTAGAAAGCAAGAAAACAGAGAGAAAGAGAAAGATTGTTTCTTCTTCTTTAAGACAATGAAGGGTTGCATAGAAACAAAAAATATATATAAATAAAAGAGCTGGAAACTTGAAATTGAAATGTAGGATACTAAAGACTGCCTGACTGGTGGGAGAAGGGAACGATTTTTTTTTTTTTTTAGTTTGAATTTACAAATTTTATTTTTACTGTAGAGTGACGTGGAGGTTGGGTGGAAGATGGGGCGGGTTTAATTAAACTCGGTGAAATGCACCCGCAAAGTAGATGGATTTTGAAAAAAAAAAAAAAAGTGATAAATGAGCGGGAATAACCGCAGATGGCGATTGAGAACAAGCTAATTTATATTTGACATATTTCAGTTCGGGATTATATTATTAAATATTAAATTAATTTTTTATCGTTTAAATTTTAATTGAATTAATTCAATTTTTAAAATTTTTTTAATGAAATTTTGAATTGAACCGAGTTTCGATTTGATTTTTTTAGCAAGTTGTCGGAATTTTTTAAATTCAAATAACTTTTTTAACTCTACATAACAACGTTTCTCACTATTCACATAATAAAATACTTAAAATGTTTAGCGCCTTCTTGTAAAACCAAAAAAAAAAAAAAGGAAAAAATCCACGACTGTTTGGTAGAAACGTGGGAATCAAGGAGTAGAGGAACGTCGTGGGGAGAAAGTGCTTTTGGCTGTATTTGATAAGATTGCGACACGTCACAATTAACGGAATTTTATGTATTTATGTATGTAACTTCCTCAACGGCTCCTTGTCATGCAATTCCTGTCGAATTCCTATTTTTAAACTTTTTTTTTTCTTCTTTAGGCTAAAAGACTTCGCTATTTCTATTTTTCATAGCTGTTGTTGTCCATTCAAGTGAAAATTTTTTTCCTTTTATGTTTTATGTAATAAAAATGTGGAGTAATATTAGGTATCATTATCTTAGTGGAATTCACTCGAGGGGAAAAGATAATAATAATAATGAAATTTTAATTAATGTTCCACAAATAAGTATTCGCAATTAATCAGTGGCAAATGTTGCGTTAACAAACACGTATAGTAGCAATTAAGACGAGTTGCAACATGTACCCATCGTTTATATCATAAAAGGCACTTTGTAATAATATATATTTATTATCAATTAATATTTTCATATCCGTGTATATATATATATATATTTGATAAATAAATTTATTAAAAATGCAACCAATACCAAGTTAAAAAATATGATAATTATTTATGTTTTATTTATATTTTATTCTAAGATATTAAAAATATAAATGTGAGCTTGATAAAAAGACATAATTCAAGTTTTATAGTATGCTTTAAATTCAATGCAATGTTAGTGGAGGTCAACAAAAATCACCTCTTGTATGTTATTCAGACGAATTTCTTCAAAATTTTATTTATTTTTTTGTACACATAAAATTTACGTGTATATATGATTTTATGTTAATTTGTGAATGCAATTTGCAAATATTTAAATTTCTCAAAACTCTTTTTTTTTTTCACGATGCAAAATTAAGAACAAAATTACTATTGAGGAATAAGATTTAAAATTAAAAAAAATTAAGATTACAGTTTGTGTTGTTACTAATTAGTCAAGTATTAAGAAAGATTAAGGGGACCTAAAGAAATCAATGCGATTGCACGTCACGCGCAGAAATGAGATCTAAAGGAGAATTAATGGACGGTGGGGGGTAAGGGATATTCTCCCATGTGATGGGTTTCTATACCTGTCAGGCTTTACACGTAGGAACGAGTCCCAGAGGAACTCAAAAGTCAATTCCACGTCAACCGTGGCATTGGATCCGCTATCGTCCATTTAGCTGTTGAATCTCCGCCAGTAGAGCGGGGGCTCTTGGGGCGTAGCAGGAGTTCTAAGCTTTCATTAAGATCAAAAAATATTTCGAACTTATATGTACTTTAAATAAAGTTCTAAAATTTTTTATTAACTTAATTTATTTATTGTTGAAACTATGATTAATTGTCAAAAGAGCATTTTCAGTAATAAATATTTTGAATATATGTTTATATAGTTAAATAAAAAATTAATGGTTGAATAATAATTTAATTATGTATTAAAAATGAGTTAAAAATATTAATAATAAAATTATTGTCTAATATTTTTAAAATATAAAATCGTGTCAATGATAATTGTAAAGTTTTTGATAATTATAAGTGAATATAAAAATTTTAGCCTTTTAATATTATTATGTTATTATTGATTTTTTTATAATTTAATATAATTGAATTAAATTCACTTAATAAAATTTTAGTTCAGCGACTGTCGTGGAGTGAAGGTGCACCGGAGTTGACGGAAGTTTCGACTACCGTAGCTGCCCAGCTCTTGCTGCCTGCCTTTAGTACATTTTCATTGTGATTAACTCTTTTATTGTTAATAAGTATTTTTGTTCCTTCTTCCATTATATTTGTAACTTATTATTTTATTTTTGCTTCAGATTGCATTCAGCAACTGCCATTTCCTTTTGACTAAGTGAAAGGGATGAGAATAAAAAAAAAAAAAATCTTATGCATATACATACAAAGAAAAAGAAAAGAATTTATAGTATTAGTAAATCAAATTTAAGTACTACTTATAAACAGTGTAACGTTGCTTTTCTCCGTAAAGAAAATAAAGAAATCATAATTAAAAGTTTGGCATCCGCATGTAATGGAAAGTTGATGGAACAAATAACAATGTTTGCATTTTGGCGAGCATTCTGCTGGAATATCCTATTCATGCCTCCAATAATACCGCTTCAAAGCCTGGAATTATCATGTTCAATACATTAAAAAAAATAAAAATGCAATCCATTCTCAGTTTCTCGCATTGTTTTATTACGACGTTGACATCAGCGTCCGACAGTCTGGCAAGCGGCAACATCTTCCTATTTCCGCACCGCATGATTTTATTTTTATCTAATTAGTGTTTTTCATCGATTAACGTAAAATTAATAAATTATAAATTATAAATTAAAAAAATATAACATAACAAATTATAATTATTTTATTAATATATGTAAAAAAATTTACATATATTTTAATATGTAAATTTTATGCTAGAATGCTGAGTGCCAGCAAAGAATTGGGAACGGATGCGGTGAGCGTATCATTTCCCGACTCTCGTCTACTTTTTACTGATTGGCACGTGCGACCTCTTTTTGGCTGTGGCCTTGCGGGGGTGGTCCTGGTGGGCAAATTATTTGGAAATAGTCTAGTGCTGTCTGAGCCAACGGCCCTGTGACCGAGAGAAGACGCTACATTAGCTGTCAGCTCTGCTTTGAATTGCGATCACAATATTGGCTCACGTGCTAGCCTGATCTGTCTCATTTCATATGTGGGGAGCAACTGCCACATCCTTTGCCATTTATATTTTCCAATTTTTCCATCTCTAATTATATGAGCTCACCGTCACATGTCACAAAGTGTCATTTCCCAATCAAATTGTCCGTATCAATTATGACATGATGTCAAATTGCTTTGTTGCTTTGACTTGGCCAGGACATATGAACCACCTTGTAACTTTTTTGTATGGTTTTTGATTGATGTATAGGGAGCAATACGTCAAAAGATAAGATTATTTAAAATCAAATAGTGAATAACAGGAATTTAAATTTAAATTTAATTATTTCCTTTGTTTTATTTTTTATCTATTTTTTAATATCAAAAAAATTTTTGTTTTATATTTTAAAATTATTTTATGATTTTTTTATTTTTTATATTAAACATTATGAAACTTTAATTTTAATATTAAACACATGTAAATCAAAATTTTTTTAAACTCATGATAATAAATATATAACAAATATTTTAAGATAAAAAATATTTTAATTATTTTTAAGTGTTAATATTTAACACGTTTGAAATTTAAAATTTAATATTATTTATAATTTTTTTATTTAAATATTTTTAAATTATGATTTTTTTGGTTAAAAAGATGGCAAATACAAAAAATCAACACCTAATTATACGTAGGAAAAAGGATTAACATCAAACTAAATGTAAATCAATAAAAGTTTTGCTTATTGAAACTAATATCTCCTACAAGAACTAAGCAGCAAAATATTCATTTAAAGGTAATATTTACAATCAAAACTTCATACTTTGTACTCTCTCTAATCTTTTTTTTTTTTTTGGTTAATTTTTTTGGGTGTTCCAAAATTATATATATTTTAAATATTTAGAAAATTTATTTTTTTATATTTAAATTTTTTGTTGGTTTTTAACATTAAAAATATGAAAATTTAATTTTAATATTAAATTCATTAAAATCAAAATTTTTAAAAAAAAATTTCGTAAAATGTAACACAGTTCAAACATTTTTGGATGGAGAGAGTCTTTCTTATCACGGAACTGAAAAAGATGGAAATTGTAAATCCTTGGCCAATCCAATTTCAGAGGAGCCCAATCCAATTGAAGGGGCCTATACAAACCACAACCAATGAATCGAAGAATCCAACAACAGTAAATTTCCCTTATCCATTGCGAACTTCAAATCAGAGTGAAACCAGCACAAGCGAGGTGCCAAAGCATGCTTGGCTCAGTTCTCCATTCCTCCCTCTCCACACTGGTTCTCTATCCATCGCCCCCCAAGCCAGGTACTGTTTTCCCCTCTCAATCATCATGCCAGACATTTCTTGAATAAATTTTAGTGTCAGATATCTTAATTTGTATGCCTTTTACACGCTAATATTTCCAGAAAATTGTGAATTTCGTCTATATATTTATTTATTTATTTCAAAAATAGCTATTTTACACGCATAAAATGCGAGTGCTATGGTCATTCAGGGATTTAAACAGTGTAAATATGTCTCCAGGATGTTGTATTTCAAAGAAGTTGAATGTAAGAACTGGACAATGCAAGAATAGAGTAGAGAAATCAGCAAGGCGGAGAACAATGGTTATTGGATGTAAGAAAGAGAATCAAGAAGTGGGTTTTCAAGCTAGTGAACGGCTTTATCTTGGAATGGATTTTGGAACATCCGGAGCTAGGTATGCTTTGATTGACAAGCAAGGGACAATTCATGCTGAAGGGAAGAGAGTATATCCGCAATACGTGGTAAGAACCCTCGACAACTTCATGATTAGTTATAAATCTTTTTTGTCGAAGTTGCTTGAACATTTAAAGTTTTCATAGAATTGTATAGGTTAGAGTTCAAAATTCAAATAGGGATTGTTTATTTACCCTGCCATGCTGATGGTGTTGTTTCTGCTGTCTAGAAAGAGGGAGGAAACAATGGATTGGGCTTGGTCATGGAAAACAACCCTTTTCTCACTGCTTGAAGATGTTCCTGTTCATCTCCGTCCTCTCATCGCATCCATTTCTCTTGATGGGACTTCTGCAACTACTCTCATTATTGACGGGTGATTATCTAAAAGAATAAAAGATTGTTTGCTGATCCATGTAGCATTTTCCTTCTCAATTACTGGATTGAATTTCAATGTGGTATCTGAATTTATCACCTGCAGAAATACAGGAGAACCATTAGCCAGACCTTACCTCTACAATGAGAGTTGTCCTGATGCTTTACCAGTTGTAAAGTCCATTGCTCCTGTAAACCATACAGTCTGCTCTGGAACCTCTACCCTGTGCAAGCTTGTTTCATGGTGGAACAATGACAAATCAGACAAAAAATCTATAATATTATTGCATCAAGCTGATTGGTTGTTGTGGTTTCTTCATGGGCAGCTTGGAGTTTCTGATTACAACAATGCTTTGAAGGTATCATACAATAACTCATTACTCTTAACTCATAAGCTTAGGATTTTAATTCCTCCTGGTAACCCACAGGCTTCAGCAAATTTAAGCAATGAATGATTATGCAATTGCTCCATATGTGTCTAGGTTGGTTATGATCCTGAACTCGACTCCTATCCGGCTTGGCTGTTATCTCAGCCTTATTCGCAACTTTTACCTGCAATCAAGGCTCCTGGAACTTCAATCGGCCATTTGAAAGGGGATGTTAGAGCACAATTTGGTATGCATTTGTTCCATAAATAGCTTCCTGTGCCTCCCTAGATGGTTCAAGGGGCAGTTAATTGTGTGGTTTAAGTGTGATACATTTCGTTCTCAGTCAGAATGAGATTTTGCATTTCTACTAGAAAAGTAAAAGTTGAGATTTTGCATCCCTTAAAGAGAAATGTAAATTTGAATTTTATATTTATTTCTTCTGAAAAGAGAAATAGTTGGAAATTTTGAAAAGAAAAAGTTGGAAAACTATGGATAAATTGTTCTGGATTTATGTGCACATGATATTTGTTGCTTCTTGATTGCATGTTAAGCCTGCCCTAAACTTCTGAAGCTGCAATTAATATTTTATAAAATACATCATAACAGGTTTTTCAGAAGATTGTATTGTATGTACTGGGACCACTGATAGCATAGCGGCCTTTCTTGCAGCACGTGCAACAAAACCTGGGAAAGCGGTTAGAATTTTGTGACTTGGCTTTAATTTGTGTTTATCAGGAAATGAGAAGTGGCTTTTTGTTGGTTTTCATACATTCATCGGGATTTCCTTATGACCTTGATAGTCTTCCTCGATCTATTTCATATTTGGTTCATTATTGCCGAAGTAAATACAGACACATTTTTCAGCTATAATTCTGTTTATGATGCAATTGGCTATGGTGCATTTTACTGCTATTCTTAGAGACCTTAATTGCAATTAGCATGTCTTTTCTCTCCAAGTTTCATAAATTAAGCATATTTTTTATGTAGGTCACCTCATTGGGTTCAACCCTTGCAATTAAACTGCTAAGTATAACTAGGATAGAGGATGCAAGATATGGGGTGTATAGTCATCGCCTTGATGATAAATGGCTTGTTGGAGGAGCTTCAAATACCGGTGGAGCAGTTCTTAAGGAAATTTTCACTGATGAGCAATTGGAAAAACTGAGTGAACATATTAATCCCATGGATGCCTCCCCTCTAGACTACTATCCCTTAAAATCAGTTGGAGAGAGATTCCCTGTGGCGGATCCAAAGATGGAGCCTAGGTATTAGTCTCTCTCTCTCTCCCCATTAGAACATTCATATATCCCGTAAGCTGTACAGTTCATGAGAGGGATGCTTACTTATTTGCTTGTAAGAATGTTTTATATGACTACAAGTTCTGATTCCTACTTCCACAGTATTCTGCCAGGTAGTTTAAAAGTATTATATCCAAGTTAGTTGACTGCATAAGAAACGTAGTGACTATAATGTGCTCCATAATGTGAACTGTGAAATGCTTATTTCTATCTGGAAAAGGGAATAGCGAGCCATTAGTTCCCCCATTTAAGGAATGCAGATCAATATGATGACAATAGTTTCTATAGAGGAATGTATCTTCAATGACTATGTTTTTGTTCCTTTTCTGTCTGAGATTTTGTACAGTCGCATACAGGACTGGCGGTTCAATATAGTACTAGAATAACAGAAATTATTATCCTTCTCAACATTATTTAATTTTCAATTTTGTGCAGGTTACATCCACGCCCAGAAAGTGATGTAGAATACTTGCATGGTATTTTGGAATCGATTGCCCGTATAGAGGTATAGAGATTTATTTGCTTGTAGAAAGGAGGCATGCATTGCTACGGATGAAAATTATTCTAAAATGTACTTCTTTTGGTATTATATTTAGGCAAAGGCTTACATCTTATTGAAGAATCTAGGCGCGACCCAAGTGGACGAAGTGTTTACTGCTGGAGGTGGTGCAGAAAACGAGAAATGGACAAAGATTCGAGAGAGAGTACTTGGTTTACGTGTGAGCCGAGCAACTCAAACAGAGGCTGCCTATGGAGCTGCTTTGTTGGCATTGAAGGGTGCCCAACAGAAGTAATGGCTAGTGAGAGCAGGCAATGACTGTCTTCATTTTGAAGGATCAGTATATAAAATGTGGAGAGTATATAAATCCTGCTTAGCTTTTTGCAAGCAAAGCAGGAAGGACAAAATAACAATATGCAACGAATCCAAGATACTGGCATTTGCCTAAAGAGAAGTATTCCCATCACGCCAATGTGAAACAATGAAAGTTGGAGGAGGCTAGGCCAATCTGATGGCCAACCATAGGATGAAGATTTCAAATAAAATGAGTAACAAATAAACAGTACTCGTGTGAAGGGAAAAGCTAGAGCCTAAGAGCTAAACCCTAATGGTCGGGGTGTTG
Organism: Durio zibethinus; assembly: GCF_047325235.1. Taxonomy (NCBI): domain Eukaryota; kingdom Viridiplantae; phylum Streptophyta; class Magnoliopsida; order Malvales; family Malvaceae; genus Durio; species Durio zibethinus. The sequence goes on from NC_143177.1 coordinate 23,800,173, forward strand.
CTAGAATTGAACTCCAGACCTCTTGCATGGGAAGTGAGAATCATACCACTAGACAAAACACCCATGGCGGCATCCATTAAATTCAGTAACGAATTTCTGACCAATGCTATCGTCCCTAAAGAAAAACACAATCCAGTGAGAGTAATGGCGGCAAAACTTAGCTTCTTCGTGAGACCCCTTTGCATCTCAATCTCAGGATTCCACAATAAAATCACAATAATTCGAAAACCCCTTCATTCTTCTTCTCTTTCATCTTTATCTTCGCTCAATTTCCCTCAATCCCAATCTCTCTCTATCACCAATTCCCCAAATTCAAACCACAATGACAACTAGCCTTTACCCTTGCTAGAGAAGGAACTAGAACAAGAATTTCACTCTGAAGTTGAAGAACATGATAGTAATGACGACGAGGATGATGTTGCGATTGAAAATGGTGAAGAGGGTAGCGTGGTAAATTTGGGTTTGGAGGTGGTTGCGGGAAATTCCAAGGTTAGGAAAGTGAAACTACCGAATCTAACGGTTAAGGAAAAGAAAGAGCTGGCTTCTTATGCACATGGATTAGGGAAGAAGTTAAAAGTGTCAACTGGTCGGCAAATCTGGTGTTACTGATAATGTCGTGCTCTCTTTTCTAGATACTCTTGAAGCCAATGAACTTCTAAAGGTACCATCTTTTTTCCTTTGCTCTTTCTAAAGGTTTGATTTTTAATTTTGCTGTTGAGGGTTTAGGGTTTTATGTCATATTAAAATTAGTTGTCCAAGTGAATTATCATAATAAATGAACAGATTTTTTTTCCTGATTGTATTAGCTTAAAATTATTGTTCCATGCCATTTCATAATTGCTCTTTGCTTTGGATTAGTCTGTGTTCTTTTGTCCTAGTAGTGGAGTAACCGAGTCGAGCTACTTGGACTATTTGGGTCGACTCGGGAAAAACTCGAGCTCCATCAATTAATTGTGAGATGCTTGTCAATATTACTTCTTTTTTGCATTCATGGACAGAAAAAGTATCAAAGATGCCAACTTGATTTTAAGTTTTATGGGAAGATAAGTTCATGTGGATGTTCAATTTTTATTAGAGATTCATACCGATATTGGTGAAGAGGCAGTGGGATTGCCAGCTTACTATTTGGTATATCTATTTTTTAACTTTAAACTTCATGAACAGATCAAAATTCACAGGACCTGTCCGGGAGAGTTAGAGGATGTGGTGAACCAACCGGAGCAAGCAACTAGTTCTGTTGTAGTCGGTCCAATTGGCCGGACTATGATCATATACAGGCCTAGTCTCACCAAATTGAAGGCCGAGGAGAAAAAGAAAGTCTCAGAGAGTTTTTATGAGAAGGCAATCAAAGCTGAAACCTGCATTGATGGTAAAGACAGAAGACAGAACAACTGCATTTGTGGAATTACTCTCTATTTTCTGTTAATTGTTTGGATGCACATTATTGTATGCTGTTGCACGACCCTCCCCTAATTCCCTTTGTAAAATATGCAGAATAAAGGAGCGTTACCCAGATTATCCGGATGTGGTAGAAGGAGAACCGGCAAGGTTTGAACGCTGATTTCTGGCAATGTTTTTCTGTGACCATGGTGACTCGCTCTTTTCATAAGGCCATTTGTTCATGAAAAGACTGTCCCTGAGGATACATGTTTGGTAACAAGTTTGATGATTCAATTGAAGTTAAAGGAATCCATGGCAGGTATTGCTTGATGAAAGAGAACAATTTGGCTCATTGGCAAATATGATGCATGTAATGTTGAGAGTTGAGACAAATTCGGAGATAGGTTAGAGGACATCGTTGATTGAGGATGGCAAAGGTATGTTTGTAGTTGTTTCTAGCTTCCGAATATGTGTAGATTTTATATGCAATTTTAGCATATGCCTTGACAGTTAATGCTCGGTTGAAACTGTTTCAATCTGTCTCTACTCTTACTCTTTACTTTCAAGATTGAAAATGGAGGTGTACATGTAAATTGAAAATGGAGGTATACATGTAAATGGGTGGCAAGAGATCCCACCTTTGGAAGAATCTGAGCATCTGCCGGATGGTATCCTTCCGTGACTTTGAGGTCCACATTCTTTCTCTTTGAAATCTTAGCACTGATTCTTTCTTCAGACTAGGTAAAAGCTACGTCCTCAACCGTGGAAATAAGTGGGGAACCATACCTAACAAAGGTTTGGATTCCACCGTACCTTTAATAAGATGCTTTTGAAATCATTGTATTTTTAATTGAATTCAAATATCAATTTTAATAAAATTTATTCAGTATATATCATTTTGCAGTTATAATAATTTTTGTTATTATTTTCGATTTTATCAAAATAAATCTTATTGTCCATCCACATAAGTCCCTTATAAAGAATGTTGTGTACACGATCAGCTTTTACTGGTCTCAACTCGCCCGCACTGATATTCTGAGTGAAGCAGGGCTTCACAAACTTTCTTGAAACTATATATATATTTCTCCACATTATTCAATCTGTTGGTGAGATTTTTGTACAAAAGTAACACATTTTCAGTATCACAATAAAAAATAATATATTGCTACAGTCGCTGGGAAGAATGAAAAAAGGAAAAACATACCTCGGCCTATGGCGTTATTGAGCTCAAAGACAGATGATATTTGAACCATTTTCTATTTTTTTTTTTTTTTAAAAGGATCTTTGCTAGCAGCAATTCAATCATATGCACAGTAAGATGAATGGCATCTGACAGTAGTCAAAGGCAAAAGGTTCTATAGTCGTCGGGTTCAGAAACTAAGACGCTGTGAGCTTCTTCACTTCATATGTCTCAAATCTTCTGAGTAGAGTATGCCACTTGGAGAAAGAAGACGTTGAAGGGAGAGGAAGAATCTAGCCTGAAAAATGTTAGAATTTCAGCATTCATATCATCTGAAACCAATGGCTTGAATGCAATTGTTACAGAGGCTAGTCTTTACCCATTGAAACCCCACAAGCGCAAACCAGCAGCCTGGCAAGCCATATCCTCTAGAACGCACAAACTGGTAACATAAAGTTAGGACAATTCTACTGCATAATCCATGCAACATATAATATTAAGAGTACTGAAAATGGGACGAGGAAGTATATCTCTACCAGCAGTAAAAGTGCACCAAATGCAAAGCATCCATGCATTGAGAAGCTAATAAATCTAAGATCTCGTCCAGCCTATAAAAAAAATGCATTTTTGATGATAGTAAATTATAGAAGTAAGCATAGGTTTTTTCATGTAATGCTCCATCATGAAGCATGACATGGACAACTGGCAAACCAAGTTATTTTGAATCGAGATATTTAAAACTAAAATTAAATCAACATACCAGCAAAGCGCCTTCAAGGCTATGAGTGCTTGGGGTCACAGCTAATGCAAGAAAGAATGGTAACAGCACCTTGTGCATCTGCATGGGCACAATGAAATAGCAAGGATCAAATACTTAAAAGATCCACATGTCATTGTTGTATAAATATCCTTGTGTTCGTATCTTATACCTTCAATCCAGGACAAATAGAAAATCTCAGCTTACGAGTGAATATTGCAACGATATCCAGGATATTAGCAAATAGTAAAACATTCAGGTTTGAATTTCATCGAGTAATATCACAACAGGAGAATTGACCTCATGTGGAATCTTTTTTTGCTCATGAGTCATGCTGTAATGAAACCACTAATATTTAAATCTGTAACTGGTGGAAACATGAAGGATGGATTACAAGTTGAAGAACATGAACTAACCTCCCCTATGACCATTGGATCAGGTGTAAAGATATTGGGAAAAAACCAAGGAACTGCCATTCCAATAATCCCTACTACCAGACCAAGTGTAGCACCAATGCTGACAAGGGATTTTAGAAGCATTCTAGCCTGTTTGATATCATAAACGATTCAACACACGTTAGAGGACAACATCCATATTGAGATGCTGTACTAGTTACTCTATGCTATACATTAATGCTGTTGAGGCAGGGGAAAAAGCAATCAGCATAAAATTAAAATTCAGATAACGAACCTCTGCCAAACTACGATTGACTCCATATATCAACTCGGGCATAAATGACTGTGCAGTTTGAGAAAGAGGATTACCCCAGATGGTGCACATGCCTAATATTTGGAGCATGACCTAGTTTAAAAAAGTAAGTAGAAAATATTGGTCATTGATTTTCAATAATGCAATCTAAAGCAGACAAGAAAGAGACTAAAAATAAAGAGTGTGAGTAAATCTAACCTGATGAGCAGCAATAGTGTGTGTGCCCATAGATGTGGTGAAATATATAAGGAGAGAGTAGAAAGCTACCTAAAACAACATAAAAATGCCTCAGATGAAAGGAGAGAATCACAGAGTACCAGATAGTGCTATTAAATGAAGTTGAATGTAAACCTTGGACACCAAAGTTAAAAATACAGGAGCAGCAAGTTCTAGCACGGTCAGCAGCTCATTAAGTGATGGAATGGAGATGGCAAATGCATTGTACCCTTTTTTGTTCAGAGCTTCAATCATCATATAAGCTGCAACAACCTAGAACATATGCTGGTAAGCGATGGTGGCAAAGAGTTTTACCCCGTCAACGAACACTTAAATGAATATGAATGGGAAATCTGGGTCTGTGTCATTTTCAAATTTCATTCTGTACCTGTGAAACCGCTGTTGCCCATGCTGCCCCAGCAATACCGTAGCCTAAAAAGATGCAGAGGACAACATCACCAATGCCATTTATGGCACTGGAAACTGCCAGAGCTTTCAATGGTCCCCAGGAATCTTTCATGCCAAGACTAGGAGACAGAAAGAGAGTGTCAGAGTACTAGAAACGAAAATGAAGTAACAAATACTTACACTCTTGACAATTCAATAATGGAAAATTCATCAGTAATCGGAATAGAATAAATCCTACTAAAACAAGTATGCTGGTATAGGACATATAAGATATTGCAGAGTAAATATATGCATGTAAATGAAAATATGTCTTTTAAAATAGATAATCAATCCATCAGATCATAAATAATCCAAATAGCTTCTTTTTAATATCCTTGGTTTTAGCTGGACAGTAGGAGTCCAGCTAATACAGCTTCACTTTACAAACAAATAAAATAAAAAATAACTTTCCCTTGCCAAAAGCTCAATGGAAAGGCACTCACAACATTTTGTGTGCATCAAATAGTAAAGTATGCCAAGAACTCACAAAAGACAACAAGAAGAATACTGCAAGCTCATTAAAAGGCACTCACAACATTGTGTGTGCATCACATAGTATAGTGTGTCAAGAACTAACAAAAGCCAACAAGAAAAATGCATTGCAAGCTTATTTAAACATAATTCACGGGAAAGGGAGAAAACAAAATACATCACCACCTGGCACTTTGAGCAACCCATCCAACTAGAACTGCTGGCCATGATAAACCTCTAATCTACAAAAAGAAAATATTTTGCTTCAATTAAGAGGAATAATCAAGCATGACAAGCACAGAGGAGGCCATAAGAATAAATATTAGACAAAATTCTATTCAACTAGTTGCTGTCAAAGAATATCAAGCAGGAGGAATATGTTATAAAGGTCAGTGGTAACAGGATTAAGTAATTGATACTATCCAACCAGATGCAAATAGTAATGGCTTCAATTCCCAAAAGGAAGATTTATGTTGCCTAACTCCATCTAGGGTACTATAGCCTCAACAAGACAATTATATACCTTCTCCCCTCCATCCCATGATAAACACATGAACAGATGAAAGCAGAAAATAGCATTTCAAACTCCATCCGCTATTGAAGATGGAGATCATTTCATAACATACTTTAACCTGGTACATATAATTTGACATCCCATTAGATAAATATAACTTGTAACAAAGTGAAGTAAGAAATTTATTTCAATAGAAGTGTGCTTCAGTTTGCCAAAGAAGAAAATTCTCTCAAATATCTCTGACCTCTGAACAGTCAAGAGGAAAGGAAATAGAACTGATGAAGAAAAAATGGCTCTAATAAGGTAGCTACCTTTCCTTCTATCTAACTCTAAGGTTTATTAGTATAAAAGGGAAGAAAGCTTACCAATAGAGAATATCTGAAAGTTTAAATGGGAAAGGAGATTGAAGAATATGAACCTGAACATATGTGTTTCCAGAAGGTACAAGATGTGCATTCTTTGATCCAGAAAAAGCTGAAAAATCAAAGAAGTAGAAGCAATTTTTTTTATTGGATTCTTGTTATCTATTATGAATGAAAACCACAGGCATGGATGATCAACAATATTAATAGGCATCCTACATTTATATAATCTGGTACTAAAAAAACCTTTAACAGTCTTTATTACCAGTTAATGCCCATGACCCAAAGAATCTTGTTAAAAAAAGCATCAAGAAGCCACAAATCAACCCGATAAAAAGCAGGATGGATATCTGATGCTGAACCTCATTTTTATCCTGCAGCAATACCATATTGTTAAAGAGTTAAGCCTAAAATGCAGCCTTAAACACCGAGGAGCAAATAGAAACCGATTATACAAAGGATCCAAATGCTAGAGTGTCATAAAATAGGAAGACAAACAAATCACAGTCTGTACACACTAATCATATACAATTAAATAAACATGCAATAATGCTGTATCAGGATGTAGCATACATGTGAACAATATGCACAAAATTTGTAATCCTAGTGCTAGATGAATTATGAATTTATGATAGCCAGTCGTTTTTGTTATGTAAAAGCAACAAGAGAGGTATTTAAATGACTTCTTGAAGCCTAGATAGACCGTTTCATGAGTGTGCTGAGATTACATCTTCCTTAGCTACTTTCTTCTATCCCATCTCCTTTTTTAGTTAAATCAACAATCATGTTCTGTCCCAAATTTCATCCATATTTTACATTTAAGTAAGTTTATCAATTGAGTTGATATTTCTTTAACTCACGAGTCATGACACCAACTTAGCTATAACACTATATTATAAGTAGTACTGAAAAAACCATAACATCATTTAAGAAACTAACCCGTCTAGCAAGGGAAATGGCCACCATATTGGAAGTAGCAACTGAAAGGAACATAAAAACATAACCCATATAATCACAAACAACTGTTGCAGGACCTGCCAATCCAAATTGACAATCCAATTAGTCATTATTCAACAAATTATCCTAAATGTTTTTTTTTTTTTTTTAAGTATCAATTTCGACTTCTTTATCTATTTTTCTTCAATTAATTATAAAAACCAAAAAAAAATTTCAACGAATTTAAGTACCTAAAGCAGCGAGCTCAACCGAGCTTCCCTGTCCAATAACCGCGGTATCAATGAGACTCATCAATGGCCCACAAATCCAAAGTCCAGTAGCGGGTCCAGTAAACATCACAATCTCTTTAATTTGATTCCATATGCTCTGATTTGCAAATCCCTCTCCCTTAATTTCCACCGTCGTTTCCTCGTCTTCTTTCTCAACCAAAGCTTCATTGCTTTCATAAGTTAATTCTTGCCTAGGGTTAATGCAATGAATTTTCAATCTAAATCTACGGCTTTGATGTTGCGATGTAATATTGCATGAACAAGAAAGCAATAAAGACCGTTGAAAACAACGGGTTGGGAAATTGATGGGTCTTTTATGGAAAAGAAATGAAGGATGGGACTTTATATTAGGGTTCGGGAGAGAAGTGAGAGAATAACAAGTTAGGGTTTTGCCTTGCATTTTCTTTGTTTTCCTTCATAGGTTTTGGGTGACGAATTGAAGCACAAAAACCTGATGCACGAGTAACAAAAGATTTTAAAGAAATGGAGGCAAATACCTAAACACAAACAACACACTCTTTTGGCGGCTAAGATAACCTCCAACAACTGACTAGCGTTATAACGTCTTAAAAGGGTAAACCGTGGATGACTATGGGCTGTGTTTTAAACCGTTTGATTTGAGTACTTTTTACTCAGGTTGGGGTCAAACTTTTGACTGTTGAGGACTACGGGCTGTATTCTAAACCGTTTGATTTACATTTTTTTTTACCACTTCCGGTCAAACTTTTGACCATTGGTGTCCCTATATAATTTGTGACCATTGGTAAATAAAATTTTTTTTTTCTTTTAAGTTCTCAATTTACTGTTTTTTGAGAATCAATTTTGAAAAAAAAAAACTTGCCTAATGATTAATCTCCAAAAAAAAAATTAATTTAGAATTTCAAAGTTGCTTAAGAAAAAAATTATCATTGAGCAACCAGAACAAAAGTATAAGTTAATTCTAATTTTTACATTGAACGTTTGACGTGAAAGTTTTAAATAGCAAATTAAAAAAAAAAAGAATATAAATGTCAAAATTTTAAATTCAACGTAAATCCTGATGTTTGAAGTATGTTTTGATCTTGAAATGTGACAAGTTTTTCTTACCTAAACATTTAACTTTAATTGACCAAAAAAATGTTTATATTTTAAAATGTCAATAGAATTTAATAAATCATTTAATTTGATTTTAAATTAATTGAATTGGACAAATTAAATAAAGATTAGGAATATCAAGTAAAATAAATTGATAGAATAACTATTATGGGCATTTGATTTGAGAAAATTCATAAATTTTTTCATAAAATTTTGATTGTAATTATTTTATTTTCACGTTTAATTCAGAATAATCTAATTATAAAAAAAAGTAACAAAATTTCAATAATCTTTAAAGTTTTAGAATCATAAATCCATTTTTTCTGTAATATTTTAAAATTTTAAAAAAAAATACATTATTTTTAAATTTGATTTAAATAAAAAATTATAAAATAATCATTATCATATTTAAAAATATATCTAAAAATGAGTACAACTCAATTCTAAACTTTCGCTACTAAATTTTTTATATTACAATTAACGATATTTGACATAAAAAATATATTAAACAAATCGTCATTTAAAGTTTTTATTCCTACAACTACGTCTCATATTAAATAGGCATTTCTAGGTTCTTTCCACCTTCTGGGTATAAATATTTAACAAAAATAATATAAATCTATTATTTATTACTGCTTAATTTAACATTATGGCATCCTAATCCAATTTACTTTTATAGTTAAATATGTAATTTAATTTATATAATTTATTCAAATTTTTTAAAAAATAAATTTTAATGAGATTCGATTTCAAGCTTATAATTTTTGTGACTATTATACCAATATATTATGTAATTGTCATAATCAAACAAATATGACTCTAATTTTAATGTAAAAAACATCATTTCTACTTAAAAACTAAATTGTTTGAAAAGAAAGAACAAAATCCGCTAATGCAATGGGCAGTATTAATTAATTAGCGTTAATTCATTGGTTTTCCATTTTAAGCAGTGTTTAATTGGCTAATACAGCAGACAATAAGTGGGCCCCTCTGATACTGTGTGAACTGTGAAGGATGAGGCTTCTTGAGTTTGGGAGAGCGAGAGATGTGAGGAAGCGAGTCGATGAAATAAATGACATTAATTTATGACGTTTTTAACTATAAACTTTCAAATGATTCATTTTAATTTTTGTATTATATGTTAAAAAATTTATCATAATTATTTAAGAATTATTATATGTAAAATTTTTTAATTAAATCAATAAATTTAAATACGAAATATCTTAAAAATAAAAAAAAAATTGAATATCATTTTTTAAAATTAAATATCCCTTAATATTATTACTGATTTATTAATGTAAGTAATGAATCGTTGTTGAAGACAGAGAATTCAAGAAAAAAAAATTAATAATTTAGAGAAGATGAATCAGATAGAAATTGGTAATTAACCAATCCTTCAAAATTGCTTCAGAAATGGGAAATGGTAATTGAAAAAACAACTGATAATGACTCATCTAGCTGGTGCCGTTTGCCGTCCCTTGCTACAACCATGATGTACGAACCCAGGGCAATAAAGAATAACGATAAGTTGATTTTTCTTTCGCAGCTACGACACTTCATTTTGTAATAATTTAATATTGAGCTTATTCAAGAGTCTACTTATTTATTCAAATCTTCATATTAGCTCAAATTTTGAGTGAATTTGTATAAAATTTTAAAAGTTCATTAAAAAAATTTGAGTATAATTTATAAATTTATTTAAATTTAAAATTTATATTCGATCTTATCTGAATTTATGTGTGTATATATATTATATAAAAATTAAGATTAATAATAAAATGGCGGTGGACGTTTTCAACGTTTTGACTCAAATCTACCATTTATTATCGTCAAATGAGGAATCTCGTGGGAATAAATTTGAGAAAATTAAAAATCGTTTTAAAATTGTAAAGTCGGATTTGGTTGGTTGGATTTATTTTTTTATTTAATTTGAATTAAATTTAAATATTATACAAATATATTAAGTTAAATCAATTTTTTTTATCGATAAATAAAAAATAAATAATAAAATAAATTGAATGATATATTTTATTATTTTTTAAGTTTTAAATTTTTATAAAACAAAAATAATTCATTTATATCTAAAATTATTTAAATATATTTAAAATTAACATTAAAATAATTAAATCAATAAAATTTAATTTAAATTGTATGAAAAATTAATTTTAATATAAATCAAAATTTAAAAATTTATATATTATATATTATATAAAAAAAATAAAACTAAAGCCATCGCTTTCAAATCATTACCCCCTTAGAGACGTTACCAGTGAACATTGCCTCATTGGTAGATTTTTAGTTTTTTTTCAAAACCCAAACAATGTTAGAAATTTTCTGCAGCTTACCTCTTTTGACTATAATGAATAAAAAAATAATAATAATTGATTTTTTTTTATTTAATTGTTATCAAATCTGAGATATTTTGCTCAAAACGAAACAAATCAAAGTTTGGTAAAAATCATAATCATTACAACCAAGTCCAATTTTTGCGAAACTATAACTACAACAATTATAATAACAAAAGTATAGCGGCGATTTAATGAAATTTCATTGAACAAACTGTGTTGATATGGGACCACCTCAACTCAATTATCAACGGAGCATTAATTGATGTTGTAGATATTATTTAATAACGACAAATATGTGCTGACGTTTGAGTAGGGAAATTACAAGGGGAAAGGGACTGCTTTCGTTTACTTTTTTTAGGTAGTTTTATTTGTTTTGCAGACTTTATTAATTTAAAAAAGATAAATTTCATTTATTTTTTTATATGAGATCTTACGATCTCAAAAATTATTTTAAATTTCAATTAATTTATAATCAAATCGAATCTGATTTTATAAAATATATAAATTTATTTTAAATTTATTTTATTCATTCATAAAATCAAAATTTTACTTAAAATAAATTAAATTATTTGTTATTCGGATTAATAAGTATTGATAATAAATTTCATTTATACTTTTTATTATTTGGACATTTCTCACATTTTATTTTTGTGATCCTTTTTCTCATATAGTATTATGTGGTATAGTATTCTCTAAATTTTAATAAAATTATTAAAATATTTTTAAGTTATAACAAATAAAATACGTTATTTTTTTAAATAATTTTATCAAGATATAATACTCAAATAAGTCATCAAATTTTTTTAAAAATATAAATAAATCCTTAATCGTTTATTGTAGGAAATTAAAGCTATAAATTTATATTTTATTTTAATTAGAATCTTGATTATATAAAATATTTATTTTTTATTTAAAATTTTTTAATTAAATGATTTAATTTATAAAAAAAAGTTACTTAGATTTATTTGGATGAATTAATGATCAATATTTAAAGAATATTATTTTAAGAATTTCACCAATTGAACATTATTCATCAAATTTTAAGATTTAATGAGCATTATTACAATAAAATAAAAAATTTTATAGTCTTAATTTAATATAACAAAAAACCAAGAGCTTATTTGAATTTTTGAAATAAAATTCAAAATTTTATTTGGATATTAAACTTTTTATCAAATAAAATAAGACTATCTCATGATTAAGGAATTATAAAGAAAAATATTTAGAACTTAAAAGGTTTTGAAGTGTAAATGTTTTAAATGTAAAATACATTATAATCAAAGTAACTAAGTCTTATAATAGTTTATCAAAATTAAACAAAGTATGATTAATTTAGAAGAAATAATCATTTTCTTCCCTTCTCTATCTCATTTTATTTTCATTTGTATTTTATTTTTTTTTCTTTTAAATTTAAAACCGTACATCCAAACACGCCTTAAGGGCCGACTACAATTGCCAAAAAAAAAAAAATCTGACTAGAAAATTTCCGGTATGTTCGAGATTTCAACACTTTCCGAGTCACTGGCTGTTGTTGGGAATTACTTAGCACTCCCATAACCACGATTTTGTCAAACAAATGGGGCCATTCCAAGAAAAGAAAGTAAATCGAAGCCTAACAATTATAGTATTTCCAAAATTATGAGGTCATTTTCACAAACTCAACTACAAAATTCAAAACCTAAATTGTTTTTATGAAAAAATTTATAAGAAAATTTTTAAATGAAATTTATAAAATTAAAAAAATTATTTAATAAAAATTTTAATAAAAATTCAAATTGATAGAGCAATTGAATTTAATATATAAATTAATAATGTATAAAAATATTATTTATAATTTAAATTTGATTAACTTTTATTTAACGATAAATATTTAATTAATATTTTTATTAAAAAATTTATCTAAAAAATTATTTTTTAAAATTTATATATTTATGTAACAAAATATTTTAATTTATAAATTTACTTTTTATTTAATTATTTTTAATAAAATATTTTTCAATTTTTCGGCCACTCCAAGCAAAAATTAATAAAAAAATCAATTAAGTTTGACAGCCCATTATTTACTGGACGCCAGAAAAAGACCAAATCCAAGCATCTTTTTTCAATCAAGTACAATTACCAAATTAGGCATGGAAAACCCGACAGCCTGTCTCGCTCTTTAAAAGTGCCTGGTTTCATTATTTTGTTGTTCTGTATCTGATTTGAAGAGTTTTCTTTCTAAATGGGGGTTTTGGGAGCGCTGGTGAAACACCCAGGTGATTTTTATCCATTGTTGAAGCTGAAAATGGCTGCGAGGCATGCCGAGAAACAGATCCCATCAGAGCCACACTGGGCTTTCTGTTTCTCCATGCTTCACAAAGTTTCTCGTAGTTTTGCTCTCGTTATTCAACAGCTTGACACCAAGCTCAGAAACGCCGTAAGCGATCACCTTTTGTTCTCGATGCTCAATTCTTTTGAATTTTTTATGATATTTAGTATGGGTATTAATTCTTAAGTTTCGACTGATAATTCTTCAGTCTTTCTTTTCTGTCTTCCAATTTTTTTTCACAAGGTTTTGATTTTGTAATCTCAAACATACCATTTTGAGGTTTTGCAGGTCTGCATATTTTATTTGGTTCTTCGAGCCCTTGACACTGTTGGTTTGTTCCTTTTCTTCTCTTTCATTTTCTTCAATGTCATTTTCCCATCATGTATATTTTTTCACTGATTCTACATTATTAGGAATCTTTTCCTCATATTGGCTCCATCACATGCTAGGTTGCATATGAATCAAAGTAATATTTTGCATGTGAAACTTGATCTAGTTTGATTCCTTTTCAAGTTGGTGAATGAGAAGACAAGTTTTGCTCTTTTCTTTAGATTAATATATTCATGAGGTTGATCTGTACTGATGGTTGTTCTTGCAGAGGATGACACTAGCGTAGCAACAGATGTCAAAGTTCCTATTCTCACAGATTTTTATCGTCACATATATAAACATGACTGGCACTTTTCATGTGAGCATCTTGAAGTTTTCTTGTATTTAGTTTTTCTGGAATAGCAATAGGTCCATTGGGCTCATTTTATTGCTTGAAATTTCACCTGTCAAAAGAGAATCTTGGTTCACTTGCTTATATGGCTTTCTCTCGTTTCAGGTGGTACAAAGGAATACAAAGTTCTCATGGACCAGTTTCATCTTGTGTCTGCTGCTTTTCTGGAACTTGAAAAAGGGTTAGTTATTAAGTTTTTTCTTGATCTTCCTTGTTTATGCCAATAGTTTAATTTGATACTGATATCTTAAATATGTAGTTCAAGTTGTTTTTGCTTTTGGATTTTTGGCATATAGTCAATAGTTCTCAATTGATTCTGCAGTTATCAGGAGGCAATTGAGGACATTACACTAAGAATGGGTGCAGGGATGGCAAAATTTATTTGCAAGGAGGTTCGTCATGCATATATTATTTATTTTCACCTGCCTTATTCCTGATGAACAATGATTTTCCTAGTGAACGGTGGGAAGGAATGACAGGGTTCTATTTCGGTCAACTAAATTCAGGGTTTTCCCTTAAACAAGAAATATCTAAACACTGGAATTAATTTTACAGAAGGTTTTACCTATGGATATTTTCATATTACTTGCTATACCTGTCATGAGTTACTGGGCACTGACTTATTACCTGGATGTATGAATGTGAAAAAGGTTTTTGAGCTTTAGATATTTGACTATTCGCCAATGAAATGTTCATTTATGAAGTATCAAACACTGGTTGATCTCTTCTAGTTTGTCTCTTACTATATATGAGAACTTGATCTCTCAAGCTTAGTGACTAAATTTGCACAATATGTTATGCATAAATGCAACTTTAAATGTATTCATATTACCTTATATGTGAAGCCAAGAACTTGTGTTTTTATTTCAGGTAGAAACAGTTGATGACTATGATGAATATTGTCACTATGTAGCTGGACTTGTTGGATTAGGTCTGTCCAAAATTTTCCATGCCTATGGGTCAGAAGATTTGACTCCAGATTCTCTCTCCAATTCAATGGGTTTATTTCTTCAGGTTTTGCTCTGATATATATAAATGAGCCAACATTTTTCATGCCTGGATTTTAACATTTGTTTAAAGATTTGATTATAAAACTATGTGTTTTGGATCTAACAAAATGACAGAAAACAAATATTATCCGAGATTATCTAGAGGATATTAATGAGATACCAAAGTCACGCATGTTTTGGCCTCACCAGATTTGGAGTAAATATGTGAACAATCTTGAGGTATGCCTCTGTTGCATCTTCCATCTCAATTTCTATCCTAACTGCCTGTCAAAGTTGCAACTGAATTTAATTCAAGTTTGAGTAACTTGTTAAATATTTGGAATATCTTTTCAAATAGTTGTTTATTAAATTATATTTTCATCTGTAGGACTTGAAAGACGAGGAAAACTCAGTCAAGGCAGTGCAGTGCTTGAATGACATGGTTACTAATGCTTTGCTGCATGTGGATGATTGCCTGAAGTACATGTCTGCTTTACGTGACCCTGCAATATTTCGATTTTGTGCTATCCCTCAGGTTGGAGAGAGCATTCCATCAGTTGTCTTCGCTCTTGTATATCATTTGAGTTGCATGTCATTCTTTTATCTTATTCTTGAAGTGCATTAAATCAGCTCCGGTTTTCAAATATTAATGAGCTGTTCAAATTGGTCTCTAATTTCTTGTGTCTTGCTTTTACTAGATCATGGCTATTGGAACACTATTCTTATGCTACAACAACATTGAAGTCTTCAGAGGTGTGGTGAAAATGAGGCGTGGTAAGATAATAGTCTTTGGAATCATTTTCTTTGGAGATTAAACTTGATGCACAGACAGTTAAATGGGTTTGAAAGATTTCTTTAAACTTGTTTACATAAATAGAATCATAATAAACCTGATCTTGGTGTGCTTTGCTACTTTTATGTCAATCTATGATCATTCGATTTTTCATCTTAAGTTTTGGTCCAGGGAATATATAGTAAACGGTTATAGGGTTAATGTTTGGTTTATCTTGGTTATGTTTGCAGGTCTCACTGCACAAGTCATTGACCAAACAAACTCAATGGCTGATGTCTATGGTGCTTTCTATGATTTTTCTTGTATGTTGAAAGCCAAGGTATGTGGTTCTTAATATTAGATGAGATATACCAACACATGCTAACCATGCATGCATGAAAAAAACCCATGTTTTTTTGTTCTTTTCTTTTTTTTTTTGGTTTCATGACACCAAAAGTACTTCCTTGGCTATTGTAGGTTGACAGTAATGATCCTAATGCACAAAAGACATCGAGCAGACTAGATTCAATCCTGAAGAGATGCAGGGACTCAGGAGTCCTGAACAAAAGGTCAGCAAATGTTTCAAATTTCACATGGTTTTTTCTTTTCATTTTTATCCTTTCATACTTTAACAATTTTAATTGGTTTGACCAGGAAATCTTACATAATTCAGAATCAGTCCAATTACACTCCATTTCTGGTGAGTCACTGTTACATTTTTGCATCCTTTTGTCATATTCCAAAAATATTTACTAATTATTCTATTTTAACCCGATGCAGGCTGTCATACTCTTCATTATATTGGCCATCATGTTGGCTAACATGAGTCCCAACTGGCCAAATAACTAGTAAGTTCGATTTACCCAATAACGAAATGATTAGTCTAGTATTCATTTCACTAACTTGGCCCTCCTCTTTGTTCTCCATATTTTCCTTTGAGCAGGACCATCGTTTTATCCTATCACGTGTTGTCTCAAGAAGTTGTTTTCCTATGTTTATATACCAAGTTATGAAGCTATACTTAACTGTACGTCTGATGTTATTCCTGGTTTCCATAAGCTATGACGCTGTTGGATCTCCATCGTTGGAAAGGAAACCAAGCGAGTTTTCTACAAGAGAAGAGGCGAAATAATGTATCAAAAAGAATAAAAGAAATGGAATAAATCCATGTTCTAAATTTTTCCTTTTTTTTTCTCTTCGGCTATAGGGTAAAAAAAAAAAAACTTGATGTTCCCATGTTTAATCCTACCCCAGAATTGCTAAACTTCGTTAACTTACGATCAGTTTCTGAAATCGCCATCGCCTTGAAAAATTACAGCAGAATAAATGTGGAATCCGGAAGTAGACAAAAAAAGCATAGGCCGAGAGGGTATTGGAGGGACAGTCGAACCAATGAGAGTCGACGGCGATCATGTGCAGAGACCTTATGCTTTGAATCATCATGCGCAGAGGGTAGGGCCCGGACCTAGGCCTGTGGTGAAGCACCAAAGTCCAAAAGGACCGAACCTCTGTTATCACTTCGTACGCATAACCACGCATCTGTTCATGTAACAGGTTATGAGCCTTATATCAGAAAATGTCTCACTTCAAATCAATATGATATAAGTAGCCAGACAAGAAGTAAGTTAAACGAGAGTTTTACACTAATCAATCAGCAAATAGAAACAAATTGAGGACACAAACTCGTGTCATAAAAATAAAAAATGTATTCACGTATTGATGGGGAAATAGAAAAAAATTACGAACGGCGATCGACCTCTGAATATATATAAGCACAAAAGGGAAAAAATACGCATACAAATTCTTCTTCTCTGACGCCAACAAGCAGAGAAGTCTAAACTTCTGCTACTTTGCTTGCAAGAATACGTTCCCTTCTTTCGATGTATCCGATAGGGAACCAACCTGCTTTCCCTTTGCATTCTCCTTCTGCCCACCCATTGTTTGTCACCTGCCAAGAGCATATAGAAAGTGAATCCTTATTGCAACAAGTGAAGGAAATAAAACTTGAGTCACTAGACACTTGGAAGTCATATATGAATGTAAAACTGTTAAGACTCGAGTCATTGTTAAACCTTTCGCACAACTACATAGTCACCAACTGACAAATTCAGCTCCACATCAGATTCACCGTTATATGGATGCATAACCTGAGTAATAAATCAATTTGTCAGCCATCATACAGATTACAACAACTTCGTAATCCACAAGTGCCAATGGTGTATAGGACCAAGTTACAAACCTAGCCTAGAAAGTATCCCATGCAGTCTGTCGACCCATTATGTGTTTGAGAAGCATAAACATTAACTTCCTCATATGATGGTGGTGGAGGCATGCTGTCCACAATTGGGGCAGGAGGTGCTTCAATTCGTTGTCATTCTGATATCATCTGTTAGAAAGATGGAGGAAATCATGTCGTCATAATACCGCTGCTCAGTTGCAGCAAAAGAAAAGTGGGAAAAAGGATTCGGTAGCACAACTGCATACCTCACCTTCAAGCTGATCAAGTATCTGAAGGACTGGTTGATGATATTTACGTTCAGCCTCAACCTTTAGGCCCATGATAAAATGACACATGGATAAATTTTCAAAATTACGTTTCTACAGCATGTCATCCAGAATAGAATTAAGTTTCCATAGAAGGAAATTTACGTTACCATAGAAGGAAATTTGCATTACCATAGCAATAAGCCTCTGAAGTGTCAACTTCTGCTGTTGAGCTTCAACTGCGGCCATTGCTGCAGCAGCTTCTTTTCCCAATATTGCCATGTTTGACTTTAGATCTTGTTGCTTTGTCTCCGCAGATTTCAATTTCATGACACCCTCAGGATTTCCTGGTGTTTCCCTTACTCTTGCTTGGCGTTTCGAAACTTCAATTGCCTGTCTAGGTCCAAGAGAATGTAAATACGCACTTGTAGCACAATCAACTTTCATGTTTAAGCTTTAATAATCATCAAGCACAAGGGGCAAGTATATAAGGACATTGCAATAATAGATAAAAAAGGAATATCACTCTAGACAACTCTCTAGAGAACGCAAAACATAATGTATAGACCTGCCATGAACCCCCATTTTCACAACTGATTAGCAGGCTTCAAGCCTTTCACATCATGAACCTAATTGTTTGGAAATATATATGTATGAATGAGTATATATTCCTCTCAAATTAAAACAAGCAGATATCCAAAGAATCAGTAAGATAGTGATAGCCTATAAAACCTGTGTTTCAGCTTCTTGTCGCATTCTGTCATAACGTTGAGCAAGATCTCTCGCATCCTCCAAAGGAGCTCCCATTACCATTGCTCTTAGTGGCTCAGCAACCTAACAATCAAATCATTCAAAACATTACCCAGATGATTGTATGGCCTATCATAATTAGGGAGAAGGTTGAAAAATATACAAAATGCCAAAATGAAGAATCCATGTACAGATCATCGAATGGCCTGTAACATACAAGTCTTCTTCCATGGATTCATGAACTTAGCAACCTAAATTTCTAGGATTTTTTGTTCCAGTAATAAAACTTCTAAACAAACCTGTGTGCCAAGGGCTTTCAACATATTCCCACGTTCCTTCTCCATTTGAGCACGAGCACGTCCATTACCTAATGCAGCTTTTGATAATGTAGTGCCACTGGTACAAGTATTTTCAGTACGATATTTCCTGCTATCCTCAGATAACTTTGTTCCTGTTGAAAAAAAAATGTACATAACAAAACAACAATGTCAAGCCCATTAAATTCAAAGTGGAATTTAAAAACTAACAAATGCTTCACCAACACACCTATTTCAACTTGTTTGGATCCAGTGACGATATAGCCTTCTACACCGCGGACAATATCCCTTTGAAAATGCTGAGAACAAAATTGATCAAAGAAAATGAAGAAAACACAAGGGACAAAAGTTGATGCAAGAGAACAACTTAGCAACCTTGCCAGCACGCGTTGAGATATAATGCTTCTCAAGCTTCTGATGTTGGTGGCGTTCCACTTCATCAGTAATTACATTGTCCGAACCTCCATATCCCCCGGCACCAAACTGTTTGAGGACAGCCTGAAGTAACATTCAGCAAAATATCATCTTTGTCAGTAAAACTTAGCGAAGAAGTTCAAAAGAACAAGAACATAGTCAAGCATTTGAATTACAACACGTTAAGCTGCTGGTAAATAGCAATAAACAAATAAAGCATAATGACCAGTTTCTAATTGATTTCAACATTCAATGGATTTTCAAGATTATAGATTCATTTTCATTGTTAACATTCAATTGAAATGCCATATTGAAAAAAAGGAAATACTGATTCCAATTCCATCCTCCAACTTCCATTAGCTCATCATTTTCCATTTAATATTCGCATAACAATTAATTATTTCCACATACTTTTTAATCGATTCACGAATCATAAACGCACAAAGGCACATGGACATAGATCCAACATTTACTAAAAATCGAACGAACGCATAATCGGAATCACGCAGATTAACAAGAAAATCAAATCGAAGACAAAACACAAATATATATATATATATATATTGAAAATTTAGAGAAAGATCAAGGATGAAGCTGAGAGATGGACGTTGACTTGGATCTAAAGCAAGGTCAGAAAAAAGAAGTTAAGGTTTTAATAGGGAGAGAGAGAGAGAGACCTATTGTTGGCGGGAGACTTGTTCTCTGAGCCGCGCTCTGATTGCCTCCATTCAACGGACAAAATGGCGCTTTTCCGATGGATTGCAGAGCTGGAAACGGAGAAAGCGAGAGAAAGAGAGAACTTAAATCGTCGAACGGATATGTTCTTGGAGACTTTTTTTTTTTTTTCGGCTTTTGAGAGACTGGTTGAAGTAGAAGCTTTTTTGGTGTATCACCGGGAGCAAAATTTGAACTTTTTTGAATTTGAACCTTTTTTAGACCGGAAGGAGATTGTTATGGTGCACGCATTTTCATCTTACTTTTCCTGAGCTCTTTCTTCTTGTTTTGAATTTTCAAATATCAAACCACCCCACCTCGCTAATTTCATGCTAACACAATCATTGTAGTGATGAAGTTTTGGTGAAACATTCTCCAAGATCCGTTGAAACCACTTTGATACTTTACTCGTCAAATCACTTATCAATATCATTTATAAATTCTATATTTGTACTATGATTGCAATTTAACCGTTTATATATTTGAAACCTTAATAATTGAAGTAATATTTTTTAAATTTTGATAAATTAAAATATGATAAAATAATATAATATAAAAAATAAATAAAAGTGATAGTGCTTAAAATTTTAATAAAATTATATATAAATTAAAAAATTTAAAAAATATATTTGATATATTAATATAAATTATAATATTATATTTTATACATATTAAATATGTAATTTAATTTAATTTTTTAATATGAATAATTGATGGTGATAAAAAAGTAAAATGTTAAAAGTTTAGTACTAAATATTTATTTGGATTGAATCATATTTTCAATATAGTATAATTGAATCTATCATATCATTAATTGAATTCAAATATTAATTTTAATGAAATTTATTAAATATAAAATTTTTATTAAAATTTTTTTTAAATCGTAACTATAATATTATTTTTTTTAATTACAACTATAATAATTTTATTACGACTTTTAATTTCACTTTGGGAGAAAAATTAAAAACAAATAATTGTTCATTTGAATATGATCAAATATGATCATATTATCCATGGAAAATTTGAAACAATTGCTTTCATTTTGCAGGCAACGCTTTTTTGCACGTCGGTTTTTTCACAAATTCATCCACCTCATATAAGCGAATGAACAATTAAGATATTAATGTATCATATATGTATCATCATCTTCAAAGAATCGGATTGGAATCATATTTTTTTATATAAAAATAATGTTTGAATTTTCCACCGAGTAGCTAAAGTTCCAAGAGCAAAAGACTGTAGCAGAAGCTGTTAGGAAAGATCAGATCAAACAGAAGTGACTTCACCATCCATTGTTCCGTTTATGGGGAAAATCAGTCAACCCAAATTTCACGTCAACGTTTCTTCTACCACTTACGCATTTTCTCACTTAAAAGAACAATAAAAAACAGACAAACAAAGACTCCCATCTTCATATGATGACTCTGAAGATTGCAAACAAAACAAACAAGGCCTTAAATGATACTGACAAATGACATATCCATCGTGCACTAGCAGTGGAGCTGGTGTCCACTGCGGCCCTAGCATGTTTGCAAATTATTATATTCGCTTCTCGACTCTTCCCTTTCACCAGCTTAAGCAACAGCTGATATAAATCACCGTGTAATCAATCTTCTTTCATTGCCTTTTGTCTTTCGTATCCTTTTTTTCAGGTCTCTCTCTTTCTATCATGGCTTCTTTTTCTTCTTCATGGCCATGGGCTGTTGTTCTTGCTTTGTTACATTCTTTGTTTCTTCTAGGGCTTGCTTCGAGCAATGTGGGTTTTCTTTCTTTTACTTATATAAGTAATTTTTTGCTTAGTTTATGATCATTCTCTGCGTTATTTCTAATAAAGATGCTTTTTTGACAGGTTTATATTGTATATATGGGAGATAGACATACTGATAAGCCAAATCTAGTGGAGGATTCTCATCATCAGATTCTTTCAGACATTCTTGGAAGGTTTAAATTTCAACTCTCTTTATCAGAAGTTGTTTAGTTGCTTTTCTTTTCAGTATCTTTATTCAAATTAAAAATAGTAAAAAGTTGTTCTATTTATGGAGCTTTTCCTCCAATTAGTTGAATTTCAGTTTATTTATGTTATTCATTTTTTAAGTGCTAATCTCCATAAAGGAAATGTTTCTTAATTGTACTTTTGCTTACAAGAATAAACAAATTTTCTTTTTGACAAGTTCATCAGTCAACCAAGGGACCTATTTATTGGAAAATAGTAAATAACATGTTATGATCTCAATTGGACAGCAAAGAATCTGCCAAGGAATCCATTTTATACAGCTACAAACATGGGTTTTCAGGGTTTGCTGCAGTCCTCAGTCAATCTCAAGCCAAGCTTATTGCAGGTGCAACAATGTTGGTGAACTGTAAACTCTGTTTTTGTCCTTTAATATTTATCTTAAACTAGTCTTTTAGTTGATTTTCTGTCTCATGACATATTGATGCAGATGTCCCTGGAGTTATTCGTGTAGTTCCAAATAGAATTCTAAGTCTGCACACCACTAGGAGCTGGGATTTCCTGCAAGTAAAGCCTCAAATTGTGGCTGGGATTCTTTCAAAGAGCCATTCAGGCATTGGGACTATCATTGGTGTCATGGATACTGGTCAGCTTAGAAATTCTTTCTATACTTTTACTTCTCTCATTTTTTTTCTATAAAAAAAAAGCTATTTATCTTTGTGGTTCTTGGAATTTGACATCTTATTTTAATCATACATGTTGCTGAGAAGGTATATGGCCAGAGTCTGAAAGCTTCAAAGATAAGGGCATGGAAAAGCTTCCATCTCGATGGAAAGGGATATGCCAGGAAGGAGAGGGATTTAACCACTCCCACTGCAATAGGTATAATTACCTTTTGTATAAAATCATTATCAAAATTAGGTGGATCATATTGCCTGCAACATTCTCGTTGATTAACTAAGTTGCGTGCTTCACTAGTAGAATAATTTGTAATCAGCCTAAAGATTTGAATCTGTCTACTCTTGAATTTGAGAACCTTTTACCTCTGTGCTTTTGGTCTAATGTGTCTCAAAATAAGAGTATTTACTTCTTACAATTTACAGTATATTGCAAGTTAGCATTTCCAAGAATCCAGAGATATTTTTTCTTTAGAAACTATCTCCTTTCTCTGTCACACTTGTCTTAGTCCCAGATTTTCGACAATGAATGCAGTTTGATGCCATATTTGGTTTAAGTTTATTCAAACCTCTAGTCTGTTTACAATTCCTATTCCATTGTTAGTACTTTTGCAATAAACTTGGAATATACTTTATGTGCCAAATAGAGCTTATATAATGGGGCCAAATTTTCTTTGATGTTTCTAAGTTCATTGTCATTGTAGTATCTAATAATCCTGTTCAACATTTCTTAGTTCATATGAACTGTATGTAGAGTTGACTGATCAGTTTAGCTAAATTATAAGGTGTCTAATTCTGGGTATTTGGAACAGGAAAATTATCGGTGCACGATGGTACGTTAAAGGGTATGAAGCTGAATTTGGAAAGCTTGCCCTTAGTGACGGGGTCGAGTTCTTGTCTCCTAGAGATGCTTCAGGTCATGGTACTCACACCTCATCTACTGCAAGTGGTACTCTAGTAGAAAATGCAAACTTTAGGGGACTAGCACAAGGATTAGCTAGAGGTGGTGCTCCTTCATCGTGGTTAGCTATCTACAAAGTTTGTTGGGCTTCTGGTGACTGTAGCTCAGCTGATCTTCTTGCTGCATTTGATGATGCAATCTTTGATGGTGTTGATGTTCTTTCAGTATCTCTGGGCTCACCACCTCCACTTTCCCCCTATGTTGATGACGCGTTGGCTATTGGTTCCTTCCACGCTGTAACAAGAGGAATTTCTGTTGTATGCTCTGCTGGCAACTCTGGTCCTTATTCTCAAAGCGTCATTAATACTGCTCCATGGGTTATTACTGTTGCTGCAAGTACCATTGATCGAGAATTCCCTACTGTGATCACCCTGGGAAACAACCAAACTGTTGTGGTAATTCGTAATTTCCTTCTTAACGGTCGAAAAATTCATGCAAGGTTTTATTGACATGTCAGGAAAAAAAAATCTAAATAATCAGACCAAAACAAAACTGCATAAAAAATAGTAACTTATTATTTGGTTGTTTTTTTAGATATGGTTGGCTCTGTTGGAGTTAAAATGATAAGTGTTTAACACCAATAAAGATACAACAGTTTACTTCTTTCTCAAATAAGCCTCCTGTTGCAAAATTCTGCCACTAACCTGCTAAATGATATTACCATGAGCGCATGAAGCTTTGTTTCGAGTTCCCTTGCTGATGTCTGTTGGTCTATCTTCTTGTTAGGAGAAATTTATTAAAATAAAATCCCGTTTCTGCTGATTTATAGTGAAGGTGATTTTATCAACTATGAGCTTCTGCTTTTCTATTGAAATTTTTAGATTTTAATTGATTCTGATTTCCTGTGAGAGCATTTAAATGTGACCCTGGCACAGCTGATGAATACGTATGAGATATTCATGTTTAGCTTGTAATTGAACTGCCATCCACTAGTACATTTTAGTTCGTAAATGCAATTTGTATACAAGTTGTGATAATAGATAGAAATACAAATTTGCTCTTTGTTTATTTAGCTATGACTTATACTTTTTTCATACAGGGTCAGTCTTTCTATGCAGGAAGGCAAGTAAACAAGTTTCATTCTATCGTGTATGGACAAGATATCGCAGCCACTGATGTTGATGAAAACAGTGCTGGGTAAGACTCGTACTGCACATGAATCTTTGTGATCTAGAATACCCGGAAGGAATGACTATGCTGATATTGTATACTTCTGCAGAAGTTGTGATTTGGAAACCCTGAATGCCACTTTAGCAAGAGGAAAAGTAGTTCTTTGTTTCCAATCTAGGTCACAGAGGTCAGCTACCATTGCTTCAAACTCTGTACTCAAAGTTCAGGGTGCAGGTGTTATCTTTGCACAATTTCCTACTAAGGATGTTTCTTGTCCATGGACTTTTCCCTGTGTCCAAGTGGACTTTGAAGCTGGGACATCTCTGCTGACATACATGGCTGCAAGCAGGTCAGTTTAACATTAGAGTACCTTCTTTTCTTTTTATTGTCTTTCTTTGTTTGATTGGGCGTGAGGGCGAGGGTTGGAGTTCCTCACCGATATAGAGTTGACGTGACACGAAAAAGAATCCACATTGTTTGTTCTCTCATTCTGTAGGCATATAACTATTTATGAATCTTTTCTTCAGTACCAACAGCCAGCTATTGAATAATTTCTTGTCTTTATGAAGACATCAGTTGAACCTAGGCCTTGACATTCCATTGGAAGGGCATTATGTTGTTATTTAATGAACTCTTTCATGTAACAGAAAACCAGTAGTCAAGTTTAGCTTCTCAAAGACAGTTGTCGGGCAACAGTTAGCCCCAGAAGTAGCTTATTTTTCATCACGAGGACCCAGCTCCCTTTCACCATCAGTGTTGAAGGTATTAGCATTGTTTTTGTAAGGAGAAGTTACAACTTACAAGGCCTTTTTTTAATTAACATATGCCAGCGAATTGTTCAGCCAGACATTGCTGCTCCAGGAGTTGATATATTGGCCTCCTGGTCCCCTGCTTCTTCTTCCTCCAAGTTACTGGATTCACCTCAAACTAAAGCATCTCCACTTAACTTTAAACTTGCTTCGGGAACTTCCATGTCTTGTCCCCATGTCTCTGGCATTGTTGCTCTTCTCAAGGGAATCCATCCCACGTGGAGCCCTGCAGCAATTAAGTCTGCACTGGTAACAACAGGTAGGAAACAGAAATTTATGGATTTTGGTTTGCTCTTGCAACTTTTTTCTATAACTTTTTTCTCTTTTCTTTGGGTTGCGAAGCTTCTGTGAAGGATGAATATGGCGAAAATACCGTAGCTGAGGGAGCACCCCACAAGCAGGCTGACCCATTTGATTATGGAGGTGGACAGGTCGATCCAAACAAAGCTCTAGCCCCTGGACTCATATATGACATGGAAATCTCTGATTATGTCTGCTTCCTTTATGCAATGGGCTATAACAGCACTGCCATCAGCTCAATGACTAGGGTTCACACCCCATGTCATAAATCAGCCAAGTTCCTTGTAAATCTAAATCTGCCTTCCATCACTATACCTGAGCTTAAGCAGCAGTTGACTGTCTCAAGAACAGTCACAAACGTTGGTCCCATCAATTCTGTTTACACTGCTCGTGTTCAAGCTCCCGCAGGCACGTATGTGAGCGTCAAGCCGTCGATTTTGTCCTTCAACTCCACAATACAGAAGCAAAAGTTCAAGGTCACATTTCGTTCTCAACTAAAAATTCAAGGAAGATATTCGTTCGGAAATCTATACTGGGAAGACGGTATTCATGTAGTAAAGATCCCTCTGATTGTTAGAATTGTCATTAACAATTACTTTTACTCAGAAACATGATCTCAGATACCATAATTTGTATCACTGAATAATGAACTTAGCATGAAATAACTGCTCTTTTGTCTGGTTGCTGCTGCACCCTTTCCAAATGTACTTGATCATTTGAGGAAAAAAAAAAGAGGTTAATCTGAACATCAGGTCCAATGGTCCATTATCAATTTGTGGATGAGGGTCGTTGAACAAGCGTGTTCACTTGCATATCTGCTCAATGATGAACGGCATGGGAGAGACTGTTTTTCTATCTTGATGCCATTAACAATGATGCAAAGACTAGATAGTGGAGGGGTAGTGATGATAAAAGTAGGTAACCAAACATCCAAACTAAAAAAAAAAAAAGGGACTAATTTGTGATGTAGTTCTTAAATATCGATATTAATTAATTGAACAAAATACTTTAAGGAAAGAATAATCAGATATCTAATATAAGTATTTTTTAATAGATATTAAATCATTAAAAATAATATAATTCAAAGATCCTATTAGCTCAAAGAAAAATGGAAACCAGCTTTTCGTTAGAAATTAAAAGGAATTAACCCAAAACCAGGTGAAACCATGCAGAGTGGGTCCTTGCTTTTGAATTTGTTTCCCTCACATTCATAAATGAACAAGATGATATGATATGTTA
Source organism: Durio zibethinus (assembly GCF_047325235.1). Taxonomy (NCBI): domain Eukaryota; kingdom Viridiplantae; phylum Streptophyta; class Magnoliopsida; order Malvales; family Malvaceae; genus Durio; species Durio zibethinus. Next base: position 23,827,372 of record NC_143177.1, read on the forward strand.
TTGAATCATTCACTGCAAAAGACAAAACTTTTGTAAAAGGACTGGATCAAAATTAGGTAAACAACCAACCGGTTCTAAAAAACTATTGACTTCAACAACTATAATGGCTGTGATTTTCATAAATTAATTTTTGAATTTCACTAAAAAAAATGACAAGCATTGGAAATTCAACAACGAACATTTCAATTTAATGAGGAAAAATAGCTTTTACTTTGAAGTTGATATTTTTCTCAATTAAATTAATATATTTTCATAAAAAATCACAATTAAATTTTGCATGTCAAATGGATGCATAAACTAATAGAATTAAGTTCTAAATTTTGATTAAATTAATTTTGGTAAATGAGTATTTTTTTTTATTTATATTGAGAGTAAAAACTGAAATTACTTGAACTCGAAACAATCTTGTACATCATATTATAATTTTTCTTTTAATCACTCGACCAAAGATTGATAGTTATATTTCTTGTTTTTAATCTAGAAGGTTAATTATGAAGGAAAAACGGAGGTTTAACTTAAGGAATATGTAGGACATAGATTAGCATCAATGTATATTATCAACTTAATCCCCAATTTTGGTATTGTAGAAATTTTGCCTTGTGTTAAAGACAAAATAATTGCCGGCCCATATCCGATGAAAGTTCATAGTTTCAGAACTTTCCATTGATGAATTTGAGTTGCCTTATCAACTTCTGACCTAATTACATTTAAGTGGTTGTGAATTGGGATAAAATCCTCATATGGGGTTTAATTATCCAATTAAATAGTAATTGTTAGGTACTTAGGTTAATCCCAAATCTACCACCTTCTCCTTGTTTCTTTATTCTTTTGTTCTTATTACGTGTATATATAGCTAGCTATATTCTTTTTTTTTAATTAAAATTATTAGAGATTGATTTTAATATTTGATACATTATCATTGTAAAATTTTAATTACATAAATGGTGTTAAAAGAGTGATACATATTGTTCATGTGTATTTAAAAATATTAAAAATTTAATTAAAAACAAAATAAAACATGAGTCACCTTCTTAATCTTACTTATGTAATTAAAATTTTACATTGCCAGTATATCAAATATTAACTTTTTTTTATGAATTGATTAGTACAATAAAAAAGCAAAGTCGTAATCACATATTACATCTAAATTTTAATAAAATAAATAAATAATCAATTAATATATCAAAATATTTTTAATATAAAATTAAATGAGATTTATGCTATCTTTTGATAGATATTAATAAAACAAAGAAAAGGAAAGGAAAATAAAAGAAAGGAAAGAAAAAGGAAAATAAAGGAAATGAAAGTTTTTTAAAGAAAAAGAAATGGTACATGTACTCTTTAATTGGATAGTTAAAATTAATAAAAGAAAATAAAGGAAAGTAAAGAATTTTTAATAACTATTGTTTAGATAAATAGTGAGAAGGAAAAGAAATAATTCATTACAATATTTTTTTCTAATTATAACATTCTTTTTAAAAAAGTAACATATAATATATAAATATATCTTTATACTAGTTAATTTGTATAAACAAATATTTCTAAATAAAATTGAGCATGCTTGATATAATAAGATATATTAGCTAGTTATTGATTTACTCTTAATTTTGTGTTTAATTCAACATTTAATTTATTTTGATAATTATTTAGCTTGTTTTGTTATTAAGACTTGAAAAATCATAAAATATTTATAAATTAGGATATTATATAAAATACTCATAAATAAAAATTATTTTTGTAAAAAGTATCAGTTATATAATCAAATTAATGTTATAATAAAAATATAGATATAATAGTTTTTTCATAAAAATAAAAATTTTCAACTTTTCTTTGTTAGTTTTTTTCTCAATTTGAAATATTAAAAAAGTAAAAATTATAAGGAAAACCAAACATTATTGGGTTTTCACCTATTTTCTTTCATTAAAATTAAAAGTTTATTCAAACAAAAGAAATATTTTTTTTATTTCCATTAGTTTCTTTTTAAAAAAATTTTTTTTCCTTTCCCTCAATCCAAAGATAGTGTTAAACTCAAGATTTTAACGTAATGTTTGGATAAATATCAATAAATGAAATAAAAGAAAAGGAAATGAAATGAAAGGAAATGAAAGTTTTTTTTTTTTTAAATAAATGATATATGTACCTCTTGTTTAAATAATTAAAATTAATAAAGAAAACAAAAAAAAATTTAACAACTATTATTTGAATAAAAAATGAAAAAAATGATTTATTATAATAATTTTTTTCAATTATAATATTTCATTATCTATAATTTTAAAGTGCTCCTAGATATAATAATTTTTTTATAAAAATAAAAATTTTTAAACTTTTTTTCCTGAACTTTTTCCTCGAATTGAAATACTAAAAAAGTAAAAATTACAAAAAAAATCAAATATTATTAAGTTTTTACTTTTTTATTTTTTTAAATTAAAATTTTTTCCAAATAAATATAAAGAGTTTTTCTATTTTTGTTACTTTTCTTTCTTTCCCCTTCTCTTAATCGAATCATAGTGTAAAATTTGAAAACATTCTTCTAGTTATTAAGATAAAACTCTTTTTTTTATGTCAAAAAAATTAATTGAATTGGGTTTCAATTTTAAATGTAGTAGTATTAATCATGAGGTTGACCATTAAACACATTAAAACAGTCGACATTGAGCTTAAAATTTGTTAGTGGATGAAAGGAAATGAGCATGTCATGCACATGAGTGCACTCAGAAGTGCATTGTCGTTTAGGCATTGACAACAATAATAAAGTATTCCAAAACGGCATGCCATGCTCCATTATTTCCATTTGCATGAATTAAACATACAAATACAAAGGCTGTAACGCCATGTTCTGTTTTGGTTGGATCATTCGTTAGTCTTTCTTGCATCAATAGTCGGCCACTTTCTTTTTTTTTTTTAAAGTACAGCCAAACGATTATCCCAACACGAAATCTACGTGGGCATTCACTCCTATAGCCGCCTTTCCTTTTTTGTCAAAGGAAAATTTTTCGGCCATCACTTAGAACTGACCTTTTGATATATAAATACAAAAAGTTATGGATTTATATTATACAAAATATTATATTTTAAATAAAAATTATATATTATAATTCATATTAATATAAAAATATAAAATATAATTTTTATTTTATTAAATTTATATATAATAATTATTAAAATTTTAAATCATATAATTTTTATTTTTTATATCATATACATATTTTATTATTATAATATATTTTAAATTATGAAATTTATTTTTATATTTACAATGATTTCTCTTTATTTTAATGATTTAAATTTATAAATAATTCAAAAATTAGAAAGAAAAATATTATTATTTAATTCAAAGTTTATTTAAATTAATTCATATAAATTACTCTTAAAAATGTTAACGACTATATTTGAAATTCAAATTCTAATATTTACAAAATTTTTATTCTCTAAATATTATCTTCTTTCTATAAAAAAATATTACTACCATGTTTTACCTTTTTGCATAAATTTATTATAAAATTATCTCTTACTTGCCATAAATAACAATGCTATTTATTTAGTTATTTTATTTTTTTAATTATTTTTTATAACATGTTCAAAATTATCTTAAAATTATTTATTTATTTATTTATTTATCAATTTTAAAGATATATATTCACTTTTTATAATTATTGAATATGAATTAATTTTGATACAAATTTAGAAATCACTAGAGAATAAAATTCGTTTAAGATAATTCTAATAATAAGATAAATATTTTAGTAAATAAGAGAGTATTTCATGGAAGACATTCATTTGTTTTCATATATGAGAAGAATTAAGAAAATAGAGAGAATTCAAACTTATTTCAATATAATTTCTTAAAAGGAGTAATAACTATATTTGAGTTGTTAACATCAAATATCTTTACAATTTTTGCTTATTCCTTGTTCTTCCTATTAGTAAAAGCAAATATAAAATCATCTATTGCCCAAAATTTTAATTTTAAACTTTTTTTTGGCTAAATATATATATATATATTTTGTTTGCTAAAAAAAATGTATGTGAAAGAAATAGAGGATTAATTAAGTATATTGAGCAATTATTTATTTATTTTTTCAAATATTATCCACCTAGTTTTTTAGTGAAAATAGGATTTTTGGCTTTATTCAATATTTGTTTGAATATATTCAAAAAAATTTATTTAAAACGAATCTAATAAGTTTATGAAAAAATTATCTTATCATAATCTTTTAATTTAATCAACTCAAAACAACATTAATTTGTATTTAATTATAACAAACTCTTTGAATATTTGAGCCAAAATCCATTGGTCGTCCACTTAGTTTTTGATCCATCAAGAAAGATTTAAATGAAATATTTTAAGTGAAATTAGTCAAATTCATTATTAAAATGATTAAATAAAATTTAAAATTTAAATTGATATATTAAAATATTTTATTATATAAATCAAATGCACAAAATTTTAAAATTTCAATAAATTTTGATATATTTTTAATAAAAATTTTTATTGCTAAATAAATATTTATTAAATTAAAATTATAAATAATATTTTAAATAAATTTATATATATTATTAGTTGATCAATTTGTATTTTATTAAATCATTTTTAAAAAATAATTTCATAAACTTCATGTATACATACGTGATCTAAGTTTTGACGCAATTCCACAATGCAACAGGCAGGCGTTAACTTCTTACACGTAATTTGGCCACCAAATCAAGTAACCCACAGATGTACCAATGCGCACGTGATTGTCAATCGACTCGTGAACCGTCCGATACAAAATCTTAAGCCCTCTTTTCGGTCAGATTAAACACGCTTGATCCTAGCGCTTGCTGATAAAAAACCCAAAATTAGAAAACAAGGAGCGGGAATTGTTATGCAAAATCCATCGAAAAGGGCCGGGATTAACGCGGTAAAGCAATCTAGTCCTGTAAATAATCCCAAAGTTGGGTGTCAATTTTGGAAAAAGAAAAGGCAAGAAAAACACAAAATGCAGCGGTTTCGAGGATGCTGCATTACGTGTTACAGTTTTTGGACTTATCTTAGCGCCAGAAGCCGCCTGTCACCATCTCCACTCACAGACCAATCATCAATCTCTAATTCTTTAGAGGTGAAATTTCGTGTCCTTGTATCTTATTTATTTTATATTAAATAATTATAAAATATAAAATTATCATTATTACAATTTAAATCTTTAAATATTAAATATATATTTTCATTTTTATCAAATTTATATATAATTTATATTATTTTTATAACACATTTAGAATGATTGGTTGTACTAATTCTTTCGTCACCGATTTTAATCATAAAAATTAGATAAAATGATTTATATATTTGTATTATATAAAATTTTAAAATTTATATATTATATTATTTTTTATATAAAAATTATGTATTATAATTTATATTAATATAAAAATATAAAAAATATATGTTTTTATTAAATTTATATATAATAATTGTTAAAATTTTAAATTATATTATTATCAAATATTTTATTTATATTATGTTCATATCTAATTTTAAATAATAAGATCTAATAAAAATTTAAAAAAAAGTTAGTTAAATTAGGAAAGACTTTCCTCGCTTTTGCATTATTGGAAGGGACCAAAAATTATTTTATTTAATTTTTTATAATATAGTACCACAGTCAAGCATGAAACAATCGGAAAGTCAGAAAATCTATGTGGAAAATTATGATTCGGTCCAAACAAAGCCAACCCTACAATAGTCAAGCTCTTTAAACAAGACCCAAGTTTGTTCTCATCTTTTTCGTATGAATAATTGAGAAATTGTTAAATAAAATCATTGAAAATTTTTGTTAAGAGACATAAAAAGATAAACCATTAACTCTAGCATTAGTTTCGCCCACGAACAAGGCCTTAACCAACTCCTCACCTCTCCTCTTTCATCTTTATCAGGTAAATCATAATTTATATATATATATATATAATTCTTTATCCTTTTTTTTTTTGTTGTTTCTAAATTTATGGGTTTAATTGATTTAGAGATTCTGGGGACTTGATTGAAAGTTTTGTTTTTCTGGGTTTAGAAATGGAGTACTGCATGGAAGCGAGAGCATTGAAATCAAGTGTAAGAGGAGAACTAACCATGCAAAAGACCCAGCAAGTTGTTTTGGATGATTTTTTATACATGAATGTCGTAAACGCCGCCGGTCAGACTGAAGATTTTTCCGTTGATTGTTTCTTTGATTTCACGAATGGAGAATTTGAAGAAGCTTCCATTGAAGAAGAAGAAGAAGAAGAAGAAAAAGACTCTGTTTCTGTTTCTTCCCGAGAACGTGTTGCAGATGATGATATGAACTCTAATTCTAGCAGTTTTTCCATTGATTCTATTCTTACCAAAGAACTATCCGTACCGGTAATCTTCATTTATTAAATAAATTATTATTAAAGAGTAAAAATCCCTATTTTTCACACAAAATTTTGATTTTTTTTATTTGATGTTTCTTTAGGATGATGAAATAGCAGGGCTTGAATGGGTTTCTCATTTTGTGGATGATTCGCTTCCAGAGGTTCCTTTACCATGCCCTGTTTTTGAACAGCAAAGCGAGAACCATGCAAAAACTCGTTTGGAAGAGGAACCGGAGCCGGTTATTGTGAAAACGCCGAGTTTTTCATCGCCGGTGCCATCTAAAGCTAGGAGCAAAAGGGCTAAACCAACCGGCCGAGCATGGTCGGTTGGGTCAATGCCTCTTTCGGAGTCGTCGTCTTCGACGGCGTCATCTTCAAGTTCTTCTTCGGGGTTTTCCATGACTTCGACTAATGTTCAAAACGCGGAGTTGGGTAATGATGTCACGGAACCGCCACCAAAGAAACAGAAGAAAAAACCGGCGGTTCAAGCTAGTGGACTGTCAAGTGGGAACCCTTTTCAACGGAGATGTAGTCATTGCCAAGTTCAAAAGACTCCACAGTGGCGAACCGGTCCACTTGGTGCCAAAACCCTATGCAATGCTTGTGGGGTTCGTTACAAGTCCGGTCGGCTTTTCCCTGAGTATAGACCGGCTTGTAGCCCCACTTTTTCTGTTGATATGCACTCCAATAGCCATCGGAAAGTCTTAGAAATGAGAAAAAAGAAAGAGCTAGCAGGAACAGATTCTGATGAGTTGACCCGGATGTTTCCGCGTTTTTGAAGTTAGGAATAGCAGGACAGGTTCACGTGACCAGGGTTGAACCCGGTTATATTTGGCTAGGATTTGTTAGGCTTATTATACTCTTTAAAAAGTGTTTTAAGGTTTGTAGAATTTTCAGGTCTAATTACGTAATTTAGGTAGGTTTGCATTTTTTTTTGCCATTTTTTTTAGAAATTTTTTGGGTCAATTCCGTTGTAAAATTTTTTTTTATGGTTTTATGATTGTTATTTCTAGGTTTAATGAAAAGGGAGAAATTTACAAGTTGAATTTAAAGAAGATTATTATTATTTTTACTAGTTGTTTTTGAATTTTCTTAGATTTCAACTTGACAAGTATTATTTTCACAAGAGGTTTTTAATTTTTTGACACGTTCAAAATGATTCAGATGGCTATTGCTTGTTTCTAGAGTCTTGACAATTGAAAAGGCAACGGGTGTGTGGTGGGCTGGAAGGGGACTTAAGGGACCAAGAATTGTAAAATAATGTAGGTTTGATTTGAGACCACGAAAGCTGGGCAGATTGGCCGAGTGGTTGAAATATCTGAATCAAAGCTGGAAGGGGTTAATGGGGGCTGACTCAGTATTGCGAGTGGACTGCCCTGGCCTCCCAGTGCTCTGACCAAGAAGCCTGAGTTCAAGATTCACTAACACCATTGTCTGTGGACCACAGTGATGATCAAAATATGGTACATTTGGTGGGGTAATGTGGTCTTGCTGCTTTTGATGCGATGGAAATGGAAAATTTGCCATTCATTTCTTAGTTTATACTTGTATTTTCAGCAATATTCTTGCCTCATCAGTATAATATATATTAGCTGCAAGGCTGGAAGAAAATGACATGATGCAACTGCCAACTACAAACATATATTCACTTTATAATCAAGCATTTGGATTCATCAAAGAATTAAATAAGCCAAGCAAATCATGCATAATGATCTCACTTTTGGAGTTCTATCACATTCGCATTGAAAATATATCAAACATTTTTTTTTCGTTACCCATGTAGATTCACGGGCCCAAAAACGGACGTGCAGTACTTATTAGCCATAGTTCAACAGTAACCAAGAGGCAATTCGAGCTACCACATTTAGCAATTCTAATAATCGAACATGGCTGCCATAAATCAACTGGTGTCATAATAGAAAGGGAATTATTCACATTAAAGAGTTAGGACGACATTAGAAGAAAAAGAAGAGGTGCTAAACTACAAAATAAAAAAAAAAGGTTTTACATGCATAAATCATGCAATGATAATATAATGTCAGGAATTTTCCAATGGAATTTTACTGTACAGATATACTCTATGCTGCTCTAAATTGGCCAAAATTTAAGGGTGCAAATAATCACATGAAGCTCCTTTCTTGCAGTTCCCATTTTCATGGAATTTGCACACTCTCTGCCCTTTGAAGGGCGACCTCGAAGAACTTCCTCCACTGCCAAAGGATGACTGTCTATTCCAAGGTTTGACCCCACCAAAACCAGAATCACCACCTTGAGAGCCCATATCACTTTGATTCGAGAACTTGTCTCCATAGTAATTTGATTCATTTCCCCACATGCCTGAATTTCCAGAGGGCGCCACATAACCTGGATTTGCACCTCCTGATGCTGCCCCTTGCGCGGGGGCAACCCATCCAGAATTTGCATTAAAAATGGTGGGCCCTTGGACAGGTGGTGCCCATCCTTGCATTGCATTCCCAGGAGTAGTCCAACCTGAATTTGCATTCCCTGGCACTTGTCCTTGGCTAGGTGTAGCCCAACCGGGATTTGGATTAACAGATGCTGATCCCTGACTAGCAGCTCCCCAGTTAACATTAGTATTTGCAGGGAGAGGTGCTCCCCATCCCATGTTTTGATTCCCCGGCATTGGCCCCCAACCAGTGTTCTGATTTGCTGGTGCCTGTCTCAGGCCAGCACATTGGGTTTCTGCAACAGACATACCCCAAGGTAGATTGGGCGGAGCAGGAAGCTGAACTTTTGACTGAAGTGGAACAGTAGGCATCCAAGAATCCGATGCCAACATAGTCGGTTGGCCAGGAGTAGGAAATACCCCAGCAGGATTCCCTATGCCGAAAGGAGCAGAAATTTGACCAGATTGTGATGCGCAATTCCAGTGACCATAAGCAGCAGGTTGAGCAGGCATGGCAGGTGAGGGATTTGGCTCTAGCTTCTGAGCTGATGCATTTCCCCATGCTTGAGTTCCAGTTGCTGGCATAAATGACGTGGCAACTGCTTCTTGCCTTGAGACTGAGCCAGAACCCCATCCATGAGTTTCAACAGAAGGATTATGATAACTCACAGATTGAACCAAATTCTGAAGAGATGCACCAGCATTTTTCAAATCAGCACCTGAATTAATTGAAGCCTGAGCATTGACCTGTGTCCTGTTTGATTCACCTGACACCATCGGATGAGAATGCACTAAAGGAGCAACTGGGCTCCCACTCTCTGAAACAACGGGAGGTTGCAGCCCTGCGGTACCTCCTTGGAATGGATTAGCTACAGAAAGAGAACCCGTTGACTGAACAGGGGTAGGTGACCAGTTGCTTTCAAATGCTTGTCCCTTAGTCCCACCAGTGGGATTTTGGTTTGGAGTGGGAGAAGGTAGGTTTGTGTCAGAGCCCCATGTATCTCGAGAATACTTCGGGATCTCAAGTGAAGATGGAGCAACTCTGACTGTGGAAGAACTGACTTCATTTTGAGATTTCAAACTTTCTCCAGCAGATTGGCCTGACAAACCCAAAGTATGCTGAGGACTCCAAGCTTCATGATTTTGATCAAACCTCAATCTTTCTCCAACTTGACTTTCTATTCCTTGATTCAAGGTTGCTCCAAGAGAGTTCCCATACAAGGCCTTTTGAGCCTTTGGAAAGCTATCTGCTACTGCAGGGTCTTTCTGAAACTTTCCAGCCAAGGCATCAGTCAAAAGTATAGAATCATCTTGCTTCTCATTAGTTCTCCAAATTTTTAATTCAGCAGGGAAATATCCAGTGTTACTCCATTTCCGCAGCTGCACCATTGAAAATGGTCCTTGAACCTTGCGAGATGGATCCTTGTAATGCCAAATTTTCTCCGTTTCATTAATTGGAACAGTCGTTACTCCTGTGGGCAGTGGTGTAGGTGAAATTTCTGACCCAACCTTCAAAGGTGGTTCCTGTATTACAGCAGAGTGGTCCTTCCTCAAGCCAATTTCTGAACTCAAAGCAGTTTTTGGCCGGTCCCAACTGTTTTGTTGTTGTGTTTCTCTCTCCCGTCCTGGGTTCCATAAATTTCCATTTCCCATTTCACTAGTTCCAATAGAATCATCTCCTTTGCTCGTAAATCCTTTATTAGATAAGTTCCTGCTTAATTCCCGATTCATGCTAGTATAATTTCTACTCCCACTCCAAGAATCACTTGAACTGAGACCTCCATTCCGGGGAGAAATTGCTTCCTTCCCTCTCCTGCCAAAGCTACCTCTTGGCCTCATAAAGTTATCTGAATGAACCAAAAGATTATCAAACTTTATGGAGAATAAGAGATATAAGAGAATACAAGAAAAAATTTCACAAGAAAAAAGGACCTTGTTTCTTATCATCTTCTCCTTCATCTTCTTCAGATTCGTAACTAGGATCCATTTTGGGGTCCACATGTATCTCTGGAATCTCCTCTAATCTACGCTGTCGTTCCTCAGGTGCCTTTAAAATCTGCAATTTCTCTACACATTCTCTAAGCGTGAACACAAGTCAAGGGTTACATTGAAATTGTTGGAGACAAACAATCATTTCATTAGAAAGAAATTTGATGCAGACAGACTGTAGATGAATTCAGCAAACAATATGAAATTCTAATTATAGTTAGAATCAGAATTATTTTTTTACAAGTTCAATTCCGCATTCAGCCATAGGAAATGTATTGCACCCTACATTCAGGAAGTCTCTTCAATTTTTTATTAAAAAAAAAAACAATATATATATTTTTTCAGATTGCCCGTAGAGTAAGGCTAATGCAAATATTAGTATGTTTTGGAGGCCAAAACCAAAAATAATGGGCATAGTTTTTGAATGAAAGGGAAAGTGACAAGCCACACCATTGAGTTTGTCGGGGTGTTAGTTTAGAAACAACTATAACTAAACATGAATCCTATCACAATCTAACCTAACTCACAGAACAGGAGAGAGAAAGACAAGCACATGCCATGAATTGAACATAAAGATAGTGATTGATGAGCATTGAATTACAGCAAACTCATCTTTATTATTCACACAAATGTCTTGGGTTGATCAAAAATTTTATCCTAGAACATTGAATCTATCACTTAAAAAAGCTTAAGCAAGCTTGAAGTCCCTTATCAAATTATGTCTGCATGAATTATCATATAATTCAACACTCCATAGCCACATAAACATCCTTAACATTATGCTTTCTAACTATGAGGGTAAGGGATGAAAGGAAACAGAGGGAGCGGCTTTCATTATTCGGATTGCTTAAAATCAAACAGGGAAAGGAAAGGCATGGGAATATGACCGACCTTTATTGATCAAAGAATGGAATCTGAAATAAATGATAATTTATTGTGTTCTTTTAGATTTATATACTTCATAAGTTATAACAAAATTTTAAAATAAGAGTAATTTTATCAGTATAAGTAAAATATTTTTAACGAGGAATCTTCATTAAATCCCCCAATTTTGAGGGTTGAAAATTGAAGGTATCCAGGGTATTGGAGGGAAATCCCTCCCTTTCTGCTAAAAGATGTTCTGAACAAGGGTGAGGCTACCGGTCCTCCTCCCTTCCCTCAATCCAGAAATCACAGTCAAGCCTCACAGCAAATCCACAACAAATGCCAGAAGAATGCCATAAGCCATCAAAAACTAATTGACAAGCATCCAACTGCAATTGAGGAGAATAATGGAACAGAAACTAAAATTAAGAGAAAAGGATATTCCTTTCTACGTCCTTTTTCACTAGCTCGATCACGAAGATGACTGAGACGCATTATCTCTGATTCCAGCCACTGCATTATGATAACAGAGAAACTCAGATTATTCTTTTTAACAAAAAAAAAAAAGGCCACAGATAAAGTATTAGAATACCAATCATACTACTCAAGTGGATCAATTTCAGGATTAAGAAAGATCGTGATCCATTTTTACATATTATCCATATTTTAGAAATGTATTTCTTCAGATGCCTTTCTTTTTTGTACACGGTATCATACTTAATCAAGACTACCCAACAGATCATGTTGTGCATCATGCTTTTCAAGATTGCAGAACATACTAATTAACCATTCTCCACAAATAAAAATAAGCAAATATATCTACATAAATATATACATGATAACCCTGGTTTAAAAGAAAGATAATTACATCTTTGACTCTGACTGCCTGGATTGCCATTGCCTTTTCTTGTATATCTCCCTGCAGCAACAAATTAATCTTCTAAATATGTTTCCAAATAATATTTGAAAGAAAAAATTGATAAACATCGCATAATATATGAAAATGTGATAAATTAAAAGTGAAAATTACCACAGTCAGCCGCTTTATAAGTCCAAACTTTATGCTCTGGCGCAGACGCTTGCATTCATCCTAATAGATCAAGTGCCAGCATATTTTTAACAAGAAATAAGATTTAAATAAAATAATCAAAAACAAAATACTGGCCCAACAAGATTCCAAATTATAACAAGCTCATAACACTGCTGATATTGACACTTTATATTTTTTCCATGAAAAAGAGAAATAGGTTTTTATATCTACAAGCAAAATAAATAAATTAAACAAACCTCTATGTGTCTAAGCAACAGATTATGAAAATGTTTTAATAAACATGTATTTGAGAGATGTCAAAAAAGCAAAGCCTCAATATTTATAATCAGAATTTTCTTAAAGGTCATATTTACTTTAATCAGAGAAAAGGATACATAACTCTCTTCACCAAGAATGCAGACGGAAATCAACAAAAGGGAAAAATAAAATGTACTTCCACATTCAGCTAATAATTACCTCAGTGAACTCTTGATTTGATATAATATCAATTGAGATGACCTCTGTCTTATTTAAATTTAAAATCTCTAATAGAGAATCGGTTGTTCTTTTGCCAACTCTGTATGGTTCAGCAACTTTGCTTGTACCTGTACAGCAAATCATTGATGCGTTTAACAACCTTAAGGGATTTGATACTTATGTGATCAAGTCAAAAACATGCAAAGATAAACAGTTATCCAAGTATTACCAACAACTTGCACTAGCCTATACAAATCTTGCTTTTGACCGGCACCAGATATTCTTATTCTCACAAAAGACCCAACAACTTTGTCATGGAATGTTTCAGTATCTTCGAGCAAATCTTCCACCAAATTTCGTCGCAAATAAATTAGATTGATATTATGCATATCAATGGCAGCATAATCATCTAAATTTGATTGAAGTCCCCTTGCATCACCCTTTTTACGTGTTTTACGTTTCTTATCTTTTCCAGTCCTTGTTAAAGCATCAGAGTTCCAATCAGCCTCTAGTTGATTAGCTTCAGCATCAACAACACTCCCTTGAAGATCATCTGTCTGAGAATCCTCCTTTGTGAAAAAAATGTGAGGGTCAAGAAGATTTAACATTTCAATATGCCCCACTCTTGGTTTCCCAAACAGATTCTTAAGCCTTGAGTCACAAATGACATAAGACTTACTGCGACGATCTCGAAGTTTGTGCTTTTGAATATAATCCAGTATAAGTTGACTTAGTTCCATTCGAGATAAAACAGATTTGCCACCATTTCTCATGTGCATGACAACTTCCAAGAGCTCTTTTGATGCCCACTCAGCACTTTCATTTGTAGATGCCCCTTCACCACTAGCTGTGCTTGCTGAAACACCCTCCCTTGCACGTGACTTTGATTGACTCCTAGTCTTTCTTCGTTTAGAAACAGTTAATTCCACATTCCTAGAAGAACTATCTGAGTCAGTCCCTCCCCCATCATTAAAACCATGAAGTTCATTAGGTGATTCCAGTTTAGCAGCACCTTTCCAGGGATTTTTAGCCTTAGCAAGTTCATCGGAAGTTATTGATAATCTCCTTTTTAAATCAATCCAGTAATCCTTGAATAGATATTCCCAGCTACATTTGTCATCAAAATCTACTTGTGCCTGCAAAAGTAACAAAAAAAATATAATGGAGAACTACAAAAAAGAGAATTTCCAACAATTGACAGCACGAGAGAGAGATATCTGTGACAATAAAGCAACTAATACAGAGCCCTAAAACCCCAACAAGGAATGAATCAACATTCATATGTAAAAACAGCTATAAAATACTTAGCTATGACTGTTAAATTTATTTACTGAATTAAGCAGAAATATGGATGCGTGTTTCTTGATTTCCCTTTTAGCTCGGCATAGTATCTCTCAATCTGAAGAATATGATGTTCTCCAGTCTTGTCCACTTTCACTTACAAGGAACTTCAGAACTAAAAGCAGAAACCACTGAAGATTACAACTGAAAACAATGCCAGTAAGGACAAAAGGCTTGTAGAATTTCTTGAGACAGCATACAATTCAAATGCATTCGTTATTTGCCCTCAAAGATTATGAAACATTTATAGCCCAGAGTTATGCAATGAAGAACCATAGACTGTGAAACAAACTATAAATGAAAAGACGAATACTAGCAGTGAAGACAATAAAACCAAAATAAATCACACTATATAAAACAGCTCTAAAGAGATTGAATTAATTGAAGATATTTGCAGCGAACAAACTCATACCACCCGCCAACCACCCAGAGAAAAAAACAAGAGCTCAAGAATGAAATTATTATTTTGACACCATGTGAAGGTAGAAAGTTAACACTACAAATTGCCCTGTTACATATTAACTTACCACAAAATCATAAACCTATTAGCCCAAAAACCATCAAGAGAAACTAAAACTTCAAACAGAATTGCTATAGCAAGAGCAATCAAGAAAAGTGCAGACAACTATCAGATTTGCACTATCAATTAAAATCATGGAAGCATATCGCAAATACAAAAAGACAACAGTAGGAGAAATATATACTTAATGCGCATATAATTAAAAACAGAACAATCAAGATGTCGATATTTCAAAAAAGAACAATTAAAGGAAGATGGCAAATTTAAAGAATAAGTACGTAAAAAATAAAAATGAAAGAATAGTATAATAATACCATTTCTCCATTTACCTGCTCATTCCTTTCAATCAACATGACAAGATTCATGCATGACTCACAGAGGCCTTTGTTACCCCTAACACATAGGATTACAGCATCTTTGATGCATCCCTTGCATAAGGAAAAGGTACAAGTGTAACACATATAATAGGCATTCTTCTTACAGTTGCTGCACAGATGCCAACCTAATTCAAAGAAAGAACATTAATCAAATTAGATAGAGATATAAAAGACAATATAATAAACAAGTTCTGAAAACATAATAATCAAAGTTGATAAATGAATATATATATATATATATATATATATTATATAAGCACGAGCATCCAAGAGAAAAATCAGACCACAGGTCAAGTAACATATATTATGCCTGCAACATTATAACAGAGTATCGGCAAACAAGCAGTCACATAAATACAGGCAAACAAGAAGAAAGTCATGAAAGCATATTCCAAGATTCCCCTGTGTATTTGCACCCATGCAACTTGAACAAGCAGATTTGCATTATCAAGGATTCTAAAACTTATTGAACCAGTCTATTACTTTCTTCAGACATTGAAAAAAGAAAAAATGTAGGGCAATTGTTTAGCAAATACAAGCTGCAACATTGGTATAACCTTGAACATACATATTTTGAAGACCCTCAGTATAAACATAGAATGTTCATCATTCTTAGACGATCCCAAAGTGTATAAACATAGGCACATTACATGTTTGACTCTCAGTAGACTACGCCTCAAAAGTTAGCTTATCTTACCCAATGTATCCTGAAATTAATATAACCAGTTCTGTCAAATGTCTTGGCTATTGCTCATTCAAGCCGAAATATATATGTTCCCTTCAATCCTTTTTCTTTCATTTCTTCACACAAAAAGTTATACTCCTCAGTCCTTTTTGCTTCGTCTCATGGTAATGAGCATTTAAAACTTACGCTTTCTTGGGGAAAAGGGCACTGCTTAAAGCTACAAAAGAAAAGAAAAGAAAATTTCTAAGAAAAAGTAAGACCTTAATCCAAAAGATTTGCCCAGGGCTTGCAAAACAGTAGCCTCTAGTCCCATAATCAATTGACACAAGTTACTGAAATTTTAAGTTCTTATTCCTTTCTATGCATGTTCACCATATACTAACAGTTTAAACAAACAAATGACATATTTCCTGTTGGCTCAAGTAAAGGGAATTTAGATCAGATCTATATTGCCATTTGTAAAGATAGCTATGTGTCATTCTCAGTCAACTTTACATAAGAAAAAAAACTGACCCAAAGTCCAATTCAGCATCCCATTACATTCCATGTGAAATTTGAACAGTACTTAGCAGCAAGACATTCACAACTTTAAAGATGCCAAACATATAATTAGTTGGACCCAAATGCACGTTTAGCATGCAAGTGCATCTCTGCCACTTATACATGAAACTCAATCATTTTGCAGGTTCCATAACTGATGCTATCTCTTCCCGACCACTTATAAGTCAAAGCACAGCAGTTTCATAGTTCCATGCTTATGTCTATACAAAAAAGCTGCTAACCAAAATGCTCTCACACTCTTGACAAGGTGTTTTACATATATAAACACTGAGAGTCACTTGAAAGCTCCGCTTCTGAGATCTTGAATTGAATTTTTCATAAGCCAAGGGTATCTAATGACTAAGAGGCGATCACATTCCAAGATAATAATTACAACTTGCAGTTTCACTAGAAATCCCAGCATTGCCAGTAGCCATTGCCTTGAATTGGGATGATAGATGAACCCTAGTTACTGCAGAAAGATGCCAAACTTCAAATGTTCTTTTGAGAAACATTAAACCAATTTGAGGAGCATGCAAAACTTAAATGGTGTGCAGGGAAAACTGAATATTGAACTTCCTGTGCCTTCAGAAAAGCCCACTCCAGCAAGCTTCACTATCATGTAAATCAAACCTTTTGCAAAGAAAAGAAGTAACAAGTTCAATAATGATGCAATTAAATAATAAAAGAGAAAGGGATGTCACGGTTCAAAGATTTAGGTGCTCATGTTCTCAAATCTGGATCAGCCAAAATACCAAACATCAATCTTTTCCCCTAAATTGCAAAAAACCTAATCATCGGCACATGGTACACTCATAATACAAGATAAAATAGCACTACTATAACAGACAACATATCCCATTTCATATTTCAAAAGGCCCCAAAAATAAAACTCAGATATTAAAAGTTAAAGAGGGCACACAGAAATAAAGCAACTTACCACAATTCCATTTACCCTTAGCTCGAAAGAATGCCTCATCTCGACCAACACAAGTAGTGTGGTAAGCCTTAGGACAGCCCCTAAGGAGGAAAAAAAACATAATGCATAATATTAGGACAGTGAATACACAAGATCACACTGGCATGAGAACGGCTTTGGTAGCCTCACCTGCGGTCACAAAGAAAAAGGTCACCACCATCAAAGCAAATGAAACAGACATCCTCTTCCATCTTCTTCCTCGATGGGGCTTTTGCCAGAACCTTAGAATTCAAATTCTTTCCCCGCTTCCGCTTGCCACCACTGGCTTTACTACCATCTTCTATCTCCTCTGCACCCTCCATCTCCTCTGCTGCCTCACTTTCTAATTCCTCCGTCATGTCGAGCGTCTCAATATCCTCTGCTGCATCTCCCATCTCTGTCTCTGTCCCTTCAGCTTTCTCAATATCCTCTACTACATTTCCCGACTCTGTATCTTCTGCCATCTCTGATTCCTCTTCCATCACTGTGTCCTTCGCCACCTCAGCCATATCCGTACCTGCTTCCCTCAGTGCATTAATATCGTCCCAATTGTCAGTTTGCTCAGACACATTAAGCACCAATTTTTCTTCCAAAATTTCACTTTTCTCAACCATGTCAGTAACCCCTGTTTCTTCCGCAACCCCAGTTCGTTCTGCAAGATCAACCACCAGTTTCTCCACCAGCAATTCCCTTTTCTCAGCCATGTTATCCACCCCTGTTTTTTCCAGAACCCCAGTTTGCTCCACCTCATTATCCACCTGTTTCTCCACATGCTTTTCCCTTTTCAAAGCCTCGTTAGCCACCTCTCTTTCCTCCATAAACCCAGTTTTCTTCATCACATTAGCCACGCCTATTTCCTCCATAACCACAATTTGCTCAGTTAAATCATCTATCTCTGCTGCCTTGGCAATTCCTTCTTCCTCTGCGACGTGAGCCACGCCAGTTTCTTCCTTAACCAGAATTTTCTCAGTCACACCATCCACCTCCGCCGCGTCGGCGATCCCTCTTTCCTCCGACACGTCAGCCACCTCTTTCTCCTCTGGAATATCTATTTGGTCTAGAACATAATCCACCATCTTTTGCTTCTTCAAATTTCCCGCTTCCTCAGCCAACTCAGCAACTTGTCGGTCCGCCACAGCCACCTCAATCACTTCCGCCGTTTCTCTTTCATCCGATACGTCAGCCTCCTCCATTTCCTCCATCACGTCATCTTTCTCCTCTGTCACGTGGCTCTCCTCTCTGTCAGCCACGCCCTCATCTTCCTTATTACCATCAATCGAAGACGAAGCTCTTATTTCATCACCAGCATCCAACATCTCGTGCTTCTCCTCTCCAGCGATCAAATCCTCGCCGCCCTCTCCATCACCGACCGCTGCCTCCAGTTCCCGCTCTGGAAGCACCTGCACATCAACAATTCCCTTGCCCTCACCTTCTTCCTCCTTTTCAGCAACAGGAGATGACGCTGATAATGCAGGTGGTCCCGACTCGTCCAACCCAGCAACGGACTCAAGCTCGCAATGTGACCCAGTGCTTTCATGCAGTAACTCGGAGGCCGTAGCTGTAGTCGTCGGCTTATCTTCCAATCGAAGAGAAGACTCAACGTTAGAGGCGTGGCCAGGCTCTTCTTCCTCGGTATCCATAGAAGAAAAAAATTGGAAAATTAAAATCGAGGGAAACCCTAGAGATTGAAAGCCCTAGGGCTTTGAATTCGGGGTAAAAATTTCGGGCGTCATTTTGTGTTTTATACAATATTTTTATTTTGCGAAATAAAAGAATCAAAGAGAGAGAGAGAGAGAGAGAGAGAGAGAGAGAAAGAGAAAGACAGGGGGAACAGAGACGGTGTCGTTTACAGAGAGGAAAACACTAACCTAAGGAGAGAGAGTTCTATTTTGTTGGTGAGTGAGCGAATGACGATTATGTCCTAAAGTGCGATAATGTAATGACGAATCTAAGCTCCTGGGCCCTCGGCTTTGTTGGACTCACTCCTCTCCGCCAGAGGTTATACAGTAATTACGGGTCATTGATGTAATAAATCTTTGACTTCGCTTTGGGCCTTTCGATGGCCGTGATTGTTGGGTGGGCCTTACAACTGTTTTCCCTTTTTAGGCTTTCTTGTTTGGGTTATCCAAATCCGTCTCAAAAGGATCTGGGGAGATTGCCCATAGATTTGTGGTGAACGAACTCGCTGCCAATCGTGGGACGACTCATTGTAAAAGTTATAGGAGCTTTAAGTTCCTCATCCCACATTTATTTAAGAGAGCTTTGCCCCCAAAACATGACCGATAAATGGCCACATCCTCCAAGTACCTAAAGGCTTGGAATTCAAGCATATATACATAAATTTCAATACGATGCCTAGCAACATCCTGATGCGTTCCATTAACAGCTACCTCAACACTAGCATATGATAGAGGTCACTGGGGAAGCATTCTGCTTTCAAAGCTTGAAACAATTAGCGGAGGATTTAATACATCAAGGGAAAATCACATCGACGGATCAACAAGCAGATTTTGGTAGTAATAAATCTTTTAATCCAAACAAAAATGAAGTTCTAATGAAAATAAAATATATGCTTAACACCAACTCCACAAATTGCTAGGCTATAATCCAAAAGTCTATCTGGTTCCAACTTCCAAACCTTCAATCATAAGCAAAGCATAATGCTAATATAAATCGTTGCCACTGACATAAGCTGCATCATCAGTACCTCCGAGGATAGCGGTCCAAATATCTCCCAGAAGGACACTCATATGCCATGTGTCCTCTTCCACCACAGTTATGGCAGATCATCAGAGGGCCCATGCAATCTCGGCTCATATGACCAAGCTGATGGCAGTTTCGGCACACAATGTCTCGATGGTCTCGGTAACCACCACTACGACCACCACCACCTCGATCTCCTATAATGTTAGCTTTTGGGCAATGCCTAGCCATATGTCCAGCTACATTGCACAAGTTGCAGATCGGATCATTTGCACAATCACGTGCCAAGTGACCTTGCCTCCTACAGTTGTTGCATGCCTTGCCATTTGTACAGTCAGCAGCAATATGACCAGACTTATAGCAGTTATTGCATAACCTCACATCCCCAGGTGGCATTGGGGGTGATGTGCAGTCTCTGGCCCGGTGTCCAGCCTTCCCACAGGTGTGGCAGATTCCCTCATTGGGACAGTCACTAGCAGTGTGGCCAGGTTCACGACAATTCCAGCATAGAGCCTTGGTTGTGCATTCTGAAGCAATGTGCCTGTTTAATAGTTCCTGCACAGTTATAACAGCTCCACATCTACAGCAAGACTATGAAAATAAAAGAAGCATAGACTATGAGATTACTCACAAAAAGAGAGATGACAAAGAATTAACATATAGTATCGGAACTTCCCAAATTAGACCTAGTATATTTGCTTCAAGAACTCATTCCAAGAATGGAAAAAAAATAAACAAAAGAAGCAGGAAAAAGTTTTATCCAAAGTATAAAGCACAAAAACAAAGGAATTTGAAATATGCAGCTAAAGACTAGCCAAAGAACTACTATTGACGAAAAAACATGTTTAAACAAAACAATACCCACATCTCTTTTGGACACCTTGAAAATAATGGGTTAACTAAACAAAAGAACAAGAAACTTCAATTAACTCAAAAGATCTATCAGATCCAGCTTTAACTACGGGGAGACAAAAAGGTTCCTTACCCAGGAAGATTACAATTGTGACAAATTGCCACGTTAGGGCACTCTCTAGCATAGTGACCTGGTCGTTTGCAGTTCTTGCATAGATTGTTTTGGCTGGAAAGAAAAAAGAAACAGGGTTAATATTCCAAAGATTGTTAGATCACTATTCTTCAAGGAAATTCTAGTAGACAAAAAAAAAAGGTATCTATGGACAAAAAAAGGAAAGGAAAAGTGGGCAAAATATTAAGGAAAAATTGTTAGACATATCCATGCAGAAGCCAGGTCATTACTGAACTTTCTGGCACATCCCAGTAGAAAGCGATAAAACTTTTTCCATTCACTAAACCTCTTAAGGAAATGAGTCCAGAAAAGCCTAACCTCAACCCATACATACTGAAAAACTACTGACATAAAATATCATAAGATCACATGATAAAAGCCACATAAATATAATAAAGAATACCCTACTTCTGTGCAGTAATTTTGTAGCAAACACTCCAGTGCAAAGAAATATAGATCCAGGGACTTCAAAATATCTTCTTAATCATCATCTTGCTTAAGCATAAGACAATAATCATGTTATAGGTTCCTTTTCAGTGTGAAACTGAGGGACAAACCCAAAATGTTTTCATTCAACCACTATGACTTCAAACACTTGAGAAACATGGGTTATTTTATTGGTAAAACCAAGTAAATTCCCATAAAAAAAAGCTCAGACTGAAAAATGACTTGCAAACCCATTTACTTCTCCATGGAATTACCACGTTCAATGTTCTTTAAATATTTATATTACAACCATAAAGAAAAAAAGAAAACTTTCTAAGAATTATATATTTACACATTTGTCCTCAGGCCACTTAACTAGCTGACAAAAGAAAATTAACTAAATGATTGAAAATTAGAAAACCTGAAAACCCGACGAGATTCCCTCCTGTAGGGTGCATTACGGTAAGAAAAGTGATCAGATCGGATCTTACGATCCATGGGGGTCCGGCTCCTGCTCCTGCTGACTGAACTCATGTTCAAACTTATGTTTATCAACACCTACCACCACCGATCAGCAAAAACACCAACTCAACCAACACACTAACAGCTGCTGCCTCCTCCCTGTCCACAGTACAACCACACACCCATGATCATCCATGAGCCATATCAAGCCTCTCATTCCCTCCAAAATATAAACACCAAATCCCAACAGTAAAACACATAACAGTCAACAAGCAATCCATCTTATATCAATTACAAGCCACTCAAGTGAGCACCAATTTCTTGATGACCCCACGCCTCAATGAAATTCCTCGAGAAAAATTCAACCATCTCTTGCAAATAGTCATCACCCCAGTAGACATCAGGCCCAGAAACTCATAAACAAACACATAAACTCCAATTCACAGCCGTCCATCTGTGCTACTGCTACACGGACAAAGATAATCGGACAGAATCCAAGAGATGATTAAGACAGAAAAAAAAATGGAAGCAATAGCATTAACTATGAAAAAAAGGAATGGCCGATTGAAGAAGAGCTTCTCCGTTGCCAAAGGAAACAGTTGTGGCTCAAAACAGAAAATAAGTAGAATAAAGAGAACATATAAGATAGCAAAATCCAATTGGAAACATGGTCTAGATTTCTCTCTAAGACTTTCAACTTTAATTGTAACAAAATAACTTAAAAGTGATACAACAATTCAAATTTTGTAAAGAGGGGATTATTGGAACTATCTAGGTGGTTGGAAAGCCAAAAAAAAAAAAAACTCAGTTTATTAGTTTGCACAGGAGATATTCTGTATAAGAACCATGTTACAAACTACAAAATTCCATTTCCCGGTTTAAGAATCACCGCTGAACTGCCTCCTCATTTACCTTCATAGTTTAAAATTATGTCTCATCAGGACTCCCTTTTCTTCCCCAAAAGGACTCCAAACCCAGCAACAGATGCCCTCTTCTCAATATATAATATGAGAAGCTTAAACCTTTTTTTTTTTTTTCAAAAAGCTGGAAGAAGAGACGATTGACACAATCTATTTTAAATAAGTCAGTGCCGTAGTAACATCCTGCATTTTGTAAATTGTAACCTGCGCTTAATTGCAAAGACGGTTACACACCAAATCGTGGCCTGCCATTTCCCTTCAATCATAACCATTAACAAACAAAACGATTCAGGCACATTTGCCATCAATCATCATATCCAACCAAGCAAAAAGAATTCAAATGTATTTCAAACCTTAGAAAAAAGAAAAAGAAAAAAAGCTAACAGAAATCAACTAAAAGACACTACAACGCAAGTCCAATAACAATTCATGGAAACAATAACTTTGTTAACGTATAACCTGCTCCCACAGCAATAAGAGTGACGCAGGGGGCCTAGCATTTGTTTTCCTCTCTTTTTTGCTCTCTAATTCTCTCTTCGTTGTTCGAATTTGCATGAAGAATAAAACAATACTAACCAATTATCGCAGAAACAAACAATTCAACCTCTAGAATCAATGATTTAATACAAAAACTGAAGATATAAATTAAAGTTCAGATTCTAACGACAAACCAACGAAGAAAACCCTAATTACCGGATCCAGAACAAAATTAATCGAAATTGAAAAGATAAGGCAAGAACAACCCTAACCCTAGCAGAAGGAACAAAAGCGAAAATTAAATATTAGAATCTAAGGAATATAAAAAAAAAAAAAGTACGAACCTGACGCTACTGGCCGCAGTCTAACCTTCTGTAAAAGATACGGCCGAGAAGGAAGGCATAAAAAATTAAAAATTAAAAAAAAAAAAAAGTGAAAAAGGCAAGCCGTACGGACCACCCCAAGTTCGTTTACGGCGTGAGAGAAGGATTTGGATTTTTGAGGGGGAAGAGAAATGGCTAATAATCGTGCTTCTGAAGCGAAGGGTAAAGGCAGGATCCGGTTATAGAAAGTAGTCGGAAGTTATTGGGTCCGACAACTTCAATCCTCCTCGAGCATTGGGCTGATGAGTTAAACGGATGTCTGTGTGACTGTGTCTTCAGCCGCGAGGCCCAAACTTGATTCAGAGGAGAGGCTTTTCTCCAGTCTCACCAAGAATATTTTTGTTGAAATAAATCAATATATATCAAATTTATTTTATTATGCTAAAAGTAGAGTTTTTTAATTTTATAAGTGAAATTAAAATAATAATATAATTTTTTAAATATATACTAAAAATATATATGTCATCATTTTAATTTTACTTGTGAAATTAAAAAATTTGTTAATTTATTTGATAATTTATCATATATATATAAATAAAAAAGCTTCAATTTTTATGATAATTGAAAGTTTCATAAAGTTTTTCTTTTAAAAAAATGAAAAGGCCAGATTTAACATTAATTAAAATTGTTACTATGCACATGATTATTTAATTTAATTAGTTCATATGGTTATCTTTAAAATATATATTTAATAAATTTATAATTTAAATATATTAGTTCATATTAACAAGTTGGTTTTGATTAGCTATTTACTATCTATGTTTGAAACATTTTTGGTGAATAAATCAAAATATTTAAATAAAAAATTATCTAATGCATTCTCAATATTTAAAATTCAAATTATGCATTATTCTAGGTAAATTTGTATTTATTTCAATGAACCGTTAATTCTTTCCTTAATTATCACAACTTTCTTCTCATTTTCAACAAAAATCTTTAAAAAATTATTCAAACAAGGCCTTAAAGTGATCAACTTCGAGTAGATTTAATAATTTAAAATATAATAAAATAATACGATATGAAAATAAAATACGAAAATAATACGATAATAAAAATAATAAATATATTTTATATTTTTATATTAATATAAATTATGATATATAATTTTCATTTAAAATTATACTATATAAATATATAAATTACCATGTCTAATTTCAATAACCATTAAAGCCTTTGTGTGTTACCAACATTCTTCAACCTAAAAGTAGAACATATAGCAACCCTTGCTTCAGCTTCTTCACTTTTTGTTTAAACCAAAGGATAAAGGGTACCCCACAAGCCCACACCAAAACGACCCCTCCTGGCTGCCTCGATCGCTTTTGCCCTTTTGGTTTACAAAGCAAATTGTGCACTCACATTTTGTGACGCATGTGAACTTCACTGACAAAACCCAAATTAGTGTCGGCGCTTCTTCGCTTTCCCCTTCACTCACGATCTTCCTCGTGACTCGTCGTCTAAACTATACTTCCTACTTATAGTAATACTAATAATATTTCCCGATATAAATCGAACCAAAAGGGAAGAACCACACCCCTTACTGAAAGCCCCAACGCAATGAAAGTGATGAAACTCTCCTCTCTTCTTCATAAACTTCTTCTTTTCATTTCCCTTTTTCTTTTTACAGGATTCTTCCCTTTGGTTCAATCCAGCTACCACGACTACTCTGACGCATTGTCGAAATCAATTCTGTTTTTTGAAGGGCAGCGTTCAGGTTTTTTGCCACAAGACCAACGTATAGGATGGAGGGCCAATTCAGGATTGAGTGATGGGTGGATGTACAACACGGACTTAACCGGTGGGTACTATGATGCTGGTGACAATGTTAAGTTCGGGTTCCCTATGGCTTTCACGACGACAATGTTGGCCTGGAGCGTGATTGAGTTTGGAGATTTAATGCCGCCGAATGAGCTGAGAAATGCTCTTGTGGCAATTCGTTGGGCCACTGATTATTTGCTTAAAACTGTCTCTCAGCCTAACCGAATTTTTGTTCAGGTATTATTAATTAGCAATTTTATGGTTACTTTTTTGGTACTGCTCAGTGCTCGGTGCTCTGCCAGTAGAAGCGGTAGCAGTGGCTTTTTCATTTCTGTGATTTTCTGAATTGGGAAACTTCGGTTCATTGCTGTAGGCTTCCAGTTGAACTAATCCATGACTGGGTAAAAACGTGGCTAGTGGCTCTACTCCATTGTTGTCGTTTACTAAACAAATTTTGCCCTGAAAATCTTACTTTTGATTCTTGGGATGCGCATTTGGCAGCGCCAACTGCTCTGGAAATATTAGATGGGAGCTGGTAATGTCTGTAGAAAGGAAAACCAAATCCATAATATGGGATCCAAGAATTCTCCTCTCTCGCAATAAACCTTTCTTTGTTTTTTTGTTTCCTTACAGTCTTAAG
Source organism: Durio zibethinus (assembly GCF_047325235.1). Classification (NCBI taxonomy): domain Eukaryota; kingdom Viridiplantae; phylum Streptophyta; class Magnoliopsida; order Malvales; family Malvaceae; genus Durio; species Durio zibethinus. Next base: position 23,853,716 of record NC_143177.1, read on the forward strand.
TCAGCTTTCACTCCTTAAATCGAAGGACTGAAAGTAACAGGGCATGTTTAGTCAATCGTTAATGCAAAAACCAATGCTTATTTTTAAAATGTTAAAAGTGTAATTAAGGTTTGACGCTTGTTGGCTCGACCAATTTTTCCTTCTGACAAACTAGTCACGTGAAGCTGGAATCTGGACCATATTCTTTTTTCTTCTTAAAAAATTGCATGGGTTAAGTTACCGTCCCCATCGACCTAACCTTTATGTTTCCATATAGATAGGGTATGTCTCTGTTGCTTGTTTGATCTCCCACCCGCTCATTTTGCACGCAATGAACATTCCCCAACAATGGTCTAATGTTAATTATCTTAGTATCTTGGTGTTAATAGGATTTTTATTGATTTGCCATTTAGGTTGGGGATCCAAGTATAGATCATAGCTGCTGGGAAAGACCAGAAGATATGGACACGGCCAGGACTGTCTACGCCGTGGATACACCAAACCCAGCTTCTGACGTGGCCGGTGAGACGGCGGCCGCTCTTGCAGCTTCGTCCATGGCGTTCAGATCAGTAGACCCAGGGTATGCGGAGAAATTGTTGCGGAATGCTGTTCAGGTTTTCCAGTTTGCTGACAATTTTAGAGGTGCTTATAGTGACAATTCCAATATTAGAGACGGTGTCTGCCCATTTTACTGTGATTTCAGCGGGTATCAAGTAAGTAAAAGTTGTAATAGAAATGGGTTTAACATATTTTATATGGTTTAATTCAATTTGATTGGGCTTTTTTTGGAGGTCAGGATGAATTGCTTTGGGGAGCAGCATGGTTACGGAGAGCCTCTCGAGACAACTCTTACCTTAGTTACATAGAAAACAATAGCAAAACCCTTGGTGCTGATGACAACATTAATGAATTTGGATGGGACAACAAGCATGCTGGTCTAAACGTTCTTGTCTCCAAGGTCAAACCTCGTTTAATTTCCTTATCTTCCAAGCATTTAATTGCTCGCCTTTTCTGATAGTTGACTTTGGCCCCTGTTTTCAGGAAGTGTTAGAAGGAAATATCTACTCTCTACAATCATACAAAGCCTCAGCTGATAGCTTCATGTGCACATTAATCCCTGATTCATCTTCGTCCCACATCGAGTACACCCCTGGTGGCCTCATCTACAAGCCTGGAGGCAGCAATTTGCAACATGCAACAACAATTTCATTCCTCCTCGTCGTTTATGCTAAATACCTTGATCGTACCTCACAAACAGTCAACTGCGGGAACCAAGTTATCGGCCCGGTTTCTCTTCGGATTCAGGCAAAGAAGCAAGTTGATTACATTTTAGGTGACAATCCGATGGGATTATCGTATATTGTCGGTTATAGCAACAATTTCCCACAACGGATTCATCATCGTGGCTCATCTTTACCGTCGGTAAAAGATCATCCTGAATTCATCGCTTGCAAGGAGGGTTCGATTTATTTTAATTCAACGAATCCTAATCCAAATGTTTTAATTGGTGCTATAGTTGGAGGACCTGGAGAAGATGATGCCTATGGCGACGATAGAGCTGATTTTAGGAAGTCAGAGCCAACTACTTACATTAATGCACCACTTGTTGGTGTAGCAGCCTATTTTGCAGCTAATCCCAATCCTAGCTAGCACAAAAACAACTTGCTTTTGTACATAGTCAATGAAAACTTGCTTTTGTACATAGTCAATGAATTTTTTTTTTAATTTTTTATTAACAAAGCACTTATAAAAGAAAATAAAAATGATGAGAATTAGAATCTACGTTGATATACTTCTTCAAAACCTCTTAACTAGTAAACCGGTGGAAGCCCCTTTTTTTTTCGATTTTGATAGTAGGAAATGGTGTCTCTCATCTTGAATAAAGTAAAAGAGTGAAGAGGCCAATTAGTTCATGACTTTTTTTTTTTTTTTAATATAGAATCAGAAGAACTCCTTGTGACTTTAGAAATAAAGGGAATTCAAGAGCTTTTCTTAAAGGCGTAAAATCCCAATATAATTTACCTTTAAATTTTATCAATCAGAATGTTTATTCCATAACTTTTTATTTTACGTAAAGTATACATGAAATTAATGTTAGCAATTAGCATGTTATGCTTTATATTTGCCAATTAGAAATGGGATGTGCTGGTTAAGAGTAAGACCATGTGTCGTAACGTCTAGATCCGGGGATCTATCGCTAGACATTGATTTTCAGGGAGTCGCCACCAATCTTTTTTATCTAGGTGCGATTGGCCACCTAAGGAATCTGCCCTTTTAGGGAACACCTAAGCTTAAGGGTCCCTAAAAGAATAGGTTCGGGTCTGCTTAACCAGAACAGAGTTCGGGAGTTCGGTTACATGTGAGGAAGGTTATAGCACCCTCACAACGCCCATCAAAAGATGGTACCAGCTTGAATTTGTGTTATCCAAAAGCCTTAAAATTTTACCAAGTAATTAGTTATTGGAAATTATTCTCAATTGACTCTAATACTTTTAGCAGAAAATTGAGAAAATTCCCTCACCTCAGGAGTATGCAAGAAAAACTACTGTTTCACTTGCAGGGGCTCCGTCGTCGGATTTATTAAAGAAAAAAACAAAATCATCCAATTAATTATTGAAAATTATTCTCAATTAACTCTAATACTTTTAGCAGAAAATTGAGAAAATTCCCTCACCTCAAGAGTATGCAAGAAAAACTACTGTTTCACTTGCAGAGGCTCCGTCGTCGGATTAATTAAAGAAAAAAAAAATCAAAATCAGCCAAGTAATTAATTATCGGAAATTATTCTCAATTGACTCTAATACTTTTAGCAGAAAATTGAGAAAATTCCCTCACCTCAGGAGTATGCAAGAAAAACTACTGTTTTTACTTGTAGAGGCTCCGTCGTCGGATTAATTAAAGAAAAAAGAAAAAAAAAATCAAGATCAAAATCAAAGTCAAATAAAAAAAATTCAAAAAAAATTCAAAAAAAATTCAAAAAAAAAAAAAAAAAAACCTGGAGCGGCTCGGCTATCGGCTCGGCTCGGCTCAAAGAAGAGAAAACGGCTCGGAGAAGCGGCTCGGGAAGAACGGCTCGGCTCAGCTCGGCTCGGAGGGGGGCTGGGCACGCGCGGGTCAGAATCGGGTCGACGCTCGGGTCGGGTCGGGTTCGGTAAAACGCGCGGATCCTCTGATTAACTTAAAGCCAAAACGACGTCGTTTTGGGAGGGTATAAAAGGCACCTTCCTCCGTTTTTCGGCAGAACGCTCCTCTCCCCTCTCTCTCTTCCTTCCCTTTTCTCTCCCTTCTCTCTAAAAAACCGAAGAACTCCGGTGGAAGATTCACCGGATTCTGGAAATTTTCGCCGGAATCTGGGTTTTTTCGCCGGAAGTTGGCCGGAAATTCACCGGTTTCTGGGATTCTTTGCCGGTTTCTGGGATTCTTCGCCGAAAACTGGGCAGTTCGCCGGAAACTTCAATGTTGGCCGGAATTTTAGCCGGAAACTTCAAGGTTGGCCGGAAAATTCAATTGGAAACTGGAATTTTCCAGAAACTCCCAGAAAAAAAAAATTCGAAAAATCCCCAAAAAAAATTTCTGATAATTTTTGGAACTCTCCTAAACCTTTTCCTAGCCTTCTATACTCTTCCCTACGCCTTTGCTTCTCAAATCAGTAGCTCTAGCTGACTGTTTTCTGTGTGTTCTTGAACTGTTCCAAAGGGTCCTTTATATAGGGGTTGATCAGGAGTTTCTGATCAATCCCAACTCCTCTTTGGACGGGGATTCAGTCTTTGAATCCAATTGGACTCTTTAGATTGAATCCCCACTCCCAGTAGGATTCTTCAGCTTCAATCTCAACCTTCCAAAAAAAAAAAAAATCAAATAAATATAAAAAATAATAGATAATTAGAACAGATAAATAAAAAGATATTATAGTAAAAAAAATATCTGATAATCAGGAAAAAATCAGAACAGATAATTTAAAAAAAATAATAATAAAATAAGATAAATCCAAAAATATCTTACAAAAATAATAATAATAATAAATATATAACTATATAAATAATATACATATAAATCTAATCTGAATAAAAATAAATAAATGAATAAAGATATACATAATAATAATAATAATAGAATACATAAAATACAAAAGAAAAAAATATACAGGATTGAAATGGGCCTTACCCATTTGGGCCAGGCCCAATTGATCTGGGCCCGGACCCAATTGGGTGTCTACAGCTGCCCCTCTTTGCACATTTTCTGTGAAACAGAAATTGCGCAAAGACGTAGACACCCAATCAAGACTCAACTCAACATTTTTATTTTTGATTTTTTTTTTATTTTTGTTTTTATTTTTGTTTTTATTTTTTTTGATTTTTTTGTTTTTGTTTTTTTGTTTTTTTTGTTTTTTTTTTTTTGTTTTTTTTTTGGCCGAAGCTCCTCTAAACAGAGACTCAACGACTTTTGAAAGTAAATTGCTCCTCTAAACAGAGGCAACGGACTTTGGAAAAATAAATTGCTCCTCTAAACAGAGGCAACGGAACTTTGAAAAATAAATTGCTCCTCTAAACAGAGGCACCACGACTTTTGAAAAGTAAATTGCTCCTCTAAACAGAGGCAACGGAACTTTGAAAAATAAATTGCTCCTCTAAACAGAGGCACCACGACTTTTGAAAAGTAAATTGCTCCTCTAAACAGAGGCAACGGAACTTTGAAAAATAAATTGCTCCTCTAAACAGAGGCAACGAACTTTGAAAAGTAAATTGCTCCTCTAAATAGAGGCAACGAACTTTGAAAAAATAAATTGCTCCTCTAAACAGAGGCACCACGACTTTGAAAAGTAAATTGCTCCTCTAAACAGAGGCACCACGACTTTGGAAAAATAAATTGCTCCTCTAAACAGAGGCACCACGACTTTGGAAAAATAAATTGCTCCTCTAAACAGAGGCACCACGACTTTGGAAAAATAAATTGCTCCTCTAAACAGAGGCACCACGACTTTTGAAAAGTAAATTGCTCCTCTAAACAGAGGCAACGGAACTTTGGAAAAATAAATTGCTCCTCTAAACAGAGGCACCACGACTTTGGAAAAATAAATTGCTCCTCTAAACAGAGGCACCACGACTTTTGAAAAGTAAATTGCTCCTCTAAACAGAGGCAACGGAACTTTGAAAAATAAATTGCTCCTCTAAACAGAGGCACCACGACTTTTGAAAAGTAAATTGCTCCTCTAAACAGAGGCAACGGAACTTTGAAAAATAAATTGCTCCTCTAAACAGAGGCAACGAACTTTGAAAAAGTAAATACTCCTAGACGATCATGTCCGAAGGAGTTGAAAGTTGTGTTTGAAGGGATTTCAGGAGATTATGCCCAAAGGTCTTATAAATCAACCCCGATACCAAGAGACATCCTATTTCAAGGATTAGGAACTTACCTGACAAATTTCTTCTCAAACTTGCAAAGTCTTTTCATATCTGTCTTTTTCATGTGGGATGTTGGAACACCCCTGCTTCTTGAATTTGTACACTATACTTTCTTGAAAGTAGTGTATGCTATGCAAATGCATATGAATTTCAATGCATGCTATGCAAATGTTGGTCAATTAATTCCTGTTCAATGTATGGTACTCAAGTTTCTCAAGCTCTTTTTTTCTTGGGTGTCAAGCCCTTTGATTCCTCAAGGATCCAATTGCACTGCTCTTCTAAGATCGAACCAGTGTAGCTCTCAATTGTCTCTTCCACTCAGATTCTTCCTTGTTCTATTTTTCAATACTTTGGAATAAGTTTCATCAATCGATCATCACTTGACCATCATTCAATGAATTTCTCAGCAATAACAAATTTTCAAAACAAGTTTCATCCACCATCATTGGGTCATTACTCTGTCTCAGCATTAACCATTCAAAAACAAACTCTGTCCACTGATTGTCTTCATCATTCAATCATAACTTGCAAGTCATATCGATCAATTCATCACTTTTCCAGATTTGCCCCATCATCTCTTTTAGGTTTCTACCATTTCTTCATCATCTTAGATTTCTTTTCAAATGAATGTAAGATTCTTTTAAGTACATGTTCATTCATTCATTATCATTTCAAATTTTGACAAATACAATGCAATCAAGCATTTTCTCAATTCATTCTAAGGGTGTAACAATAAGAGGACAGAAAGTGAATTATGGTAAAGATAATCAATGGAGATCTATTTTGGTAGAAAATAAATGGGAAAAGAAATAAATTGGATGTCATTGAGGTAAATGGTATGTCCAAATGATGAATATTCAGACAATTTTCAACATTAATCTAGGATTCTTTTTCAAAAACTCATTCCATTTACTGTTGAAGTCATCTTGAGCTTGGCGAACTCTGCCCCAGTCTTTGAGGGATCTTCAGATGTCTTTGATCTTTCATTCATGTGAGCCATTTGACTTGATTTTTTTTTTTACTAAAATCACCCTTTCAGGTTTTCAATTTGAATCTCTTTTTTTTATTTTCTCTTTTTTTTCCTTCTTTTTTTTTCATTTTTTCTTTTTTTTTTTTCCTTTTTTTTTTCTTTTTTTTTCATCATTTTTTTTTCATCCATTGTTGATATCTTTCATACGTCCAACTTTAGACCATGATTTCATTGCTTCCTCATGAGCATACCTTCGCTCAACATATGATCATTCAAGTTGAGTATTCACACTTGATCCAAATGGACTTTTCAAGGTTGTAACGTAGGCCAAGGGGAAGGGTCATAAAAGAAATGGATATAATAGGCTCAAAACATGTATTAAAAAGGTTCAAAACCAAAGGATCATTTGATGCAGCCTGGCATTTTGCCCCCACATCATTTCACTACTTTTTTCTTTCATCACACAAAGGATTCTCATTACTTTGCCCCAAGTCATGTGTGGCATTTATTTTTTCTCTTTTTTTTTTTCATTTTTGAGACCTTTTGTGGTGTTTTTTTTTTTTTTTTCTCTTTTTTTTTTTTTTTTTTCAAAAATTACCCTCCAGTGTAGAGGGTGATCCTTGGTTGGGGTTTTTCAAGAAAAAAAATCATGATTGGCTCAAAGGGGTAGCAATAAATGGTTTTTCCAATGGTAAAAGAAAGGTGGCCATTTTTCATCTCAATTGTGAATACCTTTCTTGAACATCATCTATTGAACAAAGCTCATGAATCTGTATAAAAGATTACACATCTTCAAGACATATCTGTTTCTCCTCCAGTAATAGCTTACTTCTGTTCAAATCATCTTCTCATATTAATGTGGATGAGTTCTCAAAATTAAATCCCAGAATTATTGTTATCATTGTCTAAATATTCATCATCTGAAATTTAAGAATGGGAATGTGAAGTTATGAAGGGTAGCAGGGTATGGAATAATGGTCAAATGAAAGAGAAAAATGTAATGAAATGCATTGACTTGCCTTTATTAAAATGATAACAAGTAAAGTCATATTGCAAAAAGAAATCCAACATTACTTGAAAAGAAATCTTAAAGTGACAAAAAAACTTTCAACCCGCCTTATCTCCATTAAAAATTAGCCCCCTATATGATCAGGTGAAGAAATCCCCATTGACGTCTTGCCCCTCAATTCATTGTGACTCTCCAAATCCTTTCTGTTCTTGACTTTCACTTAGGGTGTTAACATTGAATGTTGTTGCTTTTCCTTGATCAAAACTTACCATTCCATCATTGATCAACCGTTGCACCTTATACTTTAAAGCAGTGCAATTTTCAGTAGAATGGCCAGTAATTCCATAGTGATAGTCGCAGTGGGCTGTAGGATCATACCACTTTGGGTAGGGTGGTTTAAGAGGTTCCACATGGCTGGAGGCAATCAAGTGGCTATTATAAAGCTCTCGATATAACTCTGTATAAGTCATAGGGATTGGATCAAATACAGGTTTTTCTCGAGCAGTCCGTTGTTCTCGCGAGCCACTTGCTGGGTTAGTAGGGCGAACTTGAGTTCTTACAGGAGCTTGAATGTTAAGGCGGTAAGTGGATGAATGAGATGGTTGTGAAGCTAACTGGTATGGGTAGGATGAGGCATTATTCACAGCGGGATAGTATGGAGAGTAGCCTTGGGATGGATAGGGTTGATAACCCCTGAATTGTTGTCTATCAAAGCTCACAGCTTGAGCTTCAGCTTCTTTCTTTTCTGATGTCTTCTTGGTTTCTCCTCCTTTCAACTTGCCATTTTTTATGGCACTTTCAATAATTTCTCCAGAGATCACCATGTCAGCAAAATTCTTTGTTGCATTTCCTATCATCTTTTCATAATAGGGAGGCTTTAAAGTGCTAACAAACAGCACTGTGGTCTCTTTCTCTGTCAGTGGAGGTTGTACCTGTGAAGCAATATCCCTCCATCTCTGGGCGTATTCTTTAAAAGACTCATTTGACTTTTTCTCCAAGTTTTGCAAAGATAAACGATCAGGGGCCAAATCGATAATGTGTCGATATTGACTGATGAAGTCGTGTGCCATATCACTCCAAGAGCGAATACGAGTCCTATCCAACTGAACATACCATCTGGCGGCAGAGCCAGTAAGATTGTCCTGGAAAACATGCATCAGAAGTTTTTCATCATGAGCATGAGCTGCCATCTTCCTGCAATACATGGTGATGTGGGTTTTGGGGCACTTGGTACCGTCATATTTTTCAAATTTTGGTACTTTGAACTTATAGGGAATAACCACATCAGGGACTAGGCAGAGCCCAGCAGCATCTACTGACCCATAAAAGCTAAATCCTTCCACAGCCCGTAGCCTCTGCTCTAGCATGCTAATCTTGGAACTCTCCTCAGCTTCCACTTTCATCTTTTCTTTTTCCTTCTCCTTTAAGGCATCTAGGTCAGGAATTGGTTCTGCTACTTTTTCAGTGAAGACAGGATTTATATAGCTATTATACTGCCCTGGGTTGAAAGCTGATGGTATTCCAAGATATGGCGGGACCTCTTGAGCAGGCTGGACCTGAGATGGGCCAAAACCTGGAGGGTACAAAGGGTCAGCCACTTCTTGCTGGCTTGTACTTCCTTCAACTCCTTTCCCCTTATTCATGTTATTGAGGGCCTCCAGAATTTTGCTAAGTTCATTTTCAATCTTCTCCTGAGCTTTTTCTAGCTTTTCAAATCTATGAGAACTTTCCTCCTCCATTTGCCTTGCTCTGGATCTTGTGTTGTATGGATGAGCAAGGTTTTCGCTAGATGGAGCTATCCTCGGACCTTGAGTACCATACTCATGATTAGAAATGTTATGCTGTGCCTTATGTATGATGCTTTGATACATAAATGAAATGTACATTTTTTTGAATGAAATCTAGCATGAAATGAATGCAAATGATTGTGTTGAAACATGATCATGAAAAGAATACAGATGCATACAATCAGACAAACAACATAGTTAGTTTCATGAATGAAATGAAAGTAATGCTGATGCATAACATTACAAAAAATAATACACAAAGTTAAGCAATCAAAATGATTAGATAAACACCTTTTTTGTGTCCTAATTTCAGGGTATACCTATCATTGGGTAGAAAGGACTCTATCCTAGGGTTAGGCACTCTTAAGGTTCACTACATGTGGTTTTAAAGTCAGAGTCTAAAGGTCCTCAAATTGTTCCTTACATCCTTGTCCATCACAGACTAGTAAGGCACCCTAATCCTCACCCATTACAGGCTACAAGCGGAAAAGGTTCAATTTGAGTGGGAGTATTTCGCTAGCCACTACGGAGGCATTAGACCTCACGAAAGCAATAGGTACTTTACTCCCTCCTAGAGGGACAGAGCTCGGGTATAGAGCTCATGTTATGTACATGCACATGAATGACATAATTAACAAGATAAATAAACAGGAATGAATAATAACACATATATACAAAAATGGTTCAATTTTATTAGGCTTTTGGATAACACAAATTATTTGCTGGCCTGACTCTCAAATTCCCCAGTGGAGTCGCCAAGGTGTCGTAACGTCTAGATCCGGGGATCTATCGCTAGACATTGATTTTCAGGGAGTCGCCACCAATCTTTTTTATCTAGGTGCGATTGGCCACCTAAGGAATCTGCCCTTTTAGGGAACACCTAAGCTTAAGGGTCCCTAAAAGAATAGGTTCGGGTCTGCTTAACCAGAACAGAGTTCGGGAGTTCGGTTACGTGTGAGGAAGGTTATAGCACCCTCACAACGCCCATCAAAAGATGGTACCAGCTTGAATTTGTGTTATCCAAAAGCCTTAAAATTTTACCAAGTAATTAGTTATTGGAAATTATTCTCAATTGACTCTAATACTTTTAGCAGAAAATTGAGAAAATTCCCTCACCTCAGGAGTATGCAAGAAAAACTACTGTTTCACTTGCAGGGGCTCCGTCGTCGGATTTATTAAAGAAAAAAACAAAATCATCCAATTAATTATTGAAAATTATTCTCAATTAACTCTAATACTTTTAGCAGAAAATTGAGAAAATTCCCTCACCTCAAGAGTATGCAAGAAAAACTACTGTTTCACTTGCAGAGGCTCCGTCGTCGGATTAATTAAAGAAAAAAAAAATCAAAATCAGCCAAGTAATTAATTATCGGAAATTATTCTCAATTGACTCTAATACTTTTAGCAGAAAATTGAGAAAATTCCCTCACCTCAGGAGTATGCAAGAAAAACTACTGTTTTTACTTGTAGAGGCTCCGTCGTCGGATTAATTAAAGAAAAAAGAAAAAAAAAATCAAGATCAAAATCAAAGTCAAATAAAAAAAATTCAAAAAAAATTCAAAAAAAAAAAAAAAAAAAAAAAAAAACCTGGAGCGGCTCGGCTATCGGCTCGGCTCGGCTCGGCTCAAAGAAGAGAAAACGGCTCGGAGAAGCGGCTCGGGAAGAACGGCTCGGCTCGGCTCGGCTCGGAGGGGGGCTGGGCACGCGCGGGTCAGAATCGGGTCGACGCTCGGGTCGGGTCGGGTTCGGTAAAACGCGCGGATCCTCTGATTAACTTAAAGCCAAAACGACGTCGTTTTGGGAGGGTATAAAAGGCACCTTCCTCCGTTTTTCGGCAGAACGCTCCTCTCCCCTCTCTCTCTTCCTTCCCTTTTCTCTCCCTTCTCTCTAAAAAACCGAAGAACTCCGGTGGAAGATTCACCGGATTCTGGAAATTTTCGCCGGAATCTGGGTTTTTTCGCCGGAAGTTGGCCGGAAATTCACCGGTTTCTGGGATTCTTTGCCGGTTTCTGGGATTCTTCGCCGGAAACTGGGCAGTTCGCCGGAAACTTCAATGTTGGCCGGAATTTTAGCCGGAAACTTCAAGGTTGGCCGGAAAATTCAACCGGAAACTGGAATTTTCCAGAAACTCCTAGAAAAAAAAAATTCGAAAAATCCCCAAAAAAAATTTCTGATAATTTCTGGAACTCTCCTAAACCTTTTCCTAGCCTTCTATACTCTTCCCTACGCCTTTGCTTCTCAAATCAGTAGCTCTAGCTGACTGTTTTCTGTGTGTTCTTGAACTGTTCCAAAGGGTCCTTTATATAGGGGTTGATCAGGAGTTTCTGATCAATCCCAACTCCTCCTTGGACGGGGATTCAGTCTTTGAATCCAATTGGACTCTTTAGATTGAATCCCCACTCCCAGTAGGATTCTTCAGCTTCAATCTCAACCTTTCAAAAAAAAAAAAAATCAAATAAATATAAAAAATAATAGATAATTAGAACAGATAAATAAAAAGATATTATAGTAAAAAAAATATCTGATAATCAGGAAAAAATCAGAACAGATAATTTAAAAAAAATAATAATAAAATAAGATAAATCCAAAAATATCTTACAAAAATAATAATAATAATAATAATAATAATAAATATATAACTATATAAATAATATACATATAAATCTAATCTGAATAAAAATAAATAAATGAATAAAGATATACATAATAATAATAATAATAGAATACATAAAATACAAAAGAAAAAAATATACAGGATTGAAATGGGTCTTACCCATTTGGGCCAGGCCCAATTGATCTGGGCCCGGACCCAATTGGGTGTCTACACCATGGACCACATAATTACCATGCGATGCAAATTTTATAAGATATTTAGAATTCATTTATATAGATGATAAGATAAAATTGAAAACATAAGAATTACTATAACTACAATTTAAAAAAAAAAATTTATATTATATGAATTTTATTAAAATTATCATTTGAATTCAATTGATATTATTATAAATTCAACTGCATCGTGATAAAAATACGATGAAATTTAAATTTTCAATTAAAAAACATCAAAAATCTTTCAAATGTCATTTTCAACTCAATCTCTCTTTATTAAAATAAAATATTTAATAAAAAAAATTACTTCGTATCAAAATTATAACATATTATAAAATTTAATGAAAATTACAATTAAATTTATAAAACGTCCACACTGTTGAAAACAAATATTAAATCTATAATTTACAAATCAAATTTTATTCTTATTATTCATATTTATGTTTTCCAACAGTCACCTACTTTATTAAATTGTCTCACGCTCATCCTCGCCGGCAACAACCGTACATCGGTATTCCACCGCATATTCTTGCCTTCCTCATTATTATATCACTTTTGCGGCGGCGAAGCTTAATTATAGGCCGATCCGGATTATTAAAGAAACGCGTGATGCTGTCGGAACATCCGTGACAATATAACCTAATTTTGTTATAACTGGTAGTACCAAATTTTCAATAACGCGATATGTTGGTTAGGGATAATTTTAGAAATGCCTTTTTTTTTTTTTTTTAATGTTAACCATCGTATATATGAATATTCCAAGCGAAGAATTTTGTTGTAAGCGACAAGTTGCAATTACTTTTTAAAATTTTTTTAAATGTCTTAAAATTATTATTTTTTATTTTTTAACATTAAAAATCATAAAATTTTAATTTTAATATTAAATATATTAAAATTAATTTATTTTTTAACTTTGTAAAAGTTAATATAAGACAAACAAATAAAAATAAAAAGACTATTTTTCGTTGAACAAGGGTTCAATTAATTAAAGTCTATTTTCATTCCAGGTTAGATTAAGTTGAAAGCCGCTATCATCGATAATGCCTTTAGACTTTATCTTAAGCCTTGACTACCCATCGTAGACGAACCTTGAAGGAATCTTTAGGTTTTCAAGGCATTGGTTTTCATCAATCTTTGTGTTATTAATTTTTATTTTAATAATTAGTAATTAATTTTTTATAATTTTAAATATATGTATAAAATATGTTAATTTAATATGTTATTTATTTATTTTTAATAAAAATTTAAAAATAGATGAGTTGTTTAATCTCATAGATCAGGATAAAATGTGTTATACCTGACAGTTAAAGATAAATGATTGCAAGTCGTGAATTCAAGATGTCTCCAATAAATGATCACCAACAGAATTCGAATAAAAAATTTTTTCGTAAAAAATAACGATCTTGATCGATTGAATTAATCACTTATTAATTTGTTTATTTATATAATTATAATTGAAATCTAATTTTTGTTTATTCATAAAAATCATGGTCACGTAACCAATTTTATATATGCTCGATTTTTTGTTATGGGAATGAATTTTTTTAAGAAAGTGAAATCAGAGAGCTAATTGAAGACTATGGGAAGATTTAAAGGATGTTGATGAAGAAGTGAAGATGACAAGATAATGCTTAAGAATTAAGAACACAATTTAAAATGGTGGTTACCCACGTATGGGCTTCACCATGTTTCTAAATTTCCAACAGCAAAGGCCTTGGTTATATGACAAGTATGGATCCGGGATGGGCACCTAGAGTGAAAGCCCAACCCACTAGCTCTAGCTTATGACCTTCATTGGGCTTTTATCTGTTCGATGAGGTACAACTCATGCTGGTTCATAATTATCTAATGTACATAGTATATTACAACGTATAATGTTATATGAGAAAAATTATTTATGTGAATATTTAAATAGATAATCTATTTTAATGACACATTAGATAATACTTATATTATTTTATTTGTCAAATAAAAATTTTTAATAAATTATTTAAATTAAATATTTTGGATAATATTTTAAATTTAAATCAAAATCTATTTGATATTGAAATTTTTACATAAAATTTGAATTCAAATAAATTAAATCATAATTTTTTTTTTATTTAATGGCAATTCCAAATATATATACTTAATAAACTTTTATTTTTTGTTAAATAAATTTATTTAATTATTTATTTAAATTTAATATTTTTAGATAATTATTTAAATTCAAATCAAAATCGATCAAATATTGAAAATTATTTAATAGATTATTTAAATTTAATAATTTTAGATAAGTTAATGAATTATTGATTAGCATGTATTTTTAAAATAATAAAAGCTTACATCTTTACATGAAAATATAAGACATTTGAATGTTGATAAAAAAATTAGATAAAAATATGTTTTTACTTTGAAAACAAATATAATGTTTTATTAATATTTTAATTCAAATATTTTTATATTATATATTATGTTAATTTATTTGTTTCTCTTTAGCCCGTGACTTTTTTAAAAATTTTGCATAGATTGATTATAATTAACTTTTTGTATTATATATATTTTTGTTTTATTCATTTCTTCAATGTTAATATTCTCTATTAATTTATTAACGTATTTGTTTTTATTATTGTGTATCTTTAATATTGACAAATTAATATGTAAACTTATATTCTCTGTTTCCTTTTGCTATACCTTTTATTATTGAATTTCATTGTCTATAATTGATGGTATGAGAATAATGATGATCATTACCATATCTAACCTACAATAAGTGCTATCAATTATGTTAAAAATGATTAAAACTAAAAAAAATATTTCAAACAAAAGTTTTTAAGTATAACATAAAGAATCATTGTTTTCATTTTATCTAAAAAATTACTTAATTTTGTTGACATATATAAAAATAATTGTTAGCCTTATATATTTGTGTAATAATTACTTGAAGTATGTCAAAAATATAAACTAATAAAAAGAAAATGGTTATAATCAAATTAATAATTGTGATTTATTGTTCAATCAAATATATATATATATATATATATACATATACACCCAATCAATATTATGATAAAAATAATTATTAATCTTAACTATTTAAATATTGATTATTGATTTTTTATCCCAAAAAAAAAAATCATAGCAAAATTTTTAGTATTTAGCAAGTGAATTGAAGAAAATATTTTTTTTATGAAAAATAAAGGATTTTTATAATTCTTGAAAATTTACAAAAATGTATACTTCTTTTAGATGAACAGTATAATTTATAATATATTATATAAAAATTATCATTTAATTGTAACTTAACATTTATAAATGTATAATTATATATTAAATCAATAATTATAAAATAAATTATAAAATTATAAAAAAATTAATAAAAAATCTCGTGCATTGCACATGTTAAAAAAGCTAGTTAAATGATATAATAACACTTTCTAGGGTTTCTCATCCTTTCCTCTCTCTTTATTTTTTATATGGGATGATACTTCATTTGATCTTAAAATTATTATAAATTTTAATGTAATACATGTTAAAAACTTTTTATAATTAAATATTTCAATTTTAATTTTGTATATTAAGTTATTTTAATCCATTCATATCATTATAATAATATCGATGTAGTACTTAAATCTAAATGTGCATTACACGTGATTGTCATAAGACAGTGATGTAGATGCAACGTGATAATTTTGTTGTTGTGTCATTAGTAAAAATTAAAAATTAATTAAAATTTTTTTTCTTATAAATTATATTTTAATTTTTTTTAAATAATATGTAATAGTCACATTTAAACCACGTGGTAATTATATTTTATTAATGTTAATATTTAAATATCACACTAGTATTATTTTAATGATATTAAAGGTTAGAGTAATTAATATATGAAAATGTAATTTAGATACTTGATTAAAATTTTTTTTATTTTAAATATCACATTAAAGAAAGTATAATAATTCGGAGGTAACACTATCTCTTTTTATAAACAAATCATAATACAAAAAAAAAAAATGCATATTTTAAATTTTGAATCTTAAATTTATTATCACATTTAAATATTAGATTCGTTCCTTTCTTCTTTTCAAAATTGCCAAAAGAAAATGAAGATTATATTTTTAAAATATATTTTATTTACATGAGTTTACAATTAAGATGAAAGTTTTGGATTATCATTCTACACATCATCAATCTGTGTTTTTAGATTTTACAAGTTAAAATATTATTATATTTTTATTTATTAATTACTTTAAATTATACTGCAATATCTAAATCTATAGTTAAGGTGTCCAAAATGTAAGCAAAATCAATATCCGTTGTAGTCTAGTTGGTTAGGATATTCGGCTCTCACCCGAAAGACCCGGGTTCAAGTCCCGGCAACGGAAAATTTTTACGACTAAAATTGTGTCGTTTTCTTCTCCCCTTTCTCTGTTCTTCCCGCTGATTCAACTCCCGGCAACGAAGTCGTTTTTTGTCCAAATAAACAAAAACAGTGTCGTTTTCTTTTCTCCCCTTTCTCTAATATATCTTCTCGCTGATCCGCTCCCCTGCAAAGCCCCCAAAGATTGAGAGCTCGTCATTTTTCTTTGCACGTTGCCTTGTTGAAACCCCACGTTTAGTCCATTCCCTCAAATTCAAGTCGTCTTCTTCTTCCGTGTCCTCTTAACTTCAGAACATAAAATGCCCCACTTTTCCTATTCTGCATTTTTGGGCTTGCAATTTTCTGAATGATTTTAATTTTGTACGTATATTTCTCATACTTTCAGTTTCTCTCTGTGTAAAGTTTCTTGCTTTCTTTTCCCATTTCATCAAAGTATCGAACTTCAATTTTTTTTTCTTGCTTTAGGGTTTATATTAATTATGGAAAGAATCCTTAAGTTTTTTTTTTATTTGATATATGGAATATTTTAAGTTCTTGTTAGCCGTTTTGTTTTAATTTCAACATTATGGTAATTTAATTTAAGGTGTACTTTAATGGTTGATTTGAGAAGTTGCTTGATTACTATAATTTCTGCTCTTAAATGTTGTTATTTGGATCATGCCTTCTGTTCTTGGACAACAAGAAAAGAAGAAAAAAAAAAGAAATCCTTTAGGTTTAACTTGTGTTGTTCTATATGAGGGATTCGCTTTGATACTATTTGGCAAGGGTTCTTTATAGAAGATTCCTGCAATGTTCTATAATCTGCTAGTTTGATGTGTTTTGCCTTCCTTAGTGGAACTGACTCTTTTTTTTTTATTCTTAAATTGTTTATCTAGAATATGGTTAGATGAAGATTTATAGAGGGGATTCAGATTTGTGGTTTTTCAACGTGTCATGGTTATGTGTTTACCATAGGATGAGTACATGCTTATCTGATGCCAATTTTTTATTCTGTAAACCAAATAATATTACCTGGTCGGCTTATTTGGTTTGTCTGATGTGTAAAATTCAACATTTGCCAAGTGGAAGTGTCGCAGTTGTTCTGCATTATGCTCCTGAAACGAGTTTCTTTGATTTGATGAAGTTGTACGATGTATAGCCTTGTCTTTCTTTCTGTTATTGACATTGTTTACAATTTTGTAGCTATGGATGTAGAAGGTAGTACAAGAGAAGGATCTGTTTCCTCTGTTATTCTTGAATCATTGGAATCGACACGGAAGGGAGATAAGCTTTCTGCTGAGGATTTGCCTTGGGTTGATTCCTGTCTGATTGCAGATACTGAAATTTTGAAAAGTAATTGGACTTCTTTCAAAGATGTTTTGCTAGAGATCATTGGTGACCAACTTGAGTTGCTTGACTCTCCTGCAACTGGAAGTGATGGTTTTGCTGGAGGAACTGTAATTACTGCCAATTACTTAGGTGGAACTGATCACGATCTTGTTGTCATTCCAATTAATGGTAACACTGTAAGAAACACCAATGGTATTCCAATCAAATGGACTGGTATTCGGTCGCCATTTTTTCAGGATGATTCCACTGAAACATTTCGGAGATATCCATTTCTGCCTACATACAACAAGGAGAAGAGTACGGGTGGAGCTATTGATTTGGGACTTGGATTGAGTTTATCTGCAGCTGATGCGAATTCATCAACAGTTGATATCTTCGGTGTCTGGGATTTGGACATTCCAGCTGAGGAAGATGATTTTATTAAACAGTTGTACGAGGCTATTGCAGAGATAGAGACTTCCTTTCAATCAATGCCATTGGCTTTTGATGATTTAATGGCATGGAAAGACTTGAATGATGAATCTGTAGACGAATTAATTGCTGGCATTGCAGATCTGTGTTTAGATACTATTAACTTTTAGTTAAGTTGTCTATCCATACTAGAATCTTGGCATATACATATGTAGATTTGTTATAATGCCAAGATCACAGACATTAACAATGAGGTAATAGGCGTTTGGTTGTTTCATTTGTTCAAGACGCCCTTTTGTTTTGCATAGGATTTGAAATAAGACCAGGTCATCACGTAGAATTGCGAGTGATTTAAACCCTGACCTTGGCTTAACTCTAAACGTGCCTTTATACGGCCAAGACAGCTTTGCTGGACATCACGTAGCCTTTTCATTGTAAATGCCATATCACTGTCTATTGAGATTGAGAACTCTCAAGGCAGCCTATTCATTCCTTTAGAATGAAAACCCAGTTTTTCTTTTAACAAGATCGAGCTCTGGCTACAATGGTGGGGATTGATTGGTCTACACAAATGATACTCAACATTACAACCACGATGGTTCTCAGTTCACCAGAGCAAAACAATACCTTTGGTGAATCTTTACAACAGATGATGGGTTTTCTCCATTAGCCATGCCGAACGATGGGGTCAACAAAATCAAAAGGGTACACATGATGATACGGATTCACCTGGCCCACATGGCACTGAAAAATCTCAATGGACTAGATGACTTGGCATTCTGCCAACCGTCCGGCCTGGGGTTAATTCACAATTTCATCAAAACCCTTTACTTAAACCATGCCCATTAATCAGAACAAAATCAGAACCTCATGTTTACTTTCCGGACGAATCTCTCAAGCAGCTCTAATTTGGAAGTACAGCATAGTGAATGTGATGCATTTGTCTATACCCTTATGACATTAGAAGAATACGAAAAAAAAAATCTTGGTTTTTCAAAGCCCTATTATTTCAAATAATTTTTACGAGGTGAATATAAAGCCATCCATATCAACCACGCATGTAGCCTGCCAAATGTACAAAATTATCATCCACATGGCGCGATGACATTGGTCGATGCACGACAGCCTCAAATGTGACATCTTATGACTATAGACTAAACAACTATAAATCCAGTGAGTGAGATTTGCATATGTGGTAAAGGAAGGCCAAGATTGACGAGATAAGATTTTAGTGAAAAAGCCGACATCGTCTGCTTCAAGAGCTTCAGCGGTTAGCCAAAGAAAAGAGAGAAAAAAATGGCATCAGCTTCGGCAACTCTCCTCAAGTCTTCACCTATCCTTGATAAGTCTGAGTGGATTAAGGGCCAAAATCTCCGCCAGCCTTTAGTTTCTTTTGTCAGGTGCCACCCCACATCCCCATCGGTCTTCACCGTCCGTGCCAGTTCCTATGCCGATGAGCTTGTTCAGACCGCGGTATGTACTAAATGCTACTCCACTCTTCTTATAAAAATCCTCTGATTTTAGAGATAGAAGTAGAATTTTTATGTATTAGCTCAGCCTAGTTAAAAGTGAAAGAGTCTAAACTATGTAAGACATCATTTGACGTGAGTTTGATTTCTTTCATTTGGATGTAGAAAACAATTGCATCCCCAGGTCGTGGTATTTTGGCCATGGATGAATCAAATGCTACATGTGGGAAGCGTCTGGCCTCAATTGGCCTAGAGAACACTGAGGCTAACCGCCAAGCATACCGTACACTTCTGGTGTCGGCCCCTGGCCTTGGCGAGTACATCTCTGGAGCTATACTTTTCGAGGAGACTCTCTACCAATCCACCACCGATGGAAAAAAGATGGTTGATGTTCTTGTTGAGCAAAAAATTGTCCCTGGTATCAAAGTTGACAAGGTAAAGCCAATAACAATTGACCATATAGCATCCACACATACATATCTCAAAGGAGGCTATAAAATTTGTTTGATCAGAATTGTACTAAGCACTAACACATGTAATTCAATGATGATTAAAAAAAAACAGGGTTTGGTTCCCCTCCCTGGTTCCAACAACGAGTCATGGTGCCAAGGTCTTGATGGTCTTTCCTCCCGCACAGCTGCCTACTACAAGCAGGGTGCTCGTTTCGCCAAATGGTACTCCCATTTTTGATAAATTCTCACTCATATTATACATTGCAAAAGAAACATCCTTATTTAACACTAGCTCTTTTTCATTGACCAGGCGTACTGTTGTGAGCATTCCCAATGGTCCATCTGCCTTGGCAGTTAAAGAAGCAGCTTGGGGTCTTGCCCGCTATGCCGCCATTTCACAAGTAAGTCAACAGATCAGCAATAATTATGTATACGGTACTAGTTATATATATTTTTTCTACCACACAGTATGTTTGTTGATTGTTACTGAGAAAATTTTGTTGCTTTGTGTTGCAGGACAGTGGATTGGTCCCAATTGTAGAGCCAGAAATCTTGCTTGATGGTGAACATGGAATCGACAGCACTTTTGAAGTAGCTCAGAAGGTTTGGGCTGAGGTTTTCTTCTACCTTGCTGAGAACAATGTCATGTTTGAGGGTATCCTTCTCAAGCCTAGCATGGTCACGCCTGGTGCTGAATGCAAGGACAAGGCCACCCCTCAGCAAGTTGCTGACTACACCCTCAAGCTCCTCCACAGGAGAATCCCCCCAGCTGTCCCCGGAATCATGGTACATTTCTGTACAAACATTGTGATCTCAAAATTGTTTGTATAAAGTAGCAAAATCCAGTACTAATCGATTGAACCATTTCTGTTGAGCAGTTCTTGTCTGGTGGGCAATCTGAGGTTGAAGCAACCCTTAACTTGAACGCAATGAACCAATCTCCCCACCCATGGCACGTCTCATTCTCTTATGCCAGAGCTCTCCAGAACACTTGCTTGAAGACATGGGGAGGCAGACCCGAGAATGTTAAGGCGGCTCATGAGGTACTTCTTGTACGTGCCAAGGCCAACTCACTCGCTCAGCTTGGCAAATACACTGGTGAGGGAGAATCAGAGGAGGCCAAGAAAGGAATGTTTGTCAAGGGCTACGTATACTAAGATGCCTTAAAAAAGCTACAGATGGGATGATGAAGAATTGAAGAAGATGGAGATATCCGGATATCGTTTCTCTCCCAATCTGTTTGTGCCTCATAGCCCTGGAGACTATTTTTGTTCTTGATTACAATGTACTTTTAGCCACTTAATAAACTTGTTGCTGATGATTAGTTGGTGTGCACTTATGTATGCATTATCACATACTAAAATGCTAGAATTTCCTTTTTGTGCTCGAAAATTTGGGTAAACTCTGATTAATTTCTGAATTATCATTTCTCATCCTGCGTGATGATGTTCAAAACTATTTGGTATAGTTTACATATTCACTGCAATTTGCAATTTTTATTGCAGGCTCTGTCATTTAAAGCATCTGGTAATAAAATCATGCCATGGGAGGGTATTCTTCGAACTGCCCACTTCTGTTGTCTTAAAAATTAGTACCGTTAGAATATGCTTAATGAGTTGAATTGAAGATGTTGAAATTACACTTTGCTTCTCAAAATATTCGTCTAACTTCCATGGATTCCAACACATGAGAAGAAACTTGAGGAAGAAAGTAGCGGCTGGTAGGATTTTATTGGATACTATCATTGCTAGTAATCACCATTTTCAGCTGTTGGTGCGAAACTTTAGCTCAGATCGTTTATGCAACTATCATTAAGAATAGATAGACCACCAAAATGACTCAGGTATCTATGTAATTTAATTCCCTATATAACAGTCTGCCACTGCTTGTTCTGCTTTTCATCCCCAAGATCCCAGCCTAAAGAAATTCACGAGAAGCAAATATGGGGAATTTATCTTTCGAAGTGACCATTTTCCTATTGATTATTCCTATTTTTTTCACTTAAAAGTTTGATCTCAACTTGTCTTTCTAATCACCTGCAACAATGTTGAAGAAATTTCAATTGCAACAACGTTCACGAGGGATCCTTGGCATTGGAACAAAATATAAATGTCACAAACTTCACTACTCTGGTTAGGCAAGAACATTGATTTTGGTACATGGTAAAAGTTAATCTTCAACAGTTCTCATTTTTTGTGCGAGGAATGAAATAGACAAAGCCTAAAGCATGGGGAAGGAAGACATATCTGACAACGACCACAAGCCCGGTAAATACACAGATGTGAGAACTCATCCAGCAAAATCTGCAGCCAAAAAGTGATGTACAACATAATTTGATAAGAAAACTAATTTCAAAGAATTCAATCATCCATGCAGTAGAAAGAAGGGTTATTTGGAGGGCAACTATATATATATATGCTTTAATTTTATTCTAAACAAAACAAGAACCTCTATCATAGACTAATGCCCTAAGAAAATGAGCTACTAAACATGGTAGTTGTGTAATTTAATAAGAAAATTCTCAAACATGATAGCAACAAAACTTGAGATGTAAAACTGTACTAATGGATGGAAGCTTAGTGATAGAAAGGTACATCCCAACCAACAAATTTGTAAGAAAAAAATATCTGTAACCATGGAAAGTTCATCAAGAACAAATAAACTATCAACTGCAGCGAAAAATATTAATGTTTCGTCAGTAAAGTTTTGTCCTTGCCACTGATAAATAACAGTAGTATAATTTTTGTATTCCTCTGTCACAATCAGATTACTTTGTTTTACTCATATGCCTAAAATAAGAGAGCAAAGACAGGTAGGCAAGGAGAAACCAACATGCTACTATCATTTGTGTTCAAAAGTTATTTAGCTGTCTTATCATGCATGAAGGTTACTTGCATCAGACACCATCTCTCTTGAGGATATTAGCTCAACTTGCGCCCAAGACAGAAGCCTAGAGATTCTTACTCGTGATTATAGAAGTTAGGAACTGCTCAATGGGTCAAGCACTATGCTGAAAAACCTGACAAGTCTTTTTCAAAACGCCACCTAAACACAAATGTCAACTCTACCACCCTGGGGAAAAAGGAAATTTCTTTGTTTCTGTTGCTTACAGGGAATGCCAGGTTACATGGACTTCTCTGCATACAGTTCCAACTCTCTGTCATTTTATTTCAATTTTAGTAACCCGTATCATGTTTCAGTTACAGCATCAGCGGGAAAGGACTAATTTTATATCCTGGTGATGAAGTGGCACTTGCTCATAAATACAACTTCACCTTTACGAAATTATACAAGATCTCCAGACAAGGACAAAAGCAAAGAAAGACATATTTCTAAAATATTAATATAAGGTGATTCTACAATAATTTATGATGATACCGGCAATAAAACCCATCACAAGATAACCAAGCCAAAACCTCCCACCAGGAAAGCTAAGATAGAATCTAGATGTCAAGTCAAACATATGGCACTATGAACAAGACACAATTTCAAAGATCCAGTTCAAGATTTACACCGTAGCGAATAGGATATACATGCAGAGAAAGATGAGACCAAAAAAATATATCCTCATCCATGTCTTCCAATCAGCAACCCAGAAGCAGCAATAATTTCATGCTAACTTCATCAGAATCATCAACAGTGAAGGAAATTTCTTTTCTTAGTTCATAGTTCACATTAGTTGACAATTTCTAAGTCATTCAGAACAAATCCCATCCCGAAGCGACAAACAAAATAATCCGCCTAATATGACGAGAAAATGTAACCACAAGAAATGTCTTGCGTTAGAGACACATTCTGTGTGCAAAAGGCTTTGTCATGTGAGAGGAAGCCAACCTGCTTGAGCTATTCTATTAATTATTGCAACTATATTAATTTTAGATCACATACATTCACATATGTAATGAGCATATATAATAAAAGTATCAAGAAATGCCCAGAAAACAGAAAACCCTCAGAACCTAATGTTAGCAATGCTCTTAAACAAGTGAACAATATAAGTAAGGGATAACAGTTATACCTAGCTCATTTTTTCGGTCCATCTTTTGAAGGATCCCACAGGGACCACACTCGCAGAGTCATGATTATTGCCACTTGAATCATCCATGGCTTGCTCCTTAAACATGAAGCAGTCACCACATTAATTAGGTTTTAAAAAAAATCCAACTACACTGCTTAACATTCAAGGTTAAGAACAAAAAAGCTAGTAAAAACGGACAGAAATTTGGAAAAACCTATACCTGATTGGTTGAAGCTTGCCCATGCATCCGTCGGGGCTTGGCATTTAGATCAATCAATTTATTACCCACCTTTCCATCCCCATCAGCATTACCATCAAGCACTGGAACAGGAGAGAGTCTATGATTTTTCTGGTTCTCTCTCGCTACAAGCTTAGGTTGCTGATTCTGATCCTTCCTTACTTCATTTGGATCAAGCGGTCGCAATCCCAGTTCCTCCAGACGACCAGGCTTATCCCCTGGAAACTAAAACAGATAGGAAGAATTTTAGCAGGTTTTCTAAATATAAAAAGGTAAAATCCTGTCTCCTAAAGAGTCACAAACCTCAACTCTCTGTCTCAACAAGAGATATCTCCCATGGGTCCTTTTACCGCCAACATGTACAATCATATCGCATTGCAGGCAAAGGGAACTGCCATCTACTTCACAGTAAAAGAAACCTACATACAGAATCAACAAATGAACAAAATGAGAAAAAAAAAAAAGCTTTCACAATAATTATACTATTAAAAAAGAAAAAAAATCATACCAGGTGCATTTTCACATATATCACAGCGTGGGACATCGCTGGGGTCAGCTAACCCAACTCTCACATGTCTATTTGCAAGCTTGTTACACATGTGAACCTGAAAACTCCCAAATCTCGATAAAGTTTCCTTATTAATTGTCTCAGATTTTGCCCTTTTTAACACCTTCTAATCTAATTACTACCCAAATTTTTTTTTAAAAAATCTTGAGATGATTTCACTAATTTCAATTCCAAAGCTCAACTTCGATTCTGAGAGCACATTAAAAGAGTATATTTCTAGGAATATTCAAAGTCAAGATCAAGACTTCCAGTAAATCAAACTGTGCGTACATCAAGTATACGTTTAAGCATAAGTAGACGTGTCTAAATACGCAGAGATTAAAATGAAGAGACCTTTTCGTCGCAGGAACGGCAAAGAGTGGCCTCGTCGGCGGCGCAGAAAATGATCGCGGCGGCCTTTTCGCAAACGTCGCAAAGCATTCGCATTCTAGTTTATCTATTGGCTTGACCGTTTACTCCCTTCTTCGCTTCGACTGCATTCTTTCACATAGCGAAAACCTGATCAAGATCTCCAAAACAGGAATTCAACGATTCAGCAAATGACTGTTCATACAAATTCAACGAGAGCGGATGAAAAGGATTTTGTTAAAAGGAGAAGCTGAAACAGAGAAACAAGACTTTTTTGTTTCATGTCTCGGAGAAACTGCGAGAAAGAAATTGCCAAGAATAAAACACAACGCTGATTCGCTGCAGTATGTAAATCCCCGTACTCGCTTCTTTCTATTTTTTAACTCAAAATTTGTAGATTAGATTTAGATCCATCAATTCTTTTTTTCTATTTACGGAAAATATTAATAATTCATAAATTTATATTATATTTTATATAAAAATTATATTTTATAATTTATGTTAATATAAAAATATAAAAAATATATTTTTTGATATTATTAATTTTATTTATAAATTTTTAAAAAATTTTTTAAATCATGTTATTTATATATTATTTATTATTTTATATAAATAAATATATTTAGAAAATCCTCCGCTATCGTGTGGAAACGTGTCAGCACAAGAAGGCGAGTACAGAGTTGTTTAATTACGGCAAGCGGTAAATCTGCGAGTGCTGAGCTGTTAACGCCATGATCTGTTAAATATTTTTCTGCTGGTGACCTTAAGAATAACAATAACCGACGCGCTTATTGAGGATGTGGAAGGTACGATGATGGCCGGTAGGATGGCCCACAGCACTCCTGGTTGGTGGGTTCCACTGGCCTGACCGGCAGTCAGCTTTTCGAAGCTAGCTGTATTCTATGTTTAAGGTTTGGTGAGTAGCCATTTGATTACCATACAAGGATCCTTTTCTCTTTTAATTATCCTTTTTTTTTTTTTCAGGAATTTGGATTGTCTTATTAAAAAAATATTTCCTTTTTATTTATTTTACACCACTAAACCCCAAGGTTAGTTCTTTCATCTGCTGTAAATTGACAGCGAAACTAAATAAGTGAAAATTTATATTTAATTCATTATTCGTATATAAATTTTATATTTTATTAATAAATTTAATCAAATTAATGAGTAAATTGAAAAAGATTAATTTTTATATATTTATTTATTAATAAAATATTATTAAATAATTTATTGATAATATTTAAAATTTATATACTAATAATATATTATTTATAAACTCATAAACAATTTTTCATTGTTGTCCGGTACAAGAAGTTTTATTTTTTTAATCATATTAAAAATAATAAAAAATTATATACGGAATAAAATGTTTGGTGTGTAAATCGAAATTACACATTAATTAAGTAAATTATTAAAAAAAAGGTATTAAAAAAAATTGAAAGAAAACAAAGGGAGAAAGGGGTTGATGAATTGAAAGAGCCAACTGTGGTGCGCCCACTTCCATCTGGCGACTGGTTATGAAGGTGGGAAGGCAAAGGAACAATGAAAGCTCCCCTGAAACAATTTTGATCCACCAGTCTCGTATCCTGCATTGACCCACCCTACATTTTCAAGGCCATCGCTTTTTCCCTCGTTTCCGTTCTCGGACGGCTCCAGAAATTTTTTTTTTTAATATTTACTTATAATATATACAAATTTATTAATTTTATTAATACAAAGAATATTAATGAGAAATTTTAAGGTGTTTAGTGAAAATTTTTTATTCTTTAAAGTATCTATTAAAAAAATTTCTTTTTAAATTTTTTAATTTTGAAATGATCATAAACGCCGTAACTTATAAGTAATTGCATTTTACTTCAGACAACCTAATGGGGCAGTGGTCATATTGGGCGGGCTACAACAGGTTGTTTCTTTTTTGGAGAATTGGGCCATGTAATTGGATCAGCCGAATTAGGGCTGAATAATTAATTAGTGGATTAACTTTTAGTTTCCTCGACAATTTTTCATTGGGATTTCAAGAGTGGCCAATTGGATAAAAATAAAAATAAAATTAAAAATCGTATATAAATTTGATAAAAAAGTTTTTATATTTAATATATTGATATAAATTATGAAATAATAATTTTATTTTTTTTACGTATTTAACACAAAATAAATACAATATAAATAGATAACATATTAAATATAATTTTTGGATGTATTTTAATTACCATTTTCAATATTGATGAACCATTAATTTGACTAGATAGATGAACAAATATTATAAATTAAATTCAATTATAGCCTACAAATAGGCTTTTGAACATTCCAGATTTTATAAATTCAGCACGCTCGAGCAAATATTAAAACTTAAGAAATTTTATTTTATTTTAATTTAATGGAAATTATCAATTAAATCCTTTTATTTAAACGTTAAACGCTGCGTTGAAAGATGCCAAACGCTGTCGTCTCAGTATCAATCGGCCCGTATCTACAGTTAATATAAAATGCTGCCCATTGCCGCAACCTGAAAGGCAGAAACAGAGTGGGAAGAGTGACAGAGGAATCTAGAGTTTACAGAAAACAACAGCAACTAAAATGAGCGGAGCCTCGACGGCAGCGTATTTAGCTCGAAGAGCAGCGCAAAAAGAGAGAGTTCGGATCCTCTACCGCCGTGCCCTCAAAGACACCCTCAACTGGGCCGTCCATCGCCACCTCTTCTATCAAGATGTAGTTCCTCAATTTTCAATCTCCCAAGATCTCATCTTTTCACACTTATTTCTTTTTAAACTAATTCAATCTTTATTTTTAGGCCTCTGACCTTCGCGAGAAATTTGAAGCCCACAAGCATGTGGTTCGTCTTTCCCATTTCCCATTTTCACATTTTCTTGTCGTCTATTGTTAATTAATAAAATTTATTAATAAACTTGAATGAATATTTGTTTAGTCTTAGATTTTTCATTTTACTGTACTGTGAAGTAATTTCATTTTTTGGGGGATTTCATTTTTTTTTTCCTTAAATGATGATAATTTGAGCTCATTGACATCCTGCATTGCACCTGTTAAGGACTCATGTAAATGGTGATTATCGTGGTCGAACCGTTTGAATCGTGATTGTTTAGCTTTGTGGTTTTGCACTTGTATCTTTGGTGATGTTGCATTATGCAATTTGGTGGGTTTTTGCAGGAAGATCTTGACACAATTGACAAAATGATAGCTGAAGGTGAAGCAACTTATAATAAGTGGCGGCATCCTGACCCTTATATTGGTAAGTGCTGTAATAGCTTGTTAGTGGTTTAATAAGAGAGTTTTGGCTTGAATTAATGGGATATGAAAAACTTTTTTTCCACTGATGCGTAGACTTGTCTTGAAGAGACAGGTATATTATAGAAGGGGAGAGTTGAATGGACTAGATGTTGAATGTTTATGTCATCTCAATAAGTCTTGTGCTAGGAATTTGTAAATGTATTTTTGGATTCATATGTTCTTTTGAACTTTCATTTGAAACAATTGAGAGGAAAATAGCTCAAAATTTTGAAAATGGGATGAGTTCTTGTCCATAACTAATTAACTATTAGTTAGGACTTCAACTTCTTAGATGGTTGCTTGATGTTACCAATGAGCTTTCATTGATTGGGAGAAACAAGATACATGAGAGCCAAGGATTGCAGATGTTGGTGAAGAGAAATGCTACCAAACTATAACTATGTCACTTCGCTCTCATTGCTTAGTGGCATATCTTTTCCACTTACATTCTTGTGTTTGGTTTCCAATAGTTGGTTATTACAGATTAGGTCTTGGTCTTGTTATGTCACGTGACTGATTGACTGTGAATATAGGTAGGGTTATTATGAGGTGCATATTTTCCAGTTTTAAACCTATTATGCTGTTTGAAGCTCACATGTTTTGTCCATTTGCAGTTCCTTGGGCTCCTGGTGGTTCCAAGTTTACTCGAAACCCTGTCCCACCATCTGGGGTAATTGTTATGATTCATTTCTTGCTAATCAGTCTGCTATTTCTTTCATTTTACATGTTACCTTTCTTATCCATCATTCTTGTTTTATATATGCATTCCTATTTTCTGAATTATTCACGTATCTAAACCTTTGTAAGTGTAAGTGGCCCCTTTCTTGCATTTAGAGTAGACATGCACTCTAGGTTGTTCATATTTCTTCCTCTATATTGATCATAGCATTTGAAAAATCGTATTTTCAGCAAACAATTTGAGATTTATCCTTGCACATTCCATGCCATCCTCCCATTGCCCTCCTCTATGGTTATCCACTGTTCACAATGATTTCATTATCCTGCAGATTAGAAGAAGAAAACTAGCTAGAGAAGTCTTTTTCTTGTCTTGTATTGCTACTTTATAGCGGATTGTTAGGTTCTTTCTTCCCACTATTTTTATAATTATTTCTTCCTTTAAGCAGGTTTTATCATTTTCTTGATCAACTGTCAAAATTTTATCTATATTGCTAGAGAAAGGTGGGGTGAAAGGAAGGGGGGAAGTCATCATGTCCCATAATGGGGTTGCAACCTCCCAATATATGTAGTGCAGTGTTGTTTTATATTGTTGCTTACATAGATGACCTAGATCTTTTTGGTGCTGTCAGCCACTATTACTAAATTTCTGACTAGCTTTATTGCTTTCATCCGGTTCTGATTTTTCATTCTTGATGCAGATTGAGATTGTGTATGATTATGGTCGAGAAAATAATGATTAAAACATGCATCTTTTTTATCCCAACAAATAAAGGTTAGCCAGCCATATACATTTATTTAGATTTACATTATTCACTGTATAATTTCCTTAACAAAGTTTTGGTTTGTCCCTAATAACCGGCTCCTGGTTGGTGGCACTTTTCTTTAAAGTTTAGTTGAAAAAATCTCTTGGATTCATATTGCAAATATGTTTCTATGTTAAGAGAGGAGCTTCTCCACTTGTACAGCTGGGTGTAACGATGAAAATGTGAACTAAGTTTGAAAATATTTTTTTTTTTGCATAGATAGGGTGATTAGTGTGTTGAAAGTAGTAAAAATTATTTTTGATTTGAATTCGACAGAGTTTTTATGATACACTTTCCCAAAATTATTCTAGCTTATGTATGAAGTGATTAATGTGTTTTTCGTCACCAAATCAATTTTATGGGATGATATTTTACATGTTTGTCTGTTCCCAATTTTGAATGATGTTTGCATTAAGGTGCCACTCCTCTCCCCAACCATCCTCTTTGATGAGAAAATCCCATGCTGAATCACATAGGCAGTGAATAAAAGAGTCTCTCCCCCTGCTCTTCCCATTTGGTTATTTCTTTAATGTTGAACTTTTAATTTTCAGTTGATGCAGGTCTTGAGGATCCTTGAGTATAACGAGGATAAAGGGCAACAGCTACTTTATATTCATTCGAGTGAGATGAGATAACATGAAGCTTTAATAACATTCATGTTGATGCTCCTTTGTATTTACTGCTGTGTGTCTGGATTTTTTTGTATTAAGATCATTGCTCAGATTGAAGGTACCAAATGCTTGTGTACATGGCATACAAACTATTTTTCTCTAAATTTCATGTCTTTCTGGCTACTGGGGGTAGTTGGCCTTTGTGCCATTGGAGACATTTGGATCAGTGCCCTTTACATGTTAGTGTCAGGGATGGGGGTGCAGCGGCTGCAGCCTATGAGCTTTAGGGAAAAACTAAATTTAAAGACATCGCCCCTGTATGGAATTAGCATTAAGAAAGGTGTGGACAAAATGTCCCTGTACGCCATAACACAAACAATAAACAAATATTTTCTCGACTTAAAGACTATAAAAATGTTTTGCCAGAGATGGGATGTAACAAAAATGTGATAGCAAAATTTGCAATTTGGTGGATCATACACTACTCTGACACAGGAAAAGTACCAATCTTTCAGCAAACGGTGGATGCGTAGGGGAAAGGAAAAATCACAACTCTTAACATGACAAATCTCGGGTTGGAGCTATTCTGATCATCACCATTAAGATTCATAGTGAAAAGTATATTTTTGTCAAACCTTTGCAACAGGCGTTAACCAACAAAAACTATGGAAAACGACCCTGAATTCGACATACATTGGCAATTTTCCTGGAATGCTTAGAAAAAAAAAAAAAAAGTGCTCCCATTGCAAAGTTTTATGTCATTGTAAACTCCGTTTTATATTTCTCTTTGTTTTCTCTTGCGATGGACGACGACAAATTGAGGACGAGGATGAAGAAGATGAAACGCAGGCATGCAACAATTACACCTGCATTCTTGCGTATAACTGGCTCTGTGGTTACAATGGTATTGCTTTTATGGACCATTTCCTGCGGATTTCATTTGACAATGAAACCTTGGCGGTACACTGCCGTTGCTGCCAGGGCTTTCCATGTCGGAGTCACCACAATGGTCTTCGGATTTTTGTTTCTCATCGTGGGACTTTCCATTCTGGCAGACATGTTTTTGAATATATCAGAAATGTTGCTGGAGCTATCTGTCATTCGTCAAGGTAATAACAAGGGTGCTTATCTGTTTCAATTTTTTTTTTCGCTTCAATGTCTTTACACCTAGAGCATGCTAGGCAGTCTGGTGGTATAAAGAGAGAAAATTGGAGGAAATTTGCTGGGGGTTGGATATTCATCGCCAAAAGTTTCAAGGTAAAATCAGGCCGAGGGTAGTTAGACATGGAAGATGAGAGCCTGGTCTGTAATTTGATAGATAAATCAAATTCAAAGTACCCCTCCCAATGCCAAAGCAATAGGAATCTGTTTTAATTGCTTAATTGCCAACTTTCTTTCTCTCCCATGAAACAGGGCAGGGGACAAGGAAAATCTACAAAGCTACTGCCAAAGCCCTGGTAACTATAATCACAATGTTCGTGATCTTGTGGGCCATGTATACCGGATTTAGGCTTGCAACTGAATCAGGGGAGAGCAAGCATTATCTCCTGACAGTTTCAATTGGAGTCACCACGATCTTCTTTGGCTTAATTTATTTCATCATTGGAGTTGCCATTGTTCTGGAGCTTGTGCTGGAATTTTGGACCCGAACACAATAGAAAGAGAAAAACAAAGAAACCGGCTTTCATCATGGTTCTAATGCAGATGTTTAAGTGTTTTCCTTGACATTCCTTGTCCCGCATTGTTACCATACTGAGATCAAAGGAGAGTTCAGCCCTGGAACTTGAGCTCTCATGCAAAAGCTTGTTCCCTCTAACTCGACACTGGCCTCATCCACGTCGGAGCTAACAGGCAAAAAGGTTGAAACATAACAAAGCAAGGAAATGACTGCTTTCAGCACATGGATTGTCAACATACAAATGATCTCTCATCTCTTCTTCTATTTTACATTCAGCAGGTGCTCTTAATCCTGTCAGACAAATAACATCTGTATCCATGTAGATTTTATCTGTATAGCAATATTCAGAAATCACATTCTATCCAAGATCAGGATACAACAAAAACTTAACTTTAAAGTGCAAGGCCATGCTTTATGTCAACATTGTCTGATGATCCTCAAATTAAACCAACTAAACCCTTCAAATATAGGAGGGACAAATGCATCAGATTCATATCCTTCCTTTTTCCATGCCAACATCCATATCAGATTTCCAATAATGAGCCATAACCTTGTTCATCCTAAGGCCATAAAATGATAAACTTTGAATTTCTAATACATAACAACAGTTTGAAGAAACAGAAATCCATGTCTAAAACTTAAACCCCATAAAAATAAAATAATTCATCAAAAAGCCAAAAAATTGTACAAATTCTGCTTATAATCATAAAGAAAATTTAATTTAATAGTGAATTTTTCTTTAGATGAGCTTGAAGGGGAGAGGCCAAGGGGTGGACCTGGGAACGTCGACCTTGTCCTTGATACGCTCTATCATCTTCTCCTTCTTGGGTCTGGCGTTCCCATACGATCCTTTGAATCTCTTCCCTTTCTTTGTCTTTTTGTCACCCCTGCCGCACAGGATCGGGGCTCCCTCCGCTACTCCACTCAGAGAAGCGGATGTCAGAGGAGGCCGCTGCGTCATCATCACTCTCCTTGCTGATGCGGTGCACCACTGCCTCATGGCCATTTCCTTTACCCTCTCTGCTCACAGTCTCTCACTACCATACCAGGGATGGAAACTGAGAAGCAGACGATAGAAGCCTAAAATCGTTTATTCGTTAATTGGGCTTCGTGTTCTTTTGATTTGATAAAATGGACTCCTTTGGAATCAAGCCTAGGTTTGAATATGTTCCATTCCGGCCCAAAAATTTTAGGAATTGGAGATTTGATCTGGGCCAATTAAATTAAAACAATTTTTTTTGGGATAACCCCCATTTGTCCATAACCTATCAAACCTTTTTTAAGACGATATTTGAATAAAAAATTTTTTTTAATTAAATATCTAAATTATATTTTCTGTATCAAATTACTCCAAACTTTAACACTATTAAAATAATTTTGATATAACATTTAAATAATTACTTAGATGACATGTAACTATTACGTGATCTAAATGTGACTGTTACACATTATTTTTAAAAATAAAAAATTGATAGTTATATCACTATTATATAAAATATTTAAATGTCACGTTAATATTATTTTAATAATATTAAAAGGTTGAGATAATTTAATATACTGAATTAAAATTTAAATATTTAATTAGAAATTTTTTTAATTTAAACATCGAATTAAAAAAATTAAAATAGTTAAGAGCCAAATGAGGTATTATTTTTTTTTCCCTTAATGATCGTTTTTCCCGGCTGAGATCAGTTAAAACAATCGACCGGAAAGAATAATTGTCTGTCTAATTTGGCTTAGTTCAGAGTTCAGAACCCACACTTGGAAACAGGTGATGGAGATGGGGTTTAGTTTGGTGTGGCTCCCAATTAAACACGACCCTTTTTTTTTTAAATCTTCAACGTACAAAATCCATTGTCTTCGTTTCAGGCTTTAAGCTAGCAGCCAAACTATAACAGGGAGAGTTTCATTGTAAAAGAAAACCCATGAAAATGGAGGCCTTTCGCAGTCCCACTTCTCTTTCATATTGGATTTAATTAGGTTCCTTGGAGATTTTGTTGACTCTTTCAAGGTTCTTGCAGGCAAATCAGATGGCCGTATCAGTGACAGAAGCTACTGGTTTCATAGGTAAAAGATTGGTGCAAAGATTGCATGCAGGTAAACCATAATTATAATTGAAGACTTCTATCTATGAATTAATTTGTTTCAGGCTTTTTTTTTCCCACAACTTAACTTTAATATAATTGAAATACAGACAATCATAATGTTCGTGTCTTGACACGCTCTAAATCCAAAGCAGAGTTAATATTTCCTGGTAAGAAGGTAATGAGTACTTTTGATTTTGTTCTACAATGCTTTCCACATGGAGAAGTTAATAAAAATTTTATTGGCAGAAAAGTGTGAACTTTTGAAAGGTTGAAACCAGCAACATACATGGAGATGTACATTTGCACAGACCTAAAATATATGCATAGACATTGTTATATTTGAAGATGTGCATACAACCTGAAATCAATAGGCAATAGGTGAGGTGACCTTTGTTATATTTATATGCTCAAGATATTCCAATTTAATTGATGTGAGATTTATTTTATCTCCATTTTAATACTAACCTCACGTGGCATTGATCTTAGGTTGATTATTCATCTTAAAATTTAACATAATATCAGAGCAATCAATATCTTGTTCATTGACCCCTCCGTGATAGGTGTGTGATGCCTACAATGCAAAGTTAATGCCGTACGATAGGCTTTTTATGCCTACATGTGATGTTCATGCCACATGATAGGTTCGTTATCCCTATGTGTAAAATTAGGGATAACCTAAGCATATAAATATAACAAGTGTCTCTCCATCTATTGTCGTCAATTGATGTTAAAATTTAGTAGACATGTATGTAATTCCATGTGTTTTTTCCTTAATTCTTTGTGCTACCAGGCATTTGCAGTGAAGGACTTTCTAGAAATCATAATTGCAGATGAGGCAGGGTGGAAGGATTGCATTGAAGGATCAAACGTTGTTGTAAATTTGGCTGGAATGCCCATAAGCACATGATGGTCTCCTGAGGAATGCCCATATAAACTTGGAGGGCATAGTCGACCTATTCCATGAAGCTTTATCTAATCCATCTTACAAAGGTAGTCTTCTATGTCTCGATTTACTTAAAATTTTTGTAAATTCCCAAAACCAAATCTGGGTAAATAAATCATTGATGTAGCAGCAAAACTGAATTGAAATTGACTTGATGCTTTGTGTACCTAGCCAATCTCTTCTCGCCATATCATGCTATTAGCCTGCTTGGCAGATGGGATCAACTAGATCATCATTCTTGTTATGTTCTCCCTGTTGTTTTCCATTTAAGAGTGTATTTATTATGCTCATTAACTTTTCTGTTATATTATTATTATGAGAATGGTCATGATTCATCCTCCTGCTTTGCCTACCAAAATGTCAGGAGTTATAAATGGTACTTCACCAAACCCTGTTCGGTTGGAAGATATGTGTGATCATTTGGGAAACGCCAAGGGCCGGGCTTGCTGTGCCAGACTTTGCCCTCAAAGCGGTACCTGGGGAAGGTGCTACAGTGATAGGTGTTTACTTTTTTTCCTTTTGTTCTTCTGTTTCCTTCTTTTATGTGTTTTCTGCAAACTGCAATTACACCCATCCAAAACACATCCAACCAATTGGGTTTATGATATTGCAGGTTCTGGAGGGGCAAAGGATGCTCCCTGCAAAAGCCAAGGAGTTGGGTTTCCCTTTTAAGATCCCTTATTATGTTAAGAATGCACTTAAATCCATTCTTTCCCAAGGACTACAAGATATACGACTGTCTTATTCAACAATCACGCTTCTGCCGTTGTTGGTTCAGGTGTACCAAGTGCAATCCTAAGAAAGTAAAAAATCTCGTAAGTTATCAACCAACTGCTTTCTCAGGGACAAGAATTTACTTCTGGTCCTGAACACCGGATATGAAAAACTTTTGATTTTGTTTCTGCCAGAAAGAATCATTAAGTATGAAGCTTTTTGATTTTGTACTTTTCTTCAATTGAAGAATGGAATCTTTGAAATCTTAAGATTCACAACAGAAAGGAAACATAAGTTAGGCTTCCTTTCTTCATTTTGGCATGAGAACCTACAGTTCAGTCGTTTGATAATACAACATCCCAGATGAATATATAATTCCGTAGCTTTCCTTTATCGAGAAAGGGCCGGTAAGCATAACAAATGTGGATTAATTTAATCAACCCTTTAATTAGTACTTTCTACCTGTAAATGGCTGGAACTTCGAATCTTCCTTCTTTTGAGGAAGCTCCCGTTTAGCCTCTTTTCCAGATTCCTGCAAAATTAAAGAAATAACTATCTTATATCTTCATTCTTTTCATATAAAAGAATAACATAGGCCAAGTAAATGGTATGCAATTTGAAAAAGAAAATGCAAAATTGCTGTGTACCTGTTTTGTTTCCTTAGGACGGTTGACATTTGATCCAAATACAAGCTTGCCCTGAGCCTGGCGTGCAGTATTTTGTGAACTAGATCCCGAAAGTTGGCTATTATTACCATTGGAAAAAACAGGTCCCTTGTCTTTGGAACCAGATGAAGAAACTGGTGTAGGCTGCTGCTTCAGAGGCTTCCCATCCAAGCGTCTTCCTGTACCAGTAAAGGCGCTGAACTTTCGTTCAGCCTCAGCTGGAGCTTCTTCAACTGAAGGAACAAAGATGGTTTGGCTTAGAACAGAACAAAAGCCATCACTAAGATTTATCATGAACTTGAGTGAACTAGCCTACACAGATGTATAATGGATGTCTTTCTAGATGTCTCACTAGTCAACAGAGATTCATAAATTCCCATGAATTAGAATTAAGTAGAGTACAACAAGACAAGAAAAATATCCCAACCAAGTATAGTTGTAGAAACATTTAACTTACTTAAAATTGTACCCAAAAGAAAAAGCAAAACTGGTATTAAGATAACCCAGTAAAATCATGAACGATGGGTTAAGAGCAAGATAAACCATTCCAGGATCTATAGCAAAATATTAGCTTTTCACCTTGAGATGTGCCTTGCTTGACGAAGTGGGCACGGCAGGCCTTTCTGGCTCCTTGTAATCCAGGGGAGGAGCAAAATCCACCTCACAGTTTGTCTCAATGATACTTATTGCATTGGATGGCTTTGTCTCTATGATATCTATGCAATACTTCTTATTGTTATATGCCACCATTATACTGTCCCCAGTGGTTAAACAGGAATAATTCCTTAGTGTTGTCTCTAAGCTGCATAATTCAAGTGAGATTACAGATGAAAATGTCTAAATCTACTTGGAGTGCAACAGGCACAGTAAGAAGAAAAAATCCATAATAGCTACAAAATATGATGCAAAACAAAAACACATTCAAGGAGCTTTGTTCCTCACAAGTCCAGGCCAAATACAGAAACTCATTTGGCTTACATGAAGCAAAATTACACAAAATTGTCAACATATATGATACAATATATGAATTGATAGAACATGCGTCTCAATTTAAAAAATTCCATTTTCAGCTGAACATCAAACATTAAAGAATCAAGCATACATATATTCACAAATAATCCACTCACATAGCTTTTGGGTTTGAATATCCAAAAAGTCCTTTGTGTGGGGTTGCAATTTAACATAGGCCCCCTTCGGCAGAGTTACATTTTTCACCCTCACAATATCTCCCTCTTGTAGGAGCAAATTCTCCATCATCTACAGGAAAACCATTAAAAACAATGGGGCATCAATCAGATAAGTAGAAGATTTCTTAGATCTCAATAGACCTAAAGTGATGCCACAATACTACTAATGTGAAGCATATACAAACCGAAAGATGCACTGCCTACCAATATGGCATACAGATCATGCCTTCTTCTGCAATAAACTCTAGCACTCCACAATGAGAGACACGCTCAGCAGCATCATTCTAAAGCTCAAATAACATTGGATAATCAATATGAAGAGATGCCGCATAACTTTAGTCACGCATTAGCATTCTGGATTATAAGATCATGACACAGGAGGAACCAAGATTATTTACACAAGTTAAATTAATGCCACAATTAAAACAACTAACCTAAGCGATCAAGGGCCGATGGAGGCATTATAACTGAAACACGATGAAAAAATAAATAGTAGGCAAGTTGCACAGAAAAAGGAACATATTAGAATAACTACATGTCTGAAAACTTACTTTTATCACCACTTTCAATTCGTGGCTGCAGCAAACAAGCAAAAGAAGCATAGGATCACAATCATTAGAAAAAAAAAAGTAAAAAAAATTGCAGGATTAGAGATCATATACCTTGTAAAGAACAAATCAAGTATGATAAGTTTTCCAAACCAATGACAGATTGAAGCATATCAGCAATCTGAAGCAAGACAAGATAAGATAGCATTCTACTTGTCGGACCTTTTCAATGAAAGATGCAGGGTAACATAGATAACTCTGCTCAAATGATGTCCCATGATAACCATATCCATCGAAAAACTGCGAAATCAAGCAAAGGAGACATTAAAACATCCTAGTACATGTATTGTCATCTCTCATCCATTGCAACCCAAATTTCAAAACTACCGGTTGAGTTAATAACAACTCCAATGCCACAAAAAAACAACATTGTCAGCTACCCATTACCCAAAAAAGCATCCGTTAACAAACATACCATCTTGTAATGCTTACAAACGGTCAAACCAGACAACCTATTGTTCAAGTTCCCTACAAGGAGAAGATCAAATGTCTTAAATTATATAAACACAACTTAACTTGCTAAAATTAAGAATAACATCCAACACATTACTATGCACAATTCAAACTGAGAAAGTAGTAATTGAAAGAAGAAAATGTAAATATCTGAGACAAAACAGAGAGGAAAAGCAAATGAGAAGCGCTTTCGGGAGCGTTGATCGATTGGTGAAGGGAACTGGTAAGAGTGGCGAAAGAGGAAAGATTACGTAATGTGGGGAATGGAATCGCCTGCGATGCGCTTTATGTATAATCCGCCACGTATCCGTTTAGGAAAACCAACTCTCGGGCTTGATTTCCTCTTTTGGGCCAATCAGTTTCTAGGTAGAAATTTTACAGATTACACTTCTTTTGGGCCTATAATAGTAAAGATTTCATATGAATTACAATGCCAAGGCTTAAAAAGGGTATTCGAATGCAGAATCGACAAGAAAATGGCAATAACCGGATTAGACGATCGTCCATTTTCAATATATTTATTATCATCATTCAGTGTGCAGGGTTCACTTCTGAATTTTGAATCCGTAAATTTTAAAAGTCATACTTGTAAACAATGATTAATATTATATTGAAAATAATAAAAAAGGATCAGATCTGTCAATGTCGAATCACCGTTAAAGTTAAGCTTGATAATTTGTATATTTGTATTAAATAAAATATTAATAATTTATATATTTATATAATATTTTATATAAAAATTATATGTTATAATTCGTGTTAACATAAAAATATAAAATATATTTTTTTATTTGTTAAATTGATTTTTTTTTTTGTTAAAATTTTAAACTGTATTATCTTTGTGTCTTTTATTTGTTTTTTATTTTAAATTATCAAATCTAATTAAAAAAATCCCTTTAACATTATTATATATACTATATACTATAATTGTTTTATATATTTTTATTAAATTAAATTGATTCTTACACTAAAATTGATTTTGTTAATTTTATTTTTATCTTTAATCTAATTTTATGCATTGCAATTTAAGTTAAATTAATTGTATTATTATTTGTTATTTATTGTACCTATAATCATTATCATAAATCTTTAAAAATAATAAATTTGTCATAAATATAAAATCACATTCTTGTATACTTAAAAAAATAAATTAACTTTTTTTTTCTCAACAAGATTTCAATCTTTAATCAAGTACTGCAAGTGTATCTTTAGTTTATTTTTTGTTTTTTTATATATTTTTGTGACCGTTTTAATTTTTTTTGTTTAATAAAATCTTTTAGATTTTTCTTTTTTTTTTAAATATTCGTGTTCGACACGTAAAATAAATGTGAGTAAGAAAGTTGAAATTTTAAATATATGAAAAAATTTTAAAAAATAAGCATATCTATATTAAATACATATCTATATTCGATACTCATTTTAGATTTTAAGTAACATAATAAATAAAAATATATATAATTTTAATTGACTCTATCAAATTCAAATATCAAAATACATTACTTAAACTCGTATTAATCAAACTTATTCTCAATCAAATGAAATTTTGGCTCAATGAAAACCAATTAGTTATGTTTTTTTTTTTTTAATACTTGTGATATTGAGCTAGGAGAAATAGTTATTTTTATTCTATATCTATAAATCCGATTACACTCATTTCATGATTCCTCATACTTCCAAAACGGAGTCTTAAACGCTAAAGGTGAAATGTTGTATTGGTATCATTTTATGTGAACATAATGGGCACGAGGTTCCTCAATAATAGGGAATAAGATACCGATAAAATGATACCTATATATGTACAAAAGATCCCAATTCGCTAAGCTCAAAGCCAATCTCAATGAAATTTGTCAAATATTCCAAATATTAAGGGATTGCTCTCTTGTCCTTGTCCTGGAGGCACGTCTCCACACATTAAGCATTTAGCAAGAATCAAACATCTTTACTATCTGAAAAAAAAAAAAAAAGACTAAGTTAAAGCTCTTAAAAAGAATCTAAGCATCCATACATGAACGTAAGTATGACAATATAAAATATAATATAATGATACAATATAAAAATAATATAAATAAAAAATACAAAAATAGTATAGCTTAAAACTATAAATAAATTTAATAAAATTAAAAAATTATATTTTATATTTTATATTTTCGTATTAACACAAACTTTGATATATAATTTTCGTATAAAATATAATACAGATATAATATTTTACACAATACGATAATACGAATTATGAAATCCATATGAATGCAACATCAAAATTCAACTGTAGCAATGATAGTAATAATGTTATGCCTATTCCATGTGAAAGTAATCTCCAAAAATTCTGGTACGTAGCAGCTTGTTTGTTTATCCTAAATTTGACCATCACCTCAAAAAAGTCGAATTATTGTTCTACTGCTACACATTAAGTGCCATCTTGGTCAAGTAGGAAATTAGTTGAAGTGATTATCAATATGACAATTATCGGATATTGACTGGACAGTTGAAATGCCGATCAGACATTCAAAGTATAACGAATTCTCGAGTTTATCTAGTTGCGAATCATTTTTTATTCTTTCTAAATATTTTCAAAATCATCGTTAAGAATAAATTGAAACAGCTCTCACTAAAACTCGAAAAAAGCTTTACATGTTAACAAGCAAAGCTCAAGATGCATGGAAAGCATCCACAGTCGAAACTACCAACCATGGAAGCAAACGATCCCATTCACATAAGGTTTTAAAGCTTAGCTATCTAAATAGAAAAATCATGGGATCTTTGGCTGTTTCTTCTTGAAAATTATCTGTATATCGTATGTGTACAAACAGTGAAATCACCCTTCATAGCAGCCATAATACTAAACATTCAATTTTTTTTGTTCTTGTTTTTATTAGAAGCAATCCAATCTTTCATCAGATTTCTTTGCATCATCCCAAGACAAACCCCTCGAGATTCCTGAGAGTTCTGCTCTCCAAGCTTGGACAAATTTGCGTGACCATGTGACTGCTATTTGGAGCCATCCCAATTACACTTTTTAATGCAAATTTTATATCAGGATACTGAACAAAGTACTATTCTTTTACAAGGCGATAAGAATTTATAGTTTTATTTTTAAAGGAAATTTCGTTTCACAAGGTTTGCGTGTCTCAACTCTTCACCACAAGCACCAAAACTGCACGTCTATTATCCCATAAATTTAGCTCTACATCTGTTCCTGACCACAAAGCGGACCTGAGGCTAGCCAGAAGCTCACGAAATTGCGGTCAACAGAATGCAACCAACGATGACTCGAAGGAGCGAATCAACCAAGTTGCAAAAGAAAAGAAAAAGGAAAACCCATCTTGTTTTCAAGTTCAACGAATCAAAATTGAAACATACACAAGCTTCTGTTGATCGATGGGGCTCTGTTTGCGGAATCAAATGGGCAGGCCTAGCCGTTAAAAGCAAAGACAAGATACAAGACAAGCAGAGCCCATTCCCCAAGGGGCTGACCCCCGTTTACATTGCATTTTGCACAACACAACAGAGAGACGCAGTTGAACCGCCCTATTAAGACCCTACACGAGATCATAAGTGACTAAAGTGAAAGCAACCAATTTCAAAAAAGCAGCCCATGAATCAGCAACTCATGGCCAGTTGGAAAATTTTCATGGTAACAACTAACATGCAAAAAGGTTCAAAAGAATGAAGAATAGAGGAGCAACATCCACCAGAGTGAATAAAAACAAGAATGAACAAAAAACGAACATTTTAAGCTATAACTGACAAAGTCCACTTGAAAAGAAACATGAACAAGAGGGAATAAGATCCCGAATTTACAGTAAGGGTGGATTCGGTTCCCATCCCTCCTTCCTGACAAAATGCAAAAGAACCTGTCTACTAACTTCTTTTGCTCACTAAAGATGGAAATTAACAATTAAAGGGCAAAAAATGTAACAACGAGACATTCAAGGACTGATAAACCATGCAATAAGGCAAATTGTAAAACGCTGCCTCAGGCGCAGCAATAGGACCACTGCTCGTCCTCACTAGCCCCAGACTCCACAGCGGCATTGTAATCTTCCTCGTTGCAATAGTAGAAACCATTGTTATTCATGGCAGTCAACGAACAAGAAGAAGTCACTACGAGATAAGGCATGTTGTGGAAGGATCGAGCAAGGCTAGTAGCTAAAGCATCATTGGCGCCATCACTGCCATGGTCCTGCACACAAAATTCTTCGGCACGGTGCTTGAGGGTCTCGAACATGAGCTCGGGCTCGTGCTGCATCACTCGGAGGACATCACCGCACGATGGGCCTGGCACCGCCCGCGTTACCGCGAAGCTATGTGGACCATCACTCTGCGATACCCTAACAACACTTGGGCCGCCAAACAGGTTGTGATGTCCACCAAGGGCCTCCTGATAAGCCCCACCCAAGAACATCCCCAAATAGTACCGCCCATTAACACCACCATTACCTCCCAGTTCATGCAAAAGTAAGCTTGCTTCACCTCCAATGAATTTATCAATCTTCCCATCACTGTCACAAGTTAAATCAGATAAAACCCCCCTCACTTCAGGCCTTTCATCCAATCGATGAATCGGGACTATAGGAAAAATCTGACCGATACTCCAAAAATCAGGGATCGAAGTGAAAATCGAAAGATTCACATGGTATGTTCTAACAGGCTCAGATGCACCAATCACTTTCGAAACCAAGTCACATAGCCCATCAACAGCAGCAAGTTGTTCAATCCCCAAAGTCCCTTCTTTGAACTGTTCCACACATCTTTGCTTCAACTGATCAGCATAAAGCAAACAGGTCTCGTTCTCATGTCTCATGGCTGCATCACTCAAATTCCAATAAACAGCACGAGCATCCTCAGAAAGCCCATCCATAATAAATGGAAGGTTATTTTGATTCATTGATGGGGTGGTAGGAGCAGTAGCAGACGTAGCCTCAAATATCAAAACAGAATGATGAGAAACAATAGCTCTCCCACTTTCGCTACAAATAATCGGATGCTTGATAGATTTACGGTCACAAACAAACCGAATTGCATTAACAACAGCTGAAGCATATTCCTGAAGACCATAAGAAACAGAGAGATCAGAATTACCAGATTTGGACCCATCGTAATCGATTCCAAGGCCGCCTCCAATGTCAATAACCTTCATGTTGGCACCAAGACGGACTAATTCAGAATAGATCTGTGCAGCTTCACCGACACCATCTTGAAGCAAAGCTGTTGAAGGGATTTGGGATCCAATATGGAAGTGCAACATTTGCAAACAATCAAGCATCCCTGAATCTTGGAGCTTTTTGACAATCCTTAGAATCTGGGTCGTTGTTAACCCGAATTTTCCTTTCTCGCCTGAAGTCGACCCGAAATGACCCGAGTGTTTGGTTCTCAGCTTAGCTCGGAATCCAATAACGGGTCGAACCGAAAGATGCTTGCTTATGTCGATAATCAAATTCACCTCCTCTTCTTGTTCAACAACAATTACAGTGTTCAAGGCGAGCTTCCTTGCTAGCAAAGCAAGGGAAATGAACTCAGCATCTTTGAAACCATTGCAAACCAATAAAGCATCTGGGTTTCCTTTGCAAAGGCAGCTCATGGCAAGAAGAAGTTCGGGTTTTGACCCGGCCTCCAACCCGAACCGGAATGGCGCCCCAAATTTGACTATGTCTTCAACCACGAATCTGTCTTGGTTACATTTCACAGGATAAACGCCTTGGTAATGAGACTCGTAGCCTTGGGATTGAATGGCTAACTCAAAAGCCGATTGAAGAGACTCGAGCCGGTTTTTCAGCACATCGGGTAGGCGAACAATGAGAGGAAGCTGTAACCCGAGTCCGCCCACCGATTTTGGATCTGAAACTTTCTTGACGATTTTCAACAAGTCGATTTCTTGATGGGCCAGAGTGACCGTACCGTAAGGACGGACGGTGATATTGCCGGAGTTATTGACGGAAAAGTAAGGGGCACCCCAGTC
Organism: Durio zibethinus; assembly: GCF_047325235.1. NCBI lineage: Eukaryota > Viridiplantae > Streptophyta > Magnoliopsida > Malvales > Malvaceae > Durio > Durio zibethinus. The sequence goes on from NC_143177.1 coordinate 23,898,553, forward strand.
ATCAATTCGGTAGAGAGCAGAGGAGTGAACAGAGGACCAATGGGTTGAGTTTGAATTAGCGGCGGCGGCGGTGAAGGAGGTGGTGGTGGTGGAAGAAACGGGGACCGTCGCGGGAAGAGAGCTGTCCCCGGCAATGAAAGCCGCGTAGCCAGGAGGCGCTACGGCAGCATCTACGCAGCAAGCCAGGGCCGGCATCCCTATTATAAATCCACGACGATCTAAAAAATTATTTGAAAAATAAAAAGGTTAAAAAATATGTTAGGTTTGATAGTTGTCCAAAGGTGGGGGCTTTAAAACCCGCCGAGGCCGAGGCCCCGGCTACCCCCTCAAAAGAAGCAGTAGAAGACCCTATTACAACCGGAGCAACACCCTCCTTTTACCCTACACTTCGAAATCCCCACGCCGACCCTTCAGAAGAAGATTATAGCAGATTTAAATTTTAATTTTCTTTTTTTTTTAATGGAAAGCAACAAAATTTATGCTGCGAAAATGAAGTTCACCATGCAGATCTTAAAAGAAAAATTGTTCTTTCAAAGATAAAAAGATTTGGGGCGGAGGACAGTAAATGAGATTGGTTGATTGGACAAGAGGAAAGAAACGAACTTTCCCCGGAAAGCAAGGGAAATTTTTAGGAAAATTAGGGTTTTGATGTTATCTTCTAATAATACGTATAACGAAGGTAGGAAGGGGCGAGATTTGCATGAACGAGATGGTCCTTTATATAGGGGTTTCAACGGGCTTAGTTGGGAGGCGGGTTTGGACTTTGGGCGCCCGAATAAAGATCTTATCAATTTCTCGTGTACTATTCAATTTTCGTTACACAAATAAAAAAGAAAAAGAAGAAAAATGAAATAAAACTTGCTCTTTTCCTTTTTTTTATTTTGTTTTTTTGCTTGTTTTCAGTTTATTGAACTTAAAAAAAAAAATTTGTACAGAGATTCCTTTGAAGATGATTAATCAGCGTCGAATTGCCGCGTGGCCTGAGAAATGTGGGGTCCTCATTATTTTCTCCAATCAAACACATTAAACGAGAAATTGGGGCTGAGGTTTTTCGTCAAAATGTCGTGCGATATCTTGGGGAGGAAAGCAGCACGAAGTTTCGGGTGCTGTGGATTTGTATAGACGGCTGTGATTTTACCACGTAGGCATGGTGGTAGTTGCGCTGCTCTAAGTTTTTGACAATTCATCGGCTTGTCCGCCGAAAGAAAATTAGTTTTCGTTAGAGATAAGCACGTGGATATCACGTGGAATGTAGAGCTCTAGGACCTCCCATTAGTGGATCGATTGGTTCCTAGTTGGATTGCACAAATTCTAAAAATGCACTTTCCTTTCGAATTTTGACCCGCCTTTTTTGGTTCATTGTCCCAATTTTTGTCTACCTTAAATTATACTTTTTATTTTTTCATTATTTTTTATAAAAAAAGCCTAAAAATTTGAGTTTTTTTTTAAATAATTTTTTTTCATTTATCTTAATTTAATTGTTGTTATCATTTAGTAGGAAACCATTTTTTAAATTGTAGTATTTGGTAATTGCATGGATTTCCTAATGTGAGGTGTAAAATACTAATTTTGGTTCATAAATTTGATGTTTTAAATGGATAATAATTAAATCTCTTTCTATATTTATTCCATGCTTACCATATTAAGTTATTAACCTAATCATCATCTTTTTATAATATTCCAAATTTTTCTTATAAAACGAAAGTCCGCTCAACTCGACCCAATATCTCATAAATTTTATGAAAAATAAATTCATTAACCTTTTTTTATAAAAATCCAAAAAAGGTTCTTTAATCTTTTATAATTCATCATAATCAAAATTAGAAGAAATATACGATTTAATATAATTAATTCATATAATTATTTTTAAAATATAATATTTAATAAATTTTAATTTTAATTTTAACACTAATAACTTTTTTTATAAAAAATATATAAATTAAAAGCATATAAAGTTCCAATTTTCTATCTTTGTTGGCATTGTAACTGAATGCAAAAATAATTTTATTTTTACCAAAATAATTTGATTTTTTTTAATTTTACTTAAATATAAATATTTTGAATAATTTATTATTTTTGTGAAATTTCTCACAAAATCAAATCATGATTGATAAAGATTTCTTATAGGGAAAAGCTAAATTAATTATCTTTTTTATAGATTTATTCTTATGAAATCATAAATTACTACTCCATATATCTTTTTTTAGATATCCTAAAATTATGTTTTATTTTTTTAATATCTAAAATTTTTATTTTTTATATTTTTAAAATTAAATTTTATGATTTTTTATTTTAACATTAAAAATCACAAAAATTTAATTTTATAAAAAATTAATTTTAATATTAAACATATTAAAATTGTTTTTTAAATTTTATAAAAATTAATATAAAACAAATAAATTAGAACGGAAGAAGTACGAAATTTCATATTAAACTTATGATTTTAATGTAATATTAATTAATTAATTACTAAGAAACGAAACTCTACCGACGTACAACCGACTCAGGGAAGAAGAATAAAACGAGATGTCAAATAAATCGTCGCGAGAAAATGATGTATCGGTGAGCTAACGTTTAGGTGACCGTAACGGAGATTCTCACGTCTGAAGCTTAAAATAAAATTTCCGTAACGTTGAAACCTTGACAAATAACCTAACGTCCGTTTATTTTTTACGCGCATTACAAACTTAGATAACACTCGGCCAACTCTAACAAGACACTCAAAATCTGCAACTGACAAAAGGAAAAAACCACAGGCTTCAATCAGTGAAGAAAAAAAGCTGCCCGCCTTTTTTCTTTTAGGATCTATAACAAGATTTTCGGTTGCACCTGGCCAGGTTGATTTGGAAGAAAAGAAAATCTAGAGGGGACCGTCCAACGACGCCAGGGCTTGCGTATTGGGTTGACTGAAGTCCAAAGTTACTAATTTGACCTTTATCGTTTCTGTGGCTGCGTCTTGTGCTGATCGGTACTGGGGGGCTCTACGTAACATGCCGTCGTGGTCTCGGGATGGCCCTGCTGCTCCATCACCCACAATTGTAACTCATCTAATCCGATCCTGCCCCTGCTCCTCTTCTTTTTTTTTTTTTCTTTAATATTTAAATTTTTTTTAACTTGAGAGAGAAAAACACTAAATTTGATTTTTAAAGTAAAATATATATTTGTTCTTATACAAAATATAAATATTATTATTATAATAAAATTCTCACATTTTAGAGCTAGCTGCAATTTTTTTTTTTCATGGGAAGAGATCACTTCATGATCAAAAATCCCAAAGGTGGGATCGCAAGTTGAAGCTCTTGCATAGTTGGTGGGTGTCTTGATTAATATTTAAGGCTTTGTTTAGTAAAAATAAGAAAAAAATAAAAATACAAAATTTATTATTTTTAATAATTAAATTATAAAATATGAAATAATTATAAATTTTTATTCATTATATTAATAAAATTTTTTATTAAGTAAAACGTAAATGATCAGTAAAAATTAATAATAAAAAGGTAACATCGAAGAAAATGATGATGCAAACGTAAAGACCAAGTAGTCAGCGCTCGATTGGCCAAAGACTAGTTGTTGAATATGACACAGGTTTTACCCGCAACTCACTCTAATTTGACCATTTTAGTTGATTTGGGAATATGGATAGCCCAATAGCAAATTAATAATGTTTTTCGTTAATAAAATATTAAATACGACATGACCAAAATAAAAGTTATTAAATGCTATCGTCCCAACCCAACCGATGTTGATTTTACATTGGCCAAACTCGTTACTCATTAGTCCTTCAAACAAAACTAATAATTGACAACAACTAAGCTTACAGTTAAATGTTGGAGTTTGAATTAGCTTTTGAATAATATATTTTTTTAATGCGTTTAATTTTTCCGACATGGATCAGTTAAATTACTCAATCTGCCTAAGCAATTATCTCATCATTTCATCAAGAACTTCCTTGTCTTTGTAATCCACTCAAGTTGACTTTTTTTTTTTTTCTATTCTAGTTTATGTGGTTAAGATTTAGCAATTTAGTTTGGATAATTAAATTTTAATTTTTAATAGCTTCAAATATATAAGCAAAATAATTCTTATATATTTAAAAATGGAGCCGACAAATTTCTTTCTTGACTTTAGGTATCTCAATTAATCATTTAAAATTTTTATGAATAATTAAACAAATTTGTTATAAGTTTCAAATTCATTGTCTGAAAAGGGTTTTCTTCAACGTGGCAGTATCTGACGGATGAATCAAAGCATTCTAATCTTTTGAAGCGGTTTTTCCGGAGCTGTGGTGCAGGAGAGTGGGACCGGAAATTGACAGAGGATGTGCCTTTTTTTGTAGGGTCAAGAGGAAAGAGGGGGGAGCTGGAGAGTTTGCCTAAGATTCTATTTCTAGGCGTTGGGTTCCGCGGATTTCAAATTTGTTTATAACAAAAAAGGAAAAAAAAAGTGTTAAAGATTTCTCACACATCCCATTCCCATTGGTCAATTAGGTCTGCTGCCCCCCTCTTGCTTGTCCTTTTGCACAGTAAGAGACCCGTGATTTAGGAACAGAAACATAAAAAAATCTTCAATTCTCATTCATTCAATTTCAATCTTAATTTGATTTTTGAGAAATTAATTTAATGTATTTAAATTTGTATTTTAAATTATTTTTATAAAAATCAATTTTTGATTAATAAAAATGTTTTTCTTATCGATTGGAATAATTTTTCTATATATATCTTAATATGCAAATTTGTTATTATATTAAACATAATACTCCTTTTGTTCTATAAATATTGTCTTGTTTATATAATTTTAATTATCTTAAATTAATGTTTCATTTCAATTAAAAAATTCATTCTTATTTCTATAATACCATTTTATTTTTTTTTCAACATAAAATTAGTTTATTAATTTTTAAATATACACTAAAAAATATATATCATTTTATTCTTTTGAACTGTTTCATAAAAAAAAACCTTAAAAAAATATAAAATTAAAGTTCGACTCCAACGTCTCTCTCTTTTTATTATAAGATTTTATCTTTAAAAAAAAAAACATTATCAACAATTTTAATAATTTTTTTAATAATAATATTCTCAGATTTGTACTAATTTATAGATATGACATAAAATGTACTATATGTCTGCCGACTAAATGAAATAAAATTATTGATTTAGTATTTTTTCACATTATTGAAAATTCTCCAGATATTTTGTAATTTTGACGTGCAAGATAAGATTATCCATACCCATATAAACACGTGTCAATTTACCTCTACAAAAGAAACATTTTTTTTTCACAAAAAAAAAAAAAAAGAACATGTGAAACATGACTGAGTATAACATGCATGCAAAATTTGGTGAATGGAATCATAAAAAAAAAAATACGTCGAGATTGGAGATTTTGACCTTTTATCTCATCCTTGTTCATAATTTATGATAGAAAAAATAAAAAAAATAATATGATGATAGTATATATGATTTAATGATCAAACAAATTTTAAAAAGATATAGAGATGAGGTTTAACTTCAACTTCTCCCATCTCCCTTATTGTAAGGATCTATCCTCATTGAAATAAAAAAAAAATATATATATATATTAAAATAACATAAAAATAGGAACAATTTCTTATTTAAAAAGATTGTAGAAAATTGGTGCTTGTAATTACTTAATAGCCAAAAAAAAAAAAATGGTGCCTTTGGTGGAGTCCATGCATCATGAATTCTTCAAAATTGGTGTCCTTTAACTCCAAATATATTTGTGAAAGGATTGACTTGAATTCGAATTTTATAGCATGAGTTTGATCTAAAATTTTATTTAATTTACTTTAAAATATATTTAAATATATTAAAACTTTAATATATATTTTTAAAATACTTCATAAAATTAACGAACCAAATCGAATCTTAAATAAAAATTTGAGTGCTAGCCTAAGCATAACCCCATTTAGCTCAATTTGAGGATGTTTGACTAGATTTGTTTAAGAATTGAGTTAGTTGTTTAAATTTGAAAATTCGCTCAAATTTTAAAAAAATTTGAACAATAAATTAAATTAATTTAATGAATTTAGATATAATTTTAAGTCTATTTAAATTATAAATCGAATTTTAGATAAAATAACTAAAACCCGAACCCACCCTAACCAAATAAAAAATATATAATTACAATATTATAATTATATAAATATATATTTGACTTATTATTTTTACATTTTATTTTTAAAATAAAATTTTTAATTACATAAATTAAATTTAATTGATGGATTTAAATTTTATTTTTTAATTTGAATCAAATTGAAAAAAGTTTTAAGATTTGAAAATTCGAATCAAACTAAATTTAAATAAATATATAAATTATTAATATTAAATATGAACTTGTTTTAAATTTGATTTGATTTAACCTATAAATACTTTTATGTTTAACGTTAAGTCCAAATTTTTTGTGATTTTATTTAGTCTAATTTATTTTCTTATCTATGGTGGTCCATGCACCGCACCTCACCCCCCCCCCCCCCTCCCAAGTATAATCTACTCCTTTTTTTTTAATGAAATTTCTTTCATTTTTCTTATAAAGTTATACTATAATTAAAAAAAAGTTAAAATTGGGCAGGGGTTACAGCGCCTAGAGTGGAAACCTTGAAGCTACATGATGCCAGATGGACACGTGTAATCGCAGATAGGGCGGCATTCACGCATTTTAAAGGGGTAATGAAAAGTGACGGTGCGTAGGAAGCATCACGTGAGTTCGTGACAAGTTTTTATTGGTTTAGACTTTGATTTGATTTTATATTTATAATATTTAAATTTAATTTAATAATTTTTATTGAAATTTAATTTAATTTGATATTACATAAAATTATATTTAATATAATTTAAATTTTATTTAATAAAATATTATTTTTAATATAAATTTAAAATCAAATAATTAATTAAAAATAATTTTTTATATATGTTAAATGGAAAGGAATTTACTTAAAATTATACTTAAATTTTTTTATTATTATTATTCGATTTGATTTAAAATTTGATTAAAAAATTGATTATATAAAATTAAATCAAATTAAATTCAAATCCAACAAAGATGAATTAAGCCGTCATTCTTGATTGTGATTATATCATTTAGGGATACATTTTTAAAAAGGAAACTATTAGTATTTTAAACAAAGTCATGGTTTTGCGGTCATGATTAATGATTTACTGATTAATTTAAGTTAATAATTTTGTTTTGTAACATTTAATTCATATTTTTACTCTTCTACCCCAGGTTGGAATCTTACCATACTTTTTTTTTAATATACAAAAATTTTGAATTATTATTTTTAGATAAACTTTGTATATTTTTTATTTAAATAAAATTTTACTCTATAATTTGTATTTGAATAAATTAATTTATGTTAAATGGTTATTTAATTATAAATTAAAAGTTAAAACTTACATAAATGTAATAAAAATATACAAAATTATTTACTCTGAGCTCTGCAAACATAGAGTTTAGTTTGATTTTTGCAGGGAGGCTTTTATGGGTACCTCAAACATTAGTTTTCGATAAACCTCTCGATTTATCAACCGCAAAGGTGGCTAACTTGTCTAATCATATTGAGGTAAGAGCCAATGCTTCGTTACAGATTATATTGTGAGAATTTTTTATCATGATTTTGATTGTTTATAATATTCTTGTTAAACTAGCTTTGATATCATTTTTAAACAGCGGCAGATAACATGTGTCAAGGTGCTGATAACTGATAGTTTTAGTTTCGGATTCTCTTAGTGGTAGAATCATGATATCGATATTATCTGATATTATTTTAATAACATACAGATCAATTATCGTATCAAGATTATATCAAACATAAATAATTCATATATCAAATATATAAAAAAAGTATTATAGATAATATTTAAAATTCTTGTACCCTCTTAATTTAACGTCAAACTAATAACCTGATATTTATGAAGATATATATTTCAATAATAAAATTTAGTTATTTAGAAAATAAAATATTAAAATAAAAATATAATATTTTACCAACAAACAACAAAATTGATGATATTTTATATATAATTTAAACGCATGAAATCGAAAATATTTAATATATTCTTTTAATTTTATAATGTTTAATATTAATATTCAAATAATTAAATTATAATTTTTCATGTTGGGTGACAGTATTAAACTCTCTTTACGCGATGTACGTAGCCAACGTGAACTAGATCGGAAAACAAAGACAGCTTACGTCATCTTGGTCTTCTCGAGCAGAGAAAAATATTAGTTTTTATTGTGCCTCTGATGATTCTTTTCTTGCCCAATAATTTTACTACTTGTACACTGTGTGTTTCCTTTTTTCATGGCATTGACCACTAGCTTCCTTCCACAGCATCAGGGTAAAAAAAAAAAAATCGACAGAATCGAAAATTAATATAAACTTGTAATATCTGATTTTAATAGATTTTTTTATTTGATTTAATTAAATTCAAATATTTTTGTTTTTAATTAAAATTTAGATTAAAAATAAAAAATAAAAATAATTGAATCAAATTAAATTATATATTTTAAATTTTATATAAAATAAAAATAATTATTTTATGTTTAAAAGTTTTTGAAAATTATATTTAAATAATATTTTAAAAATAAAATAAATTTTAAAAATTAAATTAAACTAATAAAATTCAAATTTAATTGAATTTTTAAAATTTATAATATTATATATTATTTAAAATATTAAACCAAATGTAAGTTAATTTGAATCATGATCATCCCAAGGTACGATTTTCCGATTCCCAGTGGCTTTCGTCTCCAGACCAACCTAACTCGTCGATAATGAAAAAAAACTTTACCAGAAATCATGACCTAATAAGAAACACACTTAAAACTTCAAAATCATGCAAATTGCTTTAAAGCAGCACTCATCGGCTGACCGCCAACCACAAGCATTGACCATATTTTAAATAGAACATGTTTTGTGGATATGACAAATCAAACGTTCCATGGTTTCCAACGTAAGATGCTTATCTCCAGGGAAACGTTATCGCTTGCTGTTAATTATTTTTTAATGCATCGATGTCCACACACCGAAAATTTGATGTTGATCATAAAAAGTATAATTAAAATACGTTAAATTTAATTTAATTAATTTTAAAATTACTTTTAAGGGATAATATTTATAATAACTTTAATTTTTTTGCTCTTAAATTACAAATTTTTATTATAAAAAAAGTTAAAGAAATTGTGGTTTGTATTACAAAGGAATCATCAATGTCTTCATCAGTGTTGTTTATAATAACATTACTTTTGGTCTTGTTGAGTTAAAATATAACTTCACCTAAATTAGCATTTGTATAGAAAGATGATGTCTGCCACATAATAATAATAATAATAATAATAATAATAATAATAATAATAATAATAATAATAATAAGCAAAAATTCGATTTTTTTTAAATAAAATTTTAATTTCAAATTTTATGAATGAAAAAAATAAGTGTAAGGAGTTTATTATTTTTATGAAATTCGATCCAGCTCGATAATTAAAATTTAAAGTGACTATCGAATACTGAAAGATCTTATATAAAAAAATAATAATAATAATTTTGAGTAAACATCTATTTTTCCTTTATATAGTTATTTAAAGTGAATTTCACTTTCCGAGTCCTAAATTTATATATATTTTTTGGTTGAGCAACCCACTTTAATAAAGTTTTAAAATACCAATTAGCTTTGTACTTTATATATTATTTGGGTATGACGTTTATATACTTCATAGCAATGTACAAACTAAGGATAAATGATCCAAAAGGAAAATGAAAAATATTACTGTCTTTCATTTTCTTGATTCAAGGAAAGGAGATTCAAATCTTCCTCTTTCATTAATAAAAAAAAATTATGCATCAATCGACGAATCAAATATTTTAATACATAATTTTATATAAAAAAATTATTGTTCAAAAAAATAATTGTACGTATTAAAATTTAAAATTTAAATTTATTGAATGATATTTTTTCAAAATAATTATACGAACAACTGAATGAAATTCTGAATTATATTTGAATGGATTTTATTTTTCTGTCTAGATCGATAACAACGTGAAACCAAGTGGTCCTTTCTTGCAAAAGTCATACTAAAAAACCAAAACGATAAAATCATGTTCATCTAGATATGTGGTACCAAGAAAGAGAAACATTAAAATCATGGATGCTGAATTTATTTTGCACATGTATCAGGAATATTAGGATTTTGGAAGGAGAGCACTTGCTGGAAAAGGTAATGAACGCATTTTCAAAACGATAAGTGAGAACACGAGATTAAAAAAAAAAAAAGGGACTTTGATGAGTCCAAAATATGGCCTACGGTTGCATGTGAAAAGCAAATGAGGGAACCAAAGCCAAAAAAGAACATGAAACTTTAATCATGTGGGGTTTCCAATTCCAACTCCCAAGCTCTTTCATTACAAGCTTACAAAAACATTACCTAATTTTTTCTGGTCATTTTACCACTAATTTTATGTCTGTATATATATATATATACTTAAAATCGAACTACTTAAAATGACGACGAATAATAATATTTGATTTAATGATTAATATATGATTTATTATTCGATAGAATAAGATCAGTTCATCGTATAGTTTTATCTCGAATGTTTATTAAAATGGCTTGGCCATTTAATTAATAAGACAAAGTGAGACTTCATTTTTAAATTTTAAGGGAATAGATGGAAGTTTTGATGATTGTAGCAAATGTTCGTTTTTAGCCAAGATTCTTAAGTGACCTGTTCTGTTCCGATGTTCATAAACAATGACTCACCATATTTCTTTTTCATCATCAAATCAGAAAATTTTTTTTTGAAGTGAAAGACGTATGCAATGACAATGCATATAAGAAACAAAGATTAACAAGATGTTGCTTTGCTTTGTTTCCTTTGTAGGTTTGAAAATTTTGTACCAAAAGTTTGATGCTTTATATTTTATAAAAGAGGTCGTAGTTCAAGAATAAAAAAAATAATTATAGATATTAAAATTTTTATTTATTATTAATAATTATACGAATTAATTAAATTAAATTATTTTTATTTTTATTTTTATCATTTATCATTTTTTTCCTTTTTTTCTTCAAAATGCATTTGATTGGATTACATGTGATGGAAAGATAACTCTCTTATCTTCTTATCCCTTTGTGGATTATATTTTAAGGGTTTCCACGAACATCAAACAGTGTTTTGGCTCTACCTAATCTCAAAGGCAACTTTAACCTTTTTTTTTTTTGGAACAAATATATTTGTATATTTGACCCAAATAGACTCTCAGTGTTATCTCTTATAACTCAACTTCTTTCTTTTTTTTTTTTTTTTGGTTGGGGTGTAGGCTAGCTCTAGCCCGACAAGGACACATTTCATATTACTGGCACAAAATCGTGGACGTGTCGGGGAGAAGTGGTCAAGTTTTCAAATAGTAAAAATGGTATTGTTCTAAATGAGGTTTGGTTACGAGTAAATATATAATTAATCGTGTTCGAATCAGTGTAATATTAAATTAAAGTTTAATTTAAAATTTAATTTAAATTTGATCAAATTTTATTTTTTATTTAAATTTTACTTAAAATAAAAATAAAATTATTTAAATTAATTTGATTAATATGTAAAAATAAATTTAATTTTTATATTTGATAAAAATTTAATTATTTATGTTTAAATTCGAATTCAAATTTAAAATATTTTATTAATTAAAATATTAAAATATAAAATTTTAATTAAATTTATAAACTATTCATGTTGAATATAAAATACTTAAATTCGATTCAATTAATAAATCAAATTAATTAAATTTGAATTCAATTTGAGTTTTATTAAATCGAACTCAATTAATTTAAGAGTATTAGTCGATCGAGGATCAATGTCACCTGTTTCAATATTGCAACCATCTAGAAGAAAAACAGTTTCAACCAAAGCTAACAGGAAGCGACCATCTATATAAGCTCACAAGGAAATAATGTCAGAAAAATTTGGATCCTAAATGCATTGTCTCCAACATTAAACTTCATTCGTAGTTTCAACTTCTGCGAGATACATTGACAAACAAAAATCAAACATGAAATGCATCAAGATATAATTATTAAGGGAAACGCAATTCCACTTCTACAAAGAGGAAAGAGCAACCACCGAATGACTGCTCAAGTACTTGCTTTCATCCATATTAATGCGAATTCGCTGTCCAATCATGATTAACCTGAGCATAATCGTTACTATTTCCCGTACAGTTATACGGATGAGCTATAAAAGAATACTAAACAGCTTTGCGAGCATCTTATTCTGCTCTGGATTGGCCAGCTCGAGAAGACAAGATGATGCCGACGATAAGGCCATAAAGAGCCAAAGCTTCAGCAAATATAAGGATAAGGATCATTCCAACAAAAAGTTTTGGCTGCTGTGCATTAGCTCTGCAAAACAAAATCACTCAAACATTAATTGACCCAAATTAATTGAGAGAACATGTTTGATTTCATGAAGAAACATTAAAAAATTTTCCCACGATAGCAGTAGATAAACAAGATATACGACAGATGGAGAAATCTGAAGGGCATATCAAACTAAGTAAATGAATTGCTATTATCAGTAATTTTCTTATGATTAAGACACTCAGTCTCACAAACTATAGCTTTGATTAGATTTCAAAGTCGAGGAAATTTCCTGACACCATTATTTACCTAAAACAATACTAAAATACCTTAATTCCTAAAACCCGTGACTGCATCATTTAAGAGGCTAAGAGCGCTGTCTAGAGATGCAGACAACATAGATTTTAAAAACCAACTCAAACCATATATGGAGAGGGAATAAAGCAACCATGAAAAGCATAAATCAAAATCTTCACACCAACAACATTTGATGTTAAATTAAGTTAATCAACAACATGGGGATAAAAGCACTACACCTGACACCAGCATCACCGACAATTCCGATTGCCATTCCAGCAGAAAGCCCAGCAAGGCCACAAGCAAGACCGGATGAAAGATGGGCATAACCATCGAAAAGGTAATACGATTTGGCCTTAGGATTGATCCCAGTGCTAATAATAACAGCAATAATCAATCCATAAATACCCAAAACACCAGCCATAACAACTGGAACAATAGATTTCATCACCAACTCAGGCCTCATCACACCCATCGACGCCACACCCACACCGCTCTTTGCTGTCCCATATGCAGCTCCCATACCTATATTCCCAAATTTTATATAAATATAGATATTTCAATTTTAAACCATTCCGAGTTTGATTTGAATGCAAAATTCTTATCAGATCCACGTCTAATTCCGTCATTTAATTCTAATAAAAACAAAACTTTTAAGCTATAATATTTACTGAGCTGAATAAAGGTAATAACTTATTTCAATCTTATTCATATCCCAAATTCAAAGATCCATATGAAATACTACTAAATTTATACAAAATTTACAATAAAAATTAAAATTTCATGATTTTTTTTTTCAATCGGTTCGCTAAATATGATAAAAGCTATTATTATTAGTGATCCAAGAATTTTGTATCAGAAAATAAAAAAAAAATTAAAACAGATCTAATATAAACTAATTAAGAGAGATCTAATGTTAAAACTAAAAAAAAAATTATGGATTCGTTACAGGAGAAGACGAGAGCAGCAGCGGCGCCGAGGAAGCCGAAGAACGGTGCCGTTTCATCTCCGCTGAAAGTAGAAGACATATGGATTTAGTGGATCTTAGAAGCGACGTCGTTTAGATCTGAGGAAAAACGAATCGACAACTGTTTTGTCTCGATAGTTTTTGATCTCTTTGTCGCTGGGTTTTTGTTGCCGCGGTGCAAGAAAGGAGGAGCGGAAGAAAATCAGCCACCAAATCTTTGTAGTCCAAAACGGGCATGGTCAATCTGTTTTTTTTTTTTTTTTTGTGTGCAGATAATGGGTTCTGTGGCCCAATTTAGCCCATTGGGCCTCTTTCGTATTTTTATTTGTAGATTCCTAATATCCAAAAATTTTTCTGGGTTCAACACTTTTGTTTTAACTGATACTCAATATGGAATTGAAAATGTACAAAAAAAAAAAAAAAAAATGCAAATTTAAAGCATATGAATCCATATATTTGTAGTTTAGGAATTCCAAAAAAAATATTTAAAATAGGTGTCAAAAGGAAAACAAGGATATAAGTCATATTTGGTACATAAAATTATAATAAAATAAAATTATAAATAATATTTGATTAAATAATATCATTTAATCTTATTATTAATGTGTGTAAGAATTAAAATAAAATAATTTATTTATTAATCAAAATTATTTTTTAAATTTTATATAATTTAAATTATTAATATAATTTTTAAGAGTATAATAAGACAATTAAATTTAATTTCATGGATTAAAATTAATTATCTTAATTTTGAAAAGATTAAATTATCTTATACTAAGAATATGATTAATTTTTTTTATAATTTTATTTTTTTAAATATAATAAAATAAAATATATAAATATTATTTTTTAAAAATATATAGATTTTAATTATGTTGTCTTTCTCTTTTATTGTACGAATGTTTGTCCTTCTTTAAAAAAAATAAATAACCGCACGTGTTAATTGAAATTGAAATTAGAATTAACACATGCATTTTGATTTTTGTAAATCAATGCTGTATATTATAGTCTATATCTAGATCTACATGATGGGATGCTTAATTATTTTTATTGATTTGGACCTACTTAATTAAATTTAAAATATTGTAGGCCATTACCTTAAAAAGGAAAATAGTGTAGTTCTAATTATATTAGTTTTAAGATGCCGTAATTATTATAAAATGAAATTTGACAAAGTGTATATAACAGAGGTAGCATAATGAATTTGAATCCGAAAATCTGTAAAAAAAAAAAAAAAATTCAAATTACAATTTGCTTGAATTTGAGTTGATAAAAATAAAGATTCAAATATGAAGAAATAGAAAATTAAAAAGATAAAATTTGATCAATTCAAAATTCATGATAACTTAAATTTAATATTAAAAAATATAAAATTCAATTACCAATTTTGTTATAATTTAAATTTGAATTTGATCCGAATTTAAAACAAATTAATAAAAAATATTTGAACTAAAAAAAGATCGTTACTTGAAAAGAACTCAAATTAATAAAAAAGAATATGAAATAATTTTAATCAAAAAAATATTTTAAAAATAAAAAATAAAAAAATTTAAATTTGAAATAATTATGCTCAAATTTGCTATTTGTCATAATTAACGTATATAATATATATACAAATTCTTATATTATGATTTTTGATCATAAAATTTTTAAATTCAATTGTATATCGTTATTGATGGTTTTTCGTAACAAATTTAATGAAAAAATAATGAAATAATGATATTTAACCTAATTCATAGTCTAAAAAAAAACCCAACTTTTGAAATAATTAATCATGGAACTTTTTTTTTTTTTAAGAAATTTTAATCCAGGAACTTAAATACATCATCATTAACTCCTGTATTTTATTTGTGGAGTAAAGCCTCCATTAATACTATGAAATAAATAATAATGTTAATAACATAATTAATAAATAATTAATTTAATTGATTGAATCGTTTTTTTTAATAAAAAGATTTTAGATTCGAATTTTATCGATAATTATTTATAAAATTATCTCGAATATACTACTTGTAATCATTTATCTTAAATTATCGAATATGACAAATCTTATCTTTTACGATAGAATGAGTAATATATTTATTTCGAATTTTTTTTTTAAAATAAAAAATTAATAACATATTTATTTCTATTAAACTAAATAAATTAAATTTTGTGGGCCAGCAACCGTCTTATATAGATTCCCAAATCAGACGGCTCTGATCATCTCAGGAAATCCACTGTAATTTGTGTGGCTAGGATTTTCGTCATCGGATCAAAACAATCAGAAAAAGCACAAATAGAACGGCCAGGAGTAGGCGGCCCATCAAAAAGAGTAAAAAGAAAAATCTCCTTGCACTTTCATTGTTTCAATCCGAAGTCCATAGCTAGTCTGCAAATCAACAAAGTAGCAGAGTTGAGTGGGAAACTGTCTTTCTTTTTTCTTTTTTTTTTGGTACATAGCAAAGAGAAAATGGCAATAACACTGAACGATGGATTCAAGATGCCAATAGTTGGTCTGGGTGTTTGGCGTATGGAAGGAAAAGACATTAGAGATCTCATCATCAACTCCATCAAGATTGGTTATCGCCATTTTGATTGTGCTGGTACTCTGGGTTTTTCTTTCTTTATATATATATATATATCCGAATCCATCTTGCGTTTTTTTTTTTTATTCTTTCTATTTTAGTTGAACTGTGGATATTATTCTTGACTGGAGTTATTTAGTTCAAGTGTTGGAACAAAAATTGGTCACAATAATTATGGAATGATAACTGTTAATAATATTTATGGGAAATAAAATGGTTTTGTGCTAAGCCGTTTCTCTGTTTGAGTTAGACTAGGAATTGGGAATTCATTCTTGATTGAAGTGCTTGCTTGAGGTTTTATGATACTATTATACAAAATTTAAACTTTATGAAAAGTATGGTGTCCACAGTACTTTAGTTACACAGATTTATTTAGGGGAAATTGGAAGACGGTTGGATATGTGAAAATTTAGTCTTTGCTACAGGACAAACATTCGTTGATGGTTTTTTCATGTATTGTTGATGGCATATATGTCTTTGTGATAATTCTATGCTGTTTTGCAGCTGACTACGGGAATGAAGCAGAAGTTGGGGAGGCACTATCAGAAGCATTCAGAATTGGGCTTGTTAAGAGAGAGGACCTCTTTATTACCACTAAGGCTAGTCCAATGGAAATTTTGACTTTTTTTTTTCTTATACTTTAGTACCATGTAGTTTGTATCTCACCCAGTTTGATTGCAGCTTTGGAATACTGATCATGGCCATGTTCTTGAGGCCTGTAAAGACAGTCTTAAGAAGCTTCAGTTGGATTATCTGGATTTGTATCTAATTCACTTCCCTGTTGCCATAAAGCACACTGGTAATTCCTGACTGCCTTCTTATTGTTTAGTATATGTTTTACTTGCATTGGGTACTTTCTTCACCATAAAATTTCAGGTTTAACTTCTTTAACCTTGAGGATTAAGAAGATGAACTTGATACAAAAGCATCATATGTTATGCTTGGATTACCATCTACTACACTTCAGTTACTTGGTGGTATAAACTGTGTCACTGAATGCATCCACCGGTTAATATTTCTGGAGAACTAGTTTGAATTAGGGGATGATGAATTCCTTTTAAAGAATCTGTTGGCTCTATTAGTCCATTCCACTATTTGGATAATAATGCAAACTACCATGCCATGGATGGTGGGATGCCTAAAATGCGACTAGTTTGAAGCAACTAGGAAGCTACTCACACTCCAATTTTGGCTGTGTTCTATATGTCTGCAGGAATCGGTGAAACTGGCAGTCCTGTGGATGAGGATGGAGTCCTGGACATAGACACATCTATATCATTGGAGACTACCTGGCATGCTATGGAAGATCTGGTTTCCAAGGGTTTAGTTCGGAGCATTGGGATCAGGTGCCAACTTTGTCTTGACTATTGAGTATCCTCCCTAAATCTTTTAAATTTGGAATTACATCTGATAGAAAAATTGCTTGCAGCAACTATGACATCTTTTTAACAAGAGATTGCCTAGCTTACTCCAAAGTGAAGCCTGCTGTGAATCAGATTGAGACCCATCCCTACTTCCAACGGGATTGTCTTGTCAAATTTTGTCAGAAACATGGAATCTGTGTTACAGCCCATACTCCCTTAGGAGGTGCTACAGCTAATACAGAATGGTTTGGTACAGTGTCATGTTTGGATGATCCAATCCTTAAAGTATGCAATTCTTCCTCATGTAGATTAATTTTCAGTTGTCATCACTACTAGACACTTCCATTAATTTTATTTTTAATGTATGCACTTTGGTCTCAGGGGCTAGCTGAGAAGTACAAGAAAACTGTGGCTCAGATTGTTCTCCGGTGGGGAATCCAGCGGAACGTGGTTGTCATCCCAAAGACATCCAAATTTGAGAGATTGCAGGAGAATTTCCAAGTTTTCGACTTTGAGCTAGCCAAAGAAGACATGGACCTAATTAAAACTGTTGACAGGAAATATCGGACCAATCAACCTGCCAGGTTTTGGGGCATAGATCTGTACGCTTAGAGCATGGCAGATATTCTGTTTGTGGGAACTTTCCTTGTGTTTCATGAAGAATAAGAATGAAAAATCCATTTGTCTACAATAATTAGTACTTGTAAACATTCAAAGATGAATGGGATAATGGCAAATCGATTTCTTGTGTAATTTTCAAATTTGCAAAGATACCATTTATGTGTTTCAGCTGCTGCAAACCTCAGATTTGCCACCTGCCACCACCAGACAGGCAGATCTCCTCCTCCACTAGCAACCACCAATCCAACATACATGACCTTCATCATTAGTTAGAAGCAGTCAAAACCTTGTAGGAGGGATAGATGGAGAAAGAGAGATGTTACAATCTCAGCCAAAGTGTGGTGATGAAACAATTTCAAACCAACCACCAGTAGGAATTACGCACTCATCAACTTGTTCAGCATGTGCCCCAAGTGAGCCCCCAAGAAGATTCAACATGTCAGCTAATGGTAAGGTAAGAGAAGCAGAGGAGCTTCACAATAACCATGGAATTATATAATGTATGAACATTATATATTATTCAAGTTAAATACAATAATTTAATTTAGGAATAATAATTTGTTAATTTGGACATTAAAAATTTTTTAGCCCACACGGCCAAAACGCATGCGTTTAGTCCCTACTCCTGAGACAAGAGAAAGCTAGAACGCCGTCGTTTCAGCCGAAAGCCAAATAATTATTTCCATTTTCAAACCCTTCACACAGTCATTTAATGTTGTCTCTGGCTAATAGCTATCGAACCCCTCTCTTGTTTTTTTCCTTTTTGAGAACGAAATTTCAGGCATCTTCGAATCATTTCTCCATTTAAAAGAAAAAAAAAGAGTAAGTTTTATTTTTTTGTTCAAGATCTCCCAATTTCTCTGTATATCGAGCATTTTTATTAGGACTATGTTTAGTTCCTTTTTTTTTCTCTATTATTATTAAAAAAAAAAAAACTTTGATTGTGGCAAAAAAAACCCTGACTTTACTGCAAATTCGAACTCAGGTGCCTGTGTTAAACCTGAGTTCGAAATAGGAATTTGCAATGTTCTTGGACGCGAATGGAATTATTCCACAAGAATTGTTTGGGATTTTTAAAAGATTTTCGGGTTGTGTGCCTGTGTTTTTATTTTATTATTTTGGAATTCAGATTTGTGCTAACAGAGATACCTCTGAAACTTGAAACGATTAGCAATTGAAAAATGTAAACTTGGGTTCATTTTCGTATTGTTGGTGTCAGGGTTTGCACTCCCCTATCCTTGACCCGTTGCCTGTTTTTGCAATCGCAACTTTCATGAAGCTCATGGGATTTTTTGATGCTTCCCTTATTTGTGAACTGACTGACATAAGTGTTAGTAAGTAGTTGAACATTGCCTGACCGCATTCATGTAGCTTCAGGCTTGCCATTTTTTGCAGCCTTGTTGTGGGTTCTTTGGCTGCCCTGCATGCATTCATTGTTTCATGATGAAGATTCTGTTGTTCTATGACTTTTTCTTTACATGTTTAATATTATTTGTAACTCTAAATATGTTTTAATGAGAGTCTCCTGGGCTTGAGTGTTTAATCATGATCTTTTCACAAATTACTATTCTGGAAAGATTATTGTTGTTGTGTTTTCGATTTATAAGTTTAAGCAGTCTTTTCCGAATATGCATGCCCTTTCCACTGATTATCAATTATACTTGTAAGGAGTTGCTCTTTTTATTGAAGACTGATGCTTTTTACAATTTAAACTTCTGCCTGAGCACCTACTCTCGCTGTGGGTTTTTGCCTTTTTTTCAAAGTATTTGGAGAAGCGGTGCTAATTTAACTACAGATATTTTTAATATTATCTAAAATTGCTTGGTATTGACTTTGATATATTGCATATAGTTATTGATCAGAAAATCTATTCTGAGTTCAATGATAAGCTTGTCCTCTTGTCAGGGAGATACCTGATTTCACTGGATATTGGTGATAAGATAGATATGACAAAAGGGTTAATATCATGAATGATCTCTAAACTATAATGAAATATTCAACGTGGTGTCTTAACTATAAATTTGTTTACTAAAGTGGTACTCACCCCTAACTTGGCTAGCTTCAAATGATGATATGTGGCAGACAAACAATCCTTGAAGTACCATGTTAGTTAAAAGATTCGTAGTTTAGATAGCACATTAGAGATTTTTAAAGATCAGGTATCACATTGAACACTTAACTATAGTTTAGGGTTCATTCATGACATTAACCCATGACAAAAAGATGAAATCTATGATTTCTTTTTCTTTTTTTGTTGTCGGGTGATTGTGACATGTTTAGCTTCTCTTTAACAGTTAAAAAACTTATATTTTCTTTGTGATTTTTGTTATTTTCTGTCTATTTGTTGCAGCTGTTTAACTTTTCTTCTTATAATTACATGCTTTCAAAATGGAAGAGTGGATTGTTTGTTTTACTCTCAATTTTCTAAAGCAATGTGGTTGCAATTTTTTTGTGATCTAGTCTTTTACTTACTAAGATTTAGAGGGGAATTCTGTTTACTTCATTGCTAGTTTCTTTGTAAAGCACTTGAAATTGAACTTTGGGTTTTTCCTTGTTTAAACAGATAGCATGTGCTACATGCCTGAAACTCATTTACTTTTGTGTTTGCATTAAAGTTCAAGGAGAGGATTGGCTTGTGAAAAGTTTTTAACTCAATTCAGTCAGAGTTGATATTAAGATGGATGGTGCTGGGCAACAAGAAAATGGGAGATATAAGCTGGATTACTACAAGGGGGCACACCCTCCGGTAAGAAGAAAGCAAACACTTCCCCACTGGACCATGTTGCTTTAGTCTTTATTTTATTGTTCGATACTTGTGAATTGTGATGATTCATCTAAGTAGGATGCAAATGATACATGCAGTGGAGCATGATGCCACAACATCACATGAAGGAACAAAATAACGCCTTGGTCATGAATAAGAAAATCATGTCCATACTTGCTGAGCGGGATGCTGCAATTCGAGAACGGAACATTGCCGTTTCTGAAAAGAAGGAAGCCCTGGCTGCACGAGATGAGGCCCTCCAGCAGCGGGATAAGGCACTTGCTGAGCGGGATAGTGCTTTAAGGGAGAGAGATAATGCTTTGGCTGTGCTAAAGTATAGGGAAAATGCCATGAACTTCCCTATTGGTAGTGGTATTCAGCGTGGAGGAAAACGCATGCACCCCACATACCATTCAACTGATGTGGGTGAAACTCACAATGGTGAAATGCACATTACTGATGCCCTCCCAGTATCTACCATTGCTTCTGAAGAAGGCAAGTCTCATCCTGTAAAGCAGACAAAGGAGAATAAAGGCATTTCATCAAAGTCACCACGAAAGACGAAGAAAGTGGCTGAGGATTTGAATAGGCAAGCTGGTACTAAGGTAAAGAAGTGTAAATCTGAGTGGAATTGTCAGGATATTGGGTTGAACATGGTAAACTTCGATGGAACCACAATGCCTGTGCCAGTTTGCTCCTGTACAGGAGTTCCCCGACAGTGCTACAAGTGGGGAAACGGTGGGTGGCAGTCGTCTTGTTGCACCACAACCATGTCATCATACCCATTGCCTCAGATGCCAAACAAGCGCCATGCTAGAGTAGGTGGCCGGAAGATGAGTGGTAGTGTCTTCACAAAGTTGCTTAGTCGGCTGGCTGCTGAAGGCCAAGATCTTTCAATGCCACTGGATCTCAAGAGCTACTGGGCTAGACATGGGACAAACCGCTACATCACCATCAAGTAGCTTGGGAACTAACTTGGGCATGGAGTATGTTTCTGCCTTGGAGCCTCTCACTCTGGTGCAGTCTACCACAAAGATTCGATGGGACTAGGATTCAATTGCATGAAAATGGATGGAGCATTTTGATGGGCGGATGTTTCCTTTGCTCCATTGATGTAGGTTTTTTAATTCCTAAAATGTTAATTCTCCTATTTTAACGGAGTCAAAATGGCCAGAACAAAAGTGGTTCTTTTATTTTCAGTCAAACTCGTGTTCCATTGGTAATCGTTACAATCCAAATGGTCTTCAGCCATCCCAGAAAAAAGATTATGTCATGGATGCAAACAGGTGCGTCTACACCTTTGTCATAATTCTATGCAACATGGGTTGAACGAATTAACCATTGCAAAATGCTTAGATTACGAACACATCAATGAGATTGCCACGCGTTATAATAAATCAACTGTGAATTCTCGTTGGGTTGAATTGATAGCACCGGTACATGTGGAATGCTTGACATGTCAATTGAAATTAAAGTGAAATCAGGGGTTGAAAAACCAGTAAAAATTACGGTTTCGATGGTCAAGCGGCATTGAGTTCGGCTCAGAAGCATCAGATTTGACAAGTAATGACTGCAACAATATCATCGAAACTTATCATGTTTGTGCTCAAGTTTGTTGGCCCAAATATAATTCCAAGACTTATCAGAAACGAACGATAGGATTAGGAGCTTCAACAAGCTGCTCCTCAGACAAAACAATCGATGTGGCTAAACCAATATTAGCCTTTTCTTTCATCTGCCAAACTCAAGAATCTTCACCCTCTTCATCAGCAGCAGCACCGCTACCTTCTCTTTAGTCATTGCAATGATAGTTCAATGGGTCTTGTATGGCCAATGCCCCCGGCTTTCCGTTGGATGGTCTACAGTGCTTCGGCCATAACCTCGCTGCCAATCCTCAAATGAATCACCTTTATGCTCTTTTTCATATGTTTCCATACATCATTAAAAATCATAAAAATGTGAAGATTCACATATAACTTGCAAGATATTATTTGTTTTTATCCAAAATATTTATAGTTTTATTTTACAAAATACGTATCATAAATTTGAGTTTAAATCTCAATTTATATATTATAATAAATTTTCATAACTTTTCATTTAAAATTGGAGTGTTACAAATTTATCTCATTAAAATTTGATGTTTTCGTTAAATCCAACATAAAATATACAGATGCATCTAATTATATCAAATATTAGGTAAATCTAACACAAAATATATATAAATCACATAATTACATTAAATATTGAAATTATAAAAATAATTCTTACTATGTAACGTTTAACTTTCATAAAATTTTAAAAATATTCTTACAACATGACACTTAACTCTCATTCGATTGAATTATCACACAGCAAACACAGACTTATCCATTTGATGGCCTTTGCCATTGATTCCGAAAGACTTAGCAATTTGCATTCATGTTAGCATCAACAAGTGAATTATGAAAGTGGGGCAACGCCTCAACCAATTGCTCGTGCGGACATTGACAGTAGCACATGGCAGGCACATGGCAGTATAATTTTGATCCAAAATTGCTGGCAGTCTCAAAAGTCTTATGTGTTCCATCAATCGTGGGGATTTTTGGCAGATATTGGATGTGTTTTTTTTTGGGGTCACTGTCTTATTATTTTCCCTAAACACGACATTCACTTATTTAGAATATATACTTGTAATTTCCAACATGTTTAGAGAGTTTGATCAAATGCAGAATGGAGTTTGGAATGTTGGTAATGGAAGTATATATATAATCCTGTTTATTAGCAACCAAGTGCTGGAAAAAGATAAAGAGAATTTACTTAATTAGATACGCACAAATATACCACAAAGTTGCTAATCAAAGTGTTATCGGGAGATCAAAGCTGACCCACCATTTGTTAAAAAAGTGCAAATCTCCCAAAGATTTGTTCCTTCCAACACGACAAGTCTGAATTGACGGATGGTGGGGGAGTTGATAATAATAATAATAATAATAATATTTTTAATATTTGAATTTTTAAAAAATAAATGTATAATTTATATTTAAATTTTCAAATGATGTATAATTTATATATTGAAAATTTAAATTATATATTATATTAATTTAAAATTTACTTATGTTAATTGTTTTAATTTATATATATATGTAATGTTTAATTAATATTATCAAATTATATGTTTATTATATATATTATTAATATTTTTAATATAAGTTAAAAATATATATATTTTTTACTTAAATCATAAATTTTTTTTAAATGAATTAATAATTTTTTATCACATGATATTCACATGAAAATTTTTATAAAACATTTAACATTTTTATTTAATAAAAAATATATGTATAATAAAATTATATTGATTATATACCATATAAATGAATTAAATTAATAATATTATAATTTAAATTAAAATGATACATTATTATTTAAAATTTTATAATATAAATTATATATTTTATTTTTTAAAATACTAATATATACATTTACTCAAAAATTAATTGCAATAATAATAATAATAATAATAATAATAACATCATTCTTTGATATTTTCCAAATGCAAGATAAATAAGGAAACAAGTTCATTGGATTAATAGTAAGAGATTGAATTTCTATGCTTAAAATTTATTTTTTTATTTTTTAAAGAAAATGGTAAATTAAAATAAATATAAATATTAAATTTTAAATTTTAAATTTTAAATTTATTAAATATTATATAATTTATTGAATATTGAGATTTAAAAATAATTATATAATTTAATTTAATTAAATCTTAAATTTAATTTAATTTCCGAAATTTTAATTGTAACGCATTTACTTGACTACACTACCAAACGATAGGAGCATGTTAGTGAATTATTAAAAATTTCCAAAATAGTTTCAACCTTTGTGAAAAAAACGGTGCAAACTGATCACGACAGCTTCGTTTGGGCAAAAAAAAAAAAAATTCTCTAAGCTAGCGAATATTTCCAAGCTAAGACGACATCGTTTACGGCATGACGCGTGGCCTTCCAGGCCACGTGAATGACAAAACGGCCTCTCCCTATCACATTATGAATGGGGTTTGCCAAATTTTAAAGTGGGCCGTAATTTCACTTTAGTCGTTGATTATGATTCACAATTTCATTAATTGGACTAGATAGGCTTACCCACGGCATTTTCTCTTGACGCGCCTAAAACATGCCACGTGTTTGAAAGGCCATAACACGTGTCAATATCATCGTCCCCTCCATAATCCGGTCGAACATTAAGATGCCATCAACGTTATGGCTCGTGCCACGTGGAAACCTGACTCATCAACGCCGTAAATGTCACTAATTTAATATATGGTTAGTAAAATTTTATAAATAAGTTTAATGGATTTATCATTTATTTAAATTTAAATTTTTGCATTTGATATTATCAAAAATTAAATATGATTAATAAAATAAAAAATAATATTTTATAAATAAATCAGACATAATAAATTAAAATATAATTAGCACATTGATATATAAACTCTTATAAATTTGATTATGAAATATAAAAATACATAGAAATTTGATTGGACCCCAAAATTTTTGGCACATGTGAAGTTGTTTCCTATTTAATAGAAGTCATTTCAGACTTTAGTTTTGAAAATTAAATCAGGGAAAATTTTATCAAACTATAGTAGCATGGTACTTTTATAAAATTCATAGACAAAATTAAGATTTTAATAAATATATTTAATAATTCATATTTGAAGATGTCATTATCATGTTCATTTATTTTTTGGTGATACCTGCATTACCCTCAATCTAAATTATTATTAGATTTCTATAACAATGACAATAATAAAAATTATTTGATGCAACGATTTTTAATTATTAATTATTAATATATGATATCATATTTAAAAGATACAATTTATAATTTAAAATTTAATTTAGTTAATTTATGTAATTATTTTTAACAAATAATATTTAATAAATTTTAATTTTATATTCTCCAATTATGATTTTTTTATATATAAAAAAATTAGATGCCAAGACGGTTAGAAATAATTAAAGAATTGGTTAATAATGTACCAAAAGATTTTTTTTTTTTTGGTATTTCTAAAAAAATTAAAACCAAGTTCTTAAATCTATTAACTTTTGGCTAGGGACAATGTTTTACTTATAGTAGGATTTATACTATTTAGTGATTCCATTACTTTTTAGACTATACCACTTCATTTAGTAGGACAGGGAATTATATTTTTCTTTGGTTTGGTGAGAAACAGTTAAGAGAATGGTCATGATAATTAATAAGTAACAATGAGCACATTTTCAATCACAACCCTAAAAGAAAACCTAATTAAACTACTGAATAATGTTGTTAATTTTAACCCAAAATTAAGTAATTAGTAATTAGTAAATTAATTATAGAGAAAATAAATACATGAATTATTGTTAGAGTAACATAAAAAATTCTAAACCCATGTTGGTAATTCATGGGATCACATGAAAACATTGTTTGGAAATTGTCATTTTCCCTCACAAGAATCCATTTTGAAAGGGGAGATTTCTTTCCAAATCTCAGGGTTTTCCAACATTGAAAGTAGGGGTGTAATCGAGTCGAGTCGAGCTAAATAGTGAAAAATTTAAGTTCGAGCTCGACTCACAATTCGGGTTCGATACTCGGCTCGAGTTCGATCGAGTTTTATTTTTTAACTTCGAACTCGATTCGTGATCGAATTCGAGTTACTCGAGCTCGCTCGATTAAGCTCGATTAATATGTAAAAATAAACTCGATTCATATACTCGACAAGAGTTTAATTATTCATACTCGAACTTGAATTCGGACTCGAAATATTTTATTAATTAAAATAATAAAAATATATTTAAATATAACAGCTCGATTAAGCTCGCGAGTTACTCGAGTCGGATATAAAAATACTTAAATTCGATTCGATCGATAAGTCGAGCTATTCGAACTAAAACTCGACTCGATAATAATCGAACTGAATTCAAATTTTTTTCGAATCGAACCCGAATAATTTACGAGTATTAATATATTATTTGTGAAAGCAACAAAAGAAAAAGTTTTCAAGAGGAACTTCAATATGGCAAGCAAAATATTTGGTCGGTTGGTTGATTAGATTTCCTGTATTGGAAAACAAGTTCTTCGCAGCATTGAACATTGTTTTTGTGGGTTTGGTAATACGGTGACCCAACATGAAGCGATTTTGAGATTTTTTTTTTTCCTTTGATTTTCTTCTAAATTGGAAATGAGTTGTTTTGTTTGAATGGACAGAAAATTCATTTTTAATATATTGAAAGAGAAGTGTTAATTTGTTAAACCATTTGTAATTTTCAATTTTTTGACAAAAAAAAATTTATACATAGAAAAAGGATTAATTTAATAATATAAAATTAAAAAATTTTTACATATTTTTTAGCCATTAACTTTAATATATCTAAAAAATAAAATAAATAAAATATTTTTTTAATTTTTATTTATCTCTAATTCTTTAACTTTATTAAAATAATATATTTTTAATTTTACATTATATAAAATTTATCTATAAAAATATATTAAATTCAAAATTTATCGATGATTGTCGGTTAAACTCATTTTAAATATATGACTTATAATTATCTCTAAATTTATCATTAAAGAAAAAAGAAAACATGTCTGCTGGTAACTTAGAATTATGATCAATGAGATGACATATTTAAACATGGAGATGAGGATTGCTAGAAAAGGAAGATAGGGGTCCATTTTCTTCCTTCTTTATGTCATTCATTCACAAGGGCAAAGGCCAAAGGGCGAAAGAAGGTGAAAATTTGGTAGTAGCTTGTAACTTTTTCTCATATAATTTATTATCTTCTGATGGTGGGGGCTCAGCATTTAATTATTACTGATCAAATGTTGTGAGTCAACAAATGAAAAGAAAAAGGAAAAGCTTGCCCACTCAGTGGGAATTCTTCAATTATCACAAGGTAATTCACGTTCACAACATGAGATAAGAAACAAATTGACAAATTTCTATTACCCATGCGTACTAGCCTTACCAACTCTATGTACGAGAGATATAGTATTTTTATCTTTATATAAAGTTTATACTATTTTACATGTAATATTATTTTTTTATTTTATATTTAATTTTTTAATACGATTTCTCAAATATATAAAAATCACTCGTATAAATTAAATATTCAATGATAATGATGACAAATATAAAGCTTTTTTTTTGGTTGATAATAATTATTTTATTAAATCAAATTATATAATTACATTGGTAAATGTGCATACCATTGGTGAAATAAAAATACTTATCGATTTAATATTTAAATGTAAAGCATTTAAATTTAAATATTTATGATTTTTTATTGGTAGATGATTTATAAATTTAAAAAAAAATTTTAAAAAAATGATTCGTAAATTTTTTTATAGATTGTCGATTTATAATATCTTTAAAATGTGGTAATCTCCCTTCTTTAAAATTTTTTTGAAAAAAAAAAAAACTGCATTTCTTGAAGTTAAATACAATATTCAAGATACAAGAAATCTCTAGTCCATAATTAGCAAAGCAAAATGGATAAATTAATTTTCTAGTTGGTGTCAATTACAAGACAAATCAAAGAACTAATCAAGTTTATATTGGTTCAATTAATAAGCCTAATTAAGCAGGAAGATAAGCTGCCATGCCCAACATTGAAAAAGTCTCAATTACCAAGTTTGTGGAAAACAAAATTCAACACAAAATTTAATTTTATGCATGAAAATAATTCAAGAATATAGCAAATCAAAAAAGTTCATGAAAATCAATTTGCATAATGTAAAAATTTTTGTTAACGTTCAAGCCCTCACAAGAAATAAATGCAAAAAAAAAAAGAAAATGATGCTAATTTGGCAATATATTAAGATCATATTCACCATTCAATTGATTTGGTCTCATAGAAAAATCAAATAATACAAGAGATTAACAAAACATTGAAACAATGAAATTAATAAAAATTAACAATAATACACTTTTTAATAGTATTTTAAAGGTATTTGTTACGATTATCTCTTTTTTTTTATTATTGATTTAAGAGACGGTATAACCCTTACGAAAAAAAAAAAAACGAAAAGATATTAACTCGAAATCAAAATTTTTATGTCTTTGTAAACTTTCATTAACTATTAAATCAAAATATAAAAGATTTATGATTTTTTTTTAAGGCTCGAGTTTAGCTGTCAATCGTTTTTTTTTTAAATGATTTGTATATTTAATATAAGTTTTTTTTTAAAATTTATTATTTATCTTGATTTTAAAATGAAAAAACTTCTCACCCTAAACTTTTTTATGTAAAAAAAAAAACCTTTCTTATCATTGGTTAAAAATAAAAATAATTATATTTACGGTTATTAATTTTAATTTATATTTTTGTAAATGGTAGTAATATCTTAATGAATATTAATAGTGAAATTATGATTATGGTTAAATTATGTTAAAATCTCATAATAAATTTTTTAAAAAATAACTATGTGAAAATCAAAATTTATTTATAAAGTCATTTAAAAAAAATGACATTTTATAAGTTTAAGTTTAAATTTTAAGGCTTAAAAAATTTTTATTATTAAATTATGATAAAAAAATTAATAATAATGTGTATAATTAATAATTGATAAATTTGTAGAATTACAATCATCTGTACCAAAAAGAAAATTTAATAGTAGAACTATATAATTAATTATGGATAAGATTAGTAGGTAGGTTTCTAGCATCCAAAAATGTTACTATTAAATACTTTTGTTGGGAGAAATTTGATTGCTAAAATGAGCTGCGGAGACAAAGCAAAGGTGTGAAATTGTCAAATGAGGTCGGAATCAAATTGAAATGACAAAGCCAAACCCAAATTCAAATGAAATTTAATTACACGCGTAGATTACGTGCATGTCATGAAATCCGTGTCCCCTCCAACGAACCCCACCAAAGAAAGAAACCCAAGGAAAGGAGAGAGAGAAAACATCCTTTTCTTTTGTCAAAGTTTCTAGAGTGAGAAACCCAAACCAAAAACCTTTTTTTTTTTAAGTTTATATTAATTGATTTTTCCACAGAGAAACACGGAGAGAAGAGAGAGAAAGCGCCTGCCGCTATATTCGGCGGAGATTTTAGTGGTGGTGCCACCCTGCTAACTTGCACCTCGTCTGCCACTTCATTTGCTAAATTACGCGGGACGGCCATTTTTTTCCTTGCTTTGACCTTATATTTACAAGGTACTTTAGAACACTACTAATATACTTTTGGTCACTTATTCTTCTAAATAATCTTAATGGGTTGCTTTACTTCTCTTCCTTTACTATTAAGTTGTTCTAAATTCTGCTGATTCTACTTTGCTTTTTTTTTTTGTTTCTACTGTCAAATTTTGTCCATCTCTCATTTTGCAGATTCTGGTGGACTTGATTTTATTGTATTGTTGCTGTTTTTGGTTTGGAGTGAAATGGGTTAAGCTTGAATTGGCTAAAGTTTGACTCTTTTTGAGCTTTTTGGTCTCAAAGGTGTTGTTTGTAAGAAAAGAAGTAAAAAAATGGGTGATAGTGAAGAAGGTAACACTGGTGTGATGCAAAGGATTCAATCTTCATTTGGAACATCACCATCTTCAATTCCTAAGCAACCAATGAGCCATCTTGAAATACCTCAGTTGAATCCTAATCAAATCAGGGCTGCTAGACATTTCTCTCATTTTGGCCAAAGCTTTAATGGTGGTGATGCTAGTAATAAAAGAGTTGGTATCCCTCCTTCATACCCTAACCAGATCCCGCCCATTTCGCCTTATTCACAGATTCCAGTGTCCCGCTCGATGAACCAGCAAATGGGTTCTCAGAGTTTTATTCAGGGACCTGCTCATTCGCGGTCTTTGTCTCAGCCTTCTTCCTTCTTTTCACTTGATTCATTGCCACCCTTAAGCCCTTCCCCATTTCGTGATTCTTCGTCTGTGGCGGTTTCAGACCAAATTTGTACTGATGTGTCTATGGACGAAAGGGATGCAGCTTCGCATTCTTTGTTGCCACCCTCACCTTTTTCTAGGGGGAATTCTCCACGGGTTGGAGAGAGTTTGCCCCCTCGAAAATCACATAGGAGGTCGAGTAGTGATATTCCATTTGGATTTAATACAATAATGCAATCTTCGCCACCTCTTATTCCCTTAAAGGGTGCAGGTGGTTTGGAACCATCCGTGTCTGTTAAGGAAAATTCGGGTGTGCCTAAGCCAGCTCAGTTGGTGAAAAAGGAAACGAGTTGGGTGAGAGGTGCTGATGGCAATGCGGAAGGAATGGGTGAGAGGAAATCGGAGGGGGAAGCTGTGGATGATTTGTTTTCAGCTTATATGAATTTGGATAATATTGATGCTTTGAATTCTTCGGGCACTGATGATAAGAACAATGGTAACGAGAAGCATGAAGATTTGGATAGCAGAGCAAGTGGAACAAAGACCAATGGAGGTGATAGCAGCGATAATGAAGCGGAAAGCAGTGTGAATGAAAGTGGGAACAGTGCACCACAGGGTGGAATGAATTCAACTGAGAAAAGGGAAGGGATCAAAAGGAGTGCAGGAGGAGACATTGCTCTAGCCGGTAGACATTATAGAAGTGTTTCCATGGATAGTTTTATGGGGAAGTTGAACTTTGGTGATGAGTCTCCAAAATTACCACCTTCGCCTGGAACTCGCCCTGGACAACTCTCACCTAGCAATTCAATTGATGGGAATTCAGCTGCCTTTAGTTTGGAGTTTGGAAATGGTGAGTTCAGTGCGGCTGAACTGAAGAAAATTATGGCAAATGAGAAGCTTGCTGAGATTGCAATGACTGACCCAAAGCGTGCAAAGAGGTATCCTTGTGTTCAAGTCTACCATTTACTATTAATAATAACCTTTTGATCTGCTAAAGCATTCCACTTAACTTATTGGTTGGTCCTTTAAGGATATTGGCAAATCGTCAATCAGCTGCCCGTTCCAAAGAGCGGAAGATGCGGTATATTTCAGAATTGGAGCACAAGGTTCAGACTCTCCAGACTGAAGCTACCACATTGTCTGCTCAGCTAACACTTTTACAGGTGGAGGATTTAATGCACAGAATGTTGTAGCAATATTTCCTACTTTCCTGTTTCTCATTTCTCATATTCAACTTTAAATTGATGTAGAGAGATTCTGTTGGGCTTACAAATCAGAACAATGAGTTGAAGTTTTGTCTTCAAGCCATGGAGCAACAAGCACAACTACGTGATGGTATAATCTGATTTTTTCATTTTCTTAAAGTTTAGCCTTTTTCTTTTGACAGAAGAAGTGTTTAGATTTTTGAGTTGCATGGAATGTGGTTATGGATGATTGATTAGAGGTTTATGGCAATTTAGCTATTTGATTAGCATGCTTTAGACAAGGATCTTCAAATCATAGTGTTAAAAAAAATTCACTTGCATGCTCTCAGTTGTTCATGCTACAAAATTTGACTCTTGAATTAAAACCATTTCAGGGAAAGAAAAGGCCTCATGCTTCATACTTCTTACTATCACATTTACCTATTTCGGTAATACTGCAAATATGCAACTTTTACTTTTACCGAACTCTTGAGAAAGAAAGATTCATAATTTTATGTGTGCAATGTTGCGAGCCTTTTAGGTGTCAATAAATACGCATGGTTTGTACTTATAACTTGTTAGGTGTCAAGATATTCTTGTATAGGAAACAAACGGTATGTATTTTTACCGATTATAGTTACTTCATTGCTTTTCTTTTCTGGGTACAATTTAGTCCATTGCATTTCTTTGTCCTTACTATCATCCTTATATTAGGTGTCTTTGAGGAAAGAAGTTTCAAAGATGGGAAGTGAGGTGCCAAAATATTTTATACATTAATTTTAAATGGTTAATGCTTGCAAGAAATTTCAGAAGGTGCTATTCGGAAAGTTGTGGCCATTTGTAAAAGTGCAGTTCTCACCTATAAATGCTAGGATTTTCGCTTCATGTTGAAGGTGCAACGAGGATACAGTCGTTTTTTTATTTAAATTATGAATTTATAGTGTAATGGCCATAGCTGGATTGATTAGGCAAAGCATCCTGAAACAGTTATTGTATCTGTTTGCATGGCTCTAGTAAGATGGTGGAAATATCATTAATACTTCTCTAATAAAGTCACATGTCTGTGCCTGCTATTAACAAAGTCTCATACATTGTAAAAGATTAAACTTGTTGAACTTTAAGCTAGCTTGTCTCAGAAGTGGAGGTAGTGGTGGGCATATATGTCCTCCTATTTCATCCATTTTGATAACCTATTTGAATTTGTTGTATCATGTTGTGCATCCTACAACTGCATTGCGTGAAATTTAATGCTTCAATAACTTGTCCCTTAATTGTGTTGCATTTGGACAGCTCTAAACGAAGCATTAACTGCGGAGGTTCGGCGATTAAAGCTCGCTACTCAAGAGCAAGGTGGTGATTCTGACCCCTCTAAGGGCATAGTTTCCCAGCAGGTTTCTGTTAACCACCAGATGTTCCAGCTACACCAGCAGCATTCTTCCCAGGCTAACATTCCTCATCAGTTCCAGCAGCGGCCACCACCACAGCCCCAACAGCAGAATGGGAACACAACTGGAAAAACAGAGTCGAATCAGTAGCTTGTGACTTTCGCAAGAGTTGAAACATCACGATGCTATTTCACCATGATATTATTCCCTAATTTCTTCGCGTGCATTCATTCATTAGTTTTCAAATCTCCATCTTCAACGAGTTTCATGGTTGTGGTAATTACAGTTCAACCTAGCATGGGATATGCATCTCCAACTTAAACACGCTTCATGGAACCTTGCTTCGGATCTCCATCTCGGATCATGGAATGAAGTAACATACAGCTTAAATAATCATAAATCGTTTATAGTAATCTTTTATTTATTCATGGTAGACGATAATATTGGAATGTAAACATTAAGTTGACATGATTTGTTGCATTGCATTAACATTAGAAGAGTTGAACTTAACACTTCAGTCTTTTGTTTCGTTTAAAGAGTTGGGTATTTCGTTTCAACTGTTTGCCAATTGGCTTGGCTTGCACGGTTTGTTTAAAGATGTTGGGGGGATCATAAATTTGAAGCCACCTTGAAAAGTTTGTCTTAGAGACATCTATTAAATGATTCATTATGGAATCTGCTTGTATTGTGGTTAGGAAACTCCATAAATGGAACTTGCTTTTGTTTATTATTTTTTATTTTTGTGCTAAAAAGTTTAGGATCTCGAAGACCAAGGGTAAACCGCTAATCTAATTGGGATTTACAGATCTATTAGATTTTTACTTCTAAATTTTCGGACTTACAAATTGTTAGTCTCGGATATTTTGGATTTATAGATTCCCAATAGGGATTTGAGCCAGGGTGTAGGCATCACTCTGTTTGGCTGGCCGTCGTTATTTGGTTTTGTATTTTTTGTATATTGTATTTTGTTAAACTAAATAAATACGTCAGGATGGCCGAGTGGTCTAAGGCGCCAGACTCAAGTTCTGGTCCTCGGTAGAGGGCGTGGGTTCAAATCCCACTTCTGACAACTTCTTATTTTTGCGGTCTCTGTTGCAAAACGACGTCATTTACATTCTTCCTTCGCATATTGAAAGAAACGGCACTCCGTTCACGTCGTTTGGTTGCCTCCTTGAACAAAAATCCCACGTAACAAAAGCATTAAACCCTAACCAGTAACCACCATCCAGTACCCACCCCTTATTATCGGAGGGGAACAAGACTCGCTCACCCACTCGGCCACTCACTGCAGGAGACAGACAGTTTACCGAGTGAACTGGAGGGCGTGGGTTCAAATCCCACTTCTGACAATTTTTTTTTTTTGTGGTCTCTGTTGCAAAACGACGTCATTTACATTCTTTCTTCCCATATTGAAAGAAACGGCACTCCGTTCACGTCGTTTGGTTGCCTCCTTGAACAAAAATCCCACATAACAAAAGCATTAAACCCTAACCAGTAACCACCATCCAGTACCCGTCCCTTATTACTCGGAGTTGAACAAAACTCGCTCACCCACTCGGCCACTCACTGCAGGAGACAGACAGTTTACCGAGTGAACTCGCCAGCGATGGACGAGTCACCCAAAGATATCTGTGTGGTTACAAATTCGGAGAAGGAGGGGCTTCCACCTTCTCACCCACCTTCGAACACAAATGGAGCTGCTCAGCAAAAACCAGAAGACCTGGTGGCCCGAGCCATTGCCCCAGTAAAGCGAGAGTTTCTCCGGCCTCCACCGTCCTCCAGAACCACCCAAAACGACGCCGCCTCCGACACCAACGTCAAGCAATCTCAGTCCAACGTAGTCAAAGAAAAGAAATCAAAACGACAACTCAAACGAGAGCGTCGTCAGGTCCCTAATTTCTAATTGCTTGCTTGATTGATTGACCAAAGTTTTTTTTTTTTTTTGCTTTTTGTTGTTGTTGTTGCTGCATGTGTGATCGTTAGAGATCGTTTTTTTGTGCCTTTAGGAACAAAAATCTGCTCTGAATCTGTGTCCAGAGATAGCGAAGACTGGAGATGTTAATACTTGTCCTTATAAAGATAAATGTCGTTTTAGCCATGACATACAAGCCTTTATGGCTCAGGTATTTTAATACCCATTTCCTCAATTTAGAATTTTATCAAATTTGGCTAATTGGGTTTTTTTCCCTTTTGGAGATTTAATAAGTAGTTTTGTTCTGTTGAATGTAGAAACCGGCTGATTTGGAGGGTGAATGCCCATTTATAACTGCGGATGCACCTTGCCCTTATGGTTTGGCATGTAGGTTTGCTGGCACGCATAAGGATGGTGCTTCTGCTGCTACTGCTAATGTGTTGAAGAAAAGCTCTGAGGTCAATGGACTAAGCAAAGATGTTCAGAAACTTTTGTGGAAAAACAAAATGTGCTTCACTAAAGCGGACAGTGTAATCAAATCTCTTGGACTCATGGTATGATGAACCGAAAATTATTAGTGTTTTTAGTATTTCCTCATCTTTATCTGTTTCTAAATCAATGCATTTAATTGAAGATCTTTATTTCTGCCTTTTTTTTTTCATTCCATCATGTTGTATCATCATGATGATTTATTGCTATAATGAATGAAATAATTCAGGGGCCCAACTTGAAAACAAAGAAGTTGGATGATAAGGAGGAAGACGAAGTTGTTTTAAATGGTTCTCAAGCTGCTGATGAAACTGAGTGCAAAAAAGTGGCTGATGATTCAGTTGACTGTTCTGATTGTCCTCCAACATATGCAGCACCAGATAATGTTGAGGAGGCATGTGCAACCGATGAGCTTAGACCCTCAAAGAAAGCAAAATCGGTAGTTGATGAAATGTGCACTGATGAAGTGGAGAATGGTAGTCTTCTTGTGAATTTTTTTTTCTATTGTTTCCACTCATTAATGAAGTTTATGACTAAGATATGTAATTTGACAGGTGCAACTGTTTTGGAGAAGGATATTGAAAAAAATTCTACAGAAACTGAATCCGTTCATACGGTTGATGATGTATTTGCAGAACCTGATATAAGCCTCAAGATTCACCCCCGTGAAAAGAAGCTTATTGATTTTAGAGAAAAAATGTATCTTGCTCCACTAACCACTGTCGGGAATCTTCCTTTTCGTAGGGTTTGCAAAATATTGGGAGCTGATGTGACATGCGGTGAAATGGCTATGTGCACCAATCTTTTGCAGGTATGTATGCCATTGCTGCCTTGTGATTTTTGCATCAGGTGGCTAGTTTTATATTTCAATAGTTGTTGGAATAATATGCTGTGATTTGCAGGTTCAGTAAACCCGGTGAAACCAATATGCATAATATTCTTTCATTGCAAGGCATCCCAAATAAGAAATTAGTGATGTGTCTTGCATTAATTAGCTTGCTTTTAGAATATACATATTGATTGGGAACTAATATTTGATAGTTAAACTTCATTTTTGGTGGTTCTTCTGGTGGCCTTTTCTCATTTTATTTTTTATTATAATAATGTATTCTATGTGTCATATGTGAGCTTCTCTGTGACACTTCTTCTGTGGCAACAGGGTCAAGCTTCAGAATGGGCTCTGCTGAGGCGACATTCATCTGAGGATTTGTTTGGTGTCCAGATATGCGGGGCACATCCAGACACTGTAGCACGTACTGTTGAACTTATAGATAAGGAGTGTACAGTGGACTTCATTGACATCAATATGGGGTGCCCAATTGATATTGTCGTTAATAAGGGCGCTGGATCTTCCCTACTCATGAAACCATTACGTATGAAAGGCATCATTAAAGCAGCTTCTGGCACTGTAGATAAACCTATAACTGTTAAGGTACTTGGTGACATTTAGATTTTAAGTTCATTTATACGCATGCCTACCTCACTATACATGTGGGCTCGGTTGTTCCTATTTTGTTATTTGTCTCAACTTTTTTTCAACCTTTTCTTGCCAAGCTTGCTCCTCTTTCCCTCTTCTTCGCATGCACATGTTATTAATTATCAAGCATTTTCAAGATATGTAATTGTAGTTTTGTTACACCAGGTGCGAACAGGTTATTTTGAAGGGAAAAATCGCATTGATTCATTAATTGCAGATATTGGCAGTTGGGGTGCTACTGCAGTGACAATACATGGTCGATCACGTCAACAACGCTATAGTAAACTTGCAGATTGGGATTATATATACCAGTGTGGCCGGAAGGCCCCTAGTGCACTGCAAGTTTTGGGGAATGGGGATATTTTCTCATATTTAGATTGGAACAATCACATATCTGACTGCCCTGAGCTCTCTACATGTATGATTGCTCGAGGGGCACTAATAAAGGTACTTTATTTAGATTTTAACATGTTTTTTGATCCACTGGATAGGGATAGGGTATGGTGGGGTTCAACCTCCCTCCTTAGATATCTTCCTAAGCTTTCTTAGGCTCTTAGCCACTAACCCAAGAAGCTGAAGACCAATTTTAACATGTTGAATCTTGTTGACATCTAGCTGACAGCATTCCGTTTATGAAATGTGCTTTAGGGAATTTTAGCCTGTTATAACAGCTAATGTGCATTGCAGCCTTGGTTATGTACTGAAATCAACGAACAGAGGCACTGGGATATCAGTTCTGGGGAGCGGTTTAATATTCTGAAGGATTATGTGCGCTTTGGCCTAGAACATTGGGGATCTGACAAAAAAGGTACGCATATTACTTCAATAGGCATACAATATTCAGAATGATTTATATAATATAATTTGGTTTAAATTCTCTTATATTAGCTTAGTGAAGAGTTAATGACAACATTATGTTGGTAGTATGGTATGAGAAACATTTTTTTTCTATTTTCTATCTGCTGTGATTGAGTTGATAAATAGAAACATTATTCTATTTTAGCCTAAACATTAACCCTATGCGTAATTAGTGTCAAACTACCCTGTTCAAGTTTTAGCTTCTGAAAAAACATTTATGATATCTTTTCTATCAAGGTTAGAAATGCCAAATCGATTTGTAAATTACAACCATTATTAGTACTATTTATACGTGCTAGTTATGAACATATACTTTGTTTCTGAACAACCACTTAAATTTCTCTGGAATTTGACTGAATTTGCAGGAGTGGAAACAACTAGGCATTTCTTGTTGGAATGGCTTAGCTACACATGTAGGTATATACCTGTTGGTCTTTTAGATGTCATACCACAACAGCTGAACTGGCGTCCTCCCTCCTACTATGGACGTGATGACCTTGAGACACTAATGGCCTCTGATTCTGCAGCTGATTGGGTACGCCATTGCTTCTTACTATCTTGAATAACATCTCACTATAATGATGCTACATGTAATCCTTATTATTTGCTTCTTCACTTGTGCAGATCCGAATATCTGAAATGCTGCTTGGCAAGGTTCCTGATGGCTTCTCATTTGCACCAAAGCACAAATCCAATGCTTATGATC
This sequence comes from Durio zibethinus, assembly GCF_047325235.1. Taxonomy (NCBI): domain Eukaryota; kingdom Viridiplantae; phylum Streptophyta; class Magnoliopsida; order Malvales; family Malvaceae; genus Durio; species Durio zibethinus. The sequence continues at coordinate 23,937,367 of NC_143177.1, forward strand.
GAGCAGAAAATGGCTAATTTTATGCCGTTTCGCATTCCTGCATATTTTATGAATTCAATACTATCATGGTGCGCAAATTATGCTTTTCATTTCTGTGGCTCGTTCAATTGCAGAAGTGTAGCCATTGCCGGTTGCAGAAATTATTAAGTTGTTTGACAATTTCTTCAAGCTCACAATGAAGTTGGTAGTGTAAGTAAGCACAAACTCGCATTTCATACGTGCTTATAGCTATCTTCTATTATTTAAGGAAATTTATTCATCTTACCCTAAAATTTGTACTGGTTAACTTTTATAACTTTAAAATAATGTAATTGTAATTTTATAACTTTAAAATTTATAGCTATGCTTCAAATCAGACGTTTATGATTGATGACTTTAGTTTCTGAGTCAAAAGTTTTATCATGGGAAGATATTCTGGAACATGTGTTAATGAGAATAAAGAAACCAAAACATGATGTGGCCATTTGTGAGTGAAAGGATATCAACTCTTTCTTGTTTTCCTTGGTGATCATCTTCTCGAGGATTTCTTATTGAAAGAATGCTTGATAATTATACTTCACGTCAGCTATATACTGCCACAAATGAGCACTAGTCCAGTTCTAATGGATAGAGTGGAATCGCCCTGCCAGGTGGCTAGAGATTGCTGTTAGCACCAAACTTCCCAATCCCCTGAACCTTCCCCTTCCTGCGCCGTCATGCCAACCGATAAATATGTGTGCACCGGACGAAACCAATAGGTTCCTGAACTTTTCCCCTGCTTGGAGCTTGCGTCTTTTACCTATCATTGCCAACCCCACCCATCCACGCAACTTCATTGTTACTTTTGAAGGTCATTTTCCTCCTACTCCCCAACTCTCCCCCAGGGAACAAAAACCTTTGGTTAGCATCAAAGTCAGAGTTACCAGATGATAAGGCTGGACGCTTTTTTTTTTTTTGGGGGGGGGGGGGGGTGGGGTGGGGGTTAGGGTTGGAGGCCAGCACCTTTTTCCATGGCGTGATTCCAAACGTATATTGCTATAAGTACTAACATCGAATGTTACCTCTTACGAGTGAGTAAATGAAAGCCATTCTTTCTTTGAGCTCAATGTGTTCCGACAAATCTCAACCATAACCTATCCCTCTCTGGGCCATTAGCATTATTTTGCTGACGGAATAAGTAACTTGCCACTGAGATAAAGTATTACTCCATAACCATTTACCTGCAAATTAGTTCATCTGCAATTCTGCATGGTATACCAGAAACATATGAAGCAAATTTTACTGCAGAGTATCCAGTATGTCCACTTCACTCACATTGCAAGCTAAGATGGTCATCATAAAATTCCTTGGTATTACCCTATTCCAATTTCCAACTCAGACCAAGGTCACGGTCCTTGCAAATTGATTAGAGCACAATGACAAAACCAATGACATGACAAAGATGAAAGAGCTTATCTAAATGAGAAAAAAACTCATTAGCCATCCAATTAAATTCTCTCTTCTAAAATCAGAAACATCTACTGGGGCAGATTTTACAGTCCCCACAAACTCTGTTAAAACAAAACCATTGAAAATGAGACGAAATCATATCAGTAATTGACCAAATTAACATATACATACACATACACATACACGTCCACCCTAACTAACCTTAACAGTACAAAATCTGAATTTCTTCAATGTAGCAGAAACCTCGCAACGAGTGGACTCTTGCACCATGCCATATTAAGGATGGGATATTCATTGAGATCCCAATTAATACTGCATGTCTTCCTCTTTCAGAATAAACTACGTGATCGACACAAGGTTATCACAGCAATAGAATGAAACTTGACTCAGATAAACATTGTTATAAAGGCAAATGCAAACAGCTTCACTCTACAGTCTACAGGCCAACTCCATAACCAACAATTGAAAACAGTAATAAAGTTCTTAACAGTCTACGCTACTAAAAGCTCAGCCTGTTGATATAATTTAAGAGAAAGCAACAAGTTATTTACTTACTCTTCTTAAATCCTGTCACAAACAAGAGTACTGTATATGGTTCAGGATTCTTGAGAACAAACTAATACAATTGATTCAACCATCATTAAATTCTGTGAAAAGAAACCAGATAAGACAACCACAAATCTCTCCCATCTTTCCATTTAAAAAACAATAAATATGCTTAGGATGCATAAATTTGAGTTTGTTATCTTAAGACACAGCATGGCCAACGTTTTCAAATAAAACACCTAATCTGACCTCAGATTCTCTATAGTTTGCACAGCTGACAAATGCATAAATTCATTGAGTCTTTTGATTGATAATGCCAAGAATTAACCATTCAAAGAGGATGGGATACCAAAGAACAAATGTTATTCAGATTTCAGACTATTTGCATGGTGCATGAAGCAACAACACAGGAAACATTAATGCCCAAGGCTCCAGAAACCATAAATCTAAGTTCCTACCAAGAGCATCAGAAACAAAACCCCATAGATTGGGGCGTTAAAGGAAAATGAGAATTTTGTGACGACTATAGAATGCCACAATCAAGATTCAGAACAGTCCTCCATTCCATCAGAAATTATGGTCTGTACATCTATACTTTCAATAAAAACAGAAGCTCATTGCTCAAAGTACAATAAGAAAGAAAATTTCAGAGGATCAATCATCTTCATTAATGTCTCTAGACAACATTACACCTTTGGCGAGACTCATCTCCAATACTTGGTCAGATAATATGGATTATTATCTTGTACATGGCACTGGAGTTCAAAATGTTCACAAAGGATTATCACATGCTCGTTTAACCATATACTTGACCTTTTTTATTCATAATTAAATAGATAATTTGTAAATAATCAAAATTGCTTGTAGAAATTTCAGATTCTACTGCATATGTAAAATATAATAATCCAAACAATATACACTAAAAAAGGAAGCAGGAAAGGAAACAAACTGTCAATAAGGGAGCTCCGATACAATAAAATCACTGTATGATATAACATCAATCAAAAGTTCATCTAATTGCCCATTTGCTTTAAGCAAAGAAAACAAAACCATACATTAATGAGATTAATTTGCAGAAAAAAACTATGGGACAAAATTGTATGAGCTCTATATTGTAAAACTCTAGATTGTTCAAGGAAGAAAATATAGACTGTGTTCGGATCACTCAAGATATCTATCACTCACCACAGCTAAATCTTGCTCTGTTGATACAGGGGATCAATTTCTTTCTCACTGTTGAAATTTCTTGGACCTTTAACCCAACCTCCATCAATGGAATCAATAGGTCCATTTAACCCATCATCCAAGAAATCACCAACCCGTTTAACTTTAACTTCCCTTGGCATAACTGGGTACTTCCCAGAGAAGCAAGCAAAACAAAAATTTGGAGAATCTCCACCCAACATCTTCTTCAGGCTATCAAATGGCAGAAACGCAAGTGAATCACATCCAATAAACTCTCTAATCTCCTCCACAGTCATTCTATTAGATATCAATTCCTCAGAGCTTGGTGTGTCCACTCCATAATAACAAGAACCAATAATTGGTGGGCTGGCAATCCTCATGTGAACCTCCTTAGCCCCTGCCTCTTTAATCATCCTAACAATTTTTGAAGATGTGGTTCCTCTCACAATTGAGTCATCCACGACCACAACCCTCTTACCTTCCAATACACCGCGAACTGGCGAAAGCTTAAGCTTCACGCCAAAGTCCCTAATCTTCTGTGAAGGCTCAATGAAAGTTCTTCCAACATAGTGAGACCTGATCAGCCCTTGCTGAAATGGAACCCCTGCTTTGGCAGCATAACCAAGAGCAGCGACCACCCCGGAATCCGGCACAGCAATCACAACATCACAGTCAACAGGAGCCTCAGAAGCAAGTACTTCCCCAAAAATATATCGTGACTCATAAACAGACCTTCCAAAAACAACAGAATTAGGCAGAGAAAAATAGATATGCTCAAAAACACATTGTTTTGGTTCAGGGTGGCGCATCAAGCAAAGTGATTGAATCCCGTCCTTTTTATCCACCACCAAAACTTCACCAGGATACACCTCTCTCTCATATGTTGCCTCAATCAAATCAAGAGCACAAGTCTCAGAGGCAAACACTACAGCACCATTACTCCTCCTCCCCATTACCAAAGGCCTAAACCCGTAGGGGTCACGAACCGCAACAAGCTTATCCTCAGTCGCAAACACCATTGAATAAGCCCCTTCAAGCTTCTCACAGGCATCTACAATCCTCAAAAAGAAAGGCCTAGCCTTTGAAATAGCAATCAAATGAAGCACAACTTCAGTATCAGAACTAGTATTAAAAATTGATCCATTATCTTCAAGCATGGCTCTCAAAGTTCTATAGTTTACCAAGTTTCCATTGTGTGCAACCCCAACAGAACCAAACCTGTACCCAGCAACAAAAGGCTGCACATTTTTTAACATAGAAGAACCAGCAGTTGAGTATCTAACATGTCCAATAGCCATCTCGCCAGGCAATTGATCAAGCTTAGACTCATTAAACACATCAGAGACTAAACCAACCCCAGTAACTGATTGAAGAACATTGTTTTTCACTGCTACAATACCAGCACCTTCTTGTCCACGATGCTGAAGCGCGTGGAGGGCCAGATAGCAGAGACGTGAGGCTTCAGGGTCACCAAAGATACCCACAACACCACACTCTTCACGAGGCTTATCGTCACCATCACTAAAAGAAGAGATAAAATCGTCTTCTGGGTCACTTTTGTTTGTCGAAAAGAAGTCAGAGATGGGGTTTTTAGAGGAGATGGTAAACTGAGGCTTTTGGGTATGAAAAACATGTTTGCAAGGGAAAGAAGAGGGTTTTGGCAGGGTTTTTGGAAAGAGAGAAGATGGGTTTTTTTGAGGCGGGTTCAGAGGAAAGGAAGCGTTTTTGGAGATGGATTTTGAGAGAGTTGATGAAGAGGACAAAGGAGAGAGATTGGCGGTGGCTGCCATGGATGGTTTCTGTTCAGTTTCAAGAACTGCGCTGGACGAGAAGGGAGAAAGATATTTCACGAAGATGATTTTATATGTAGACTCTCTCTCTCTCTCTTTCTAGGTTTTTGGACTTCGAGAATCTACGGGGCTTTGATTTGTTACCAAATAGGAGCGAGGTGGCTTTGTCAGCATGAAATTCTCATTCAGCTGAGTTACTTTTGCGAATTTTGTTTGTGGCTGTTGACACTTAAATAGCCTTTGTGCTGACTCGAAACTCTGCCATTATGGGAAAAAATTTTGCATACAAATTATGGGATTTTTTTTTTTTTTATAAATTATAACTATTATTTATTATATTTTTCATAGACGGAATATTAAATTAATATATTAACATTTTCAGTTTTTTTTAAACAATCTTTTTATCTATTATTTTTTATAAAAGTCTAATTATTGAATTTTTACATTTCATCTCAAATATATAATAATATAATAATTTTAAACTCATAATTTAATTTAATTAATTTATATAATTATTGTTAAAAAATAATATTTATTAAATTGTGATTTGAAATTTAACACTTGTAACCCATTCCTTATCCCTAGATTGTGATATAAAATATATAATATAATAATTTTGATTTTTTAAAATATTTAATTAAATTTTTTTTAATAAATTTAAATTTTTAAAAAATTAAAAAAATAAATCAAACTAAAGTTAATTTTGCATATTTTGAAAAATATAGAATTTACTTCTAATAAATTTAAATATTTCTTCAAAAGTTTTGATTATCATTGAAATATGACATTGAAATATTTCTACTAATAGATTTATAGTTTCTTCAAAAAAAATTTTTAAAAATTTTAATTGGACCCCATAGTCGTTAAAATTTAAAACTTTGAATCTCATAACCATTTGAATATAAAATTTTTCTTTTAAAATTTGATTTTGGGATAAGAGATTTGAATTTAATTTTTTGAGAAAAATACAATATACATATATCTATCATTTAAGTTAAATATTCGAAGTGATTAAAATTTTATAACTTCTAACATTTAAGTATTAGATTTTTTCTTGATACAAACAAAAATTGAAGCTTAAAAGTTAGAAAAATTTATAAATATTAAAAATTAAATTTCAATCTTAGAAAAATTTGTCACATAAATAAATCATTTAAATTAAACTTAAGATTTTGTTAGGCTTTTAAGTTCGAATTTAATTTTAATTTTTTATTGAAAATTAATAATAGATTATTTTCTTGTTTAAATAAATAATAAAAAAAAACTTTGATTTTCCTTAAAAAGGAAAAAAATGTTATTATTGCAATTATTGGATTGTCCCTTTAGGCTTTGGGTTAGGTACCCTATTAGTCAACCTAAAAAGAAAGCCTGACATCTAAAGAAAACAAATCGATTCTTGTGTCTTTGAAAGCGACTGTGGGATTCCCAATGGCCGAAGACTAATGGCTAAAAAATGTACGGACTTAAGGACTAGAGCGGACATACCACATCTCCCTATATTTAATATAATTTAGGTTTTTTTATTTAATGTTTTCCTTTTTAAATTATTTGTTTTGGTAGTTATATCTTATTTTAAGATAATTGAGATTTGGATTCTCTATTTGTTTCTAAACTTCTTCATATCATAAAAAATATATTCCTTTCATTTTTTTTAATATTTCTTTTTTAAGATGTCTCAAAATTATGTTTTATTTTTTTAAAAAATCTAAAATATTTACTTTTTATATTTTTTTATACTTTTTGATATTAAAAATAATGAAAATTTAATTTTATAAAAAAATAAAAATTAATATTAAATATATTAAAATCAAAACATTTTTTTAAAACTCCATAAAAGATGATACATAACAAATATTTTAAGATGGAAAGAATAACAAAAGTGCACATTTCAATTGAAGGAGCTGATCCATAATACATTTGAATTATTTTTAGGAGGTATCACATTCGAAATCATTAAAAAGAAAAATATGAATTTGGGGAAAATTATAATTAGAGTTATATATATAAATGAATAGAATATTTTGGGTCATGATAGTATTCGATTTTTATTTATTTATGTTTATTTAAAAAATTTAATAAATGATCACGAATAATATTTTAAGATTAATTAATTAAATGAATAGATTACGTGTATAATTAAATTTATTTATATTTGATTTATTTGTTAAAACTAATAGAATTTTTTATTAATAGTTTATAAACATGTTCAGTTTTCTGTTTGTTTATATTTATTTATTAAATATATATATATATATATATGGGAAAATTATGATACGGATTGGAGGTTTAAAAAAATTGAAGATGTTAGGGCCAGAAAGCCCATGAACGAGGTCGGTTAAACATTAAAAAGGCCCATTTTCCATTTCGGGCCACGATAAGAACCTAAACGTCGCCGTTTTCGAGATAAGCTCCACAAACGTAAAAATAGGCAGTTGCGCAGTCAGTTAAACCCCAGCGAAAAAATTGATTGTCAGGGTCCAATAAATTTTCTAGGGCATAAGAAGCTTACTTTTCCTCCGCCGGCACAGACTGTTTCTTTCTGAATCTCCGTCGCCCAAATCCCCGAAACAGAAACAAAACAAAGCAAAGCGATGCCGCCGCCTCCTGGACCTTACTCTGGCACCAGCACTCTTGCCCTCGTAATTTTTTTTTTAATTTGCTTGTCAGATCAAATGCAGAAAACAAAAAAAGAAAAATAAATTAATAAATATATATATGTAGATAATAGATCTAATTTTCCATCTTCCCAGAAAATCATCTAAAATCAGCTTCTTATTTGATAAATTATTATTTATGTAATAGGTAGCTCGTGCATCTGCTTTCTCTTTTGGTCTCGTTTATGGGAGCATGAAGCTGAAGTACCTCAAGGTATTTCCATTTTTTTTTTCAATTTTTTCTGTTTTTCTTTATTATAATTTAAGAATTTATTTGGAATTCATATCATGTTATTGCAATTGGATAGAAACTGTTAATTTTGATCTGTTTTTTCATGGGGGAAAAGGGTGCTGGTCATTTTATCTGCTGCTATGAGGCATTGTTGTAATGTTTTTGTTTTTGTTTTTCAAGTTTGTTATTAGAATGATAATCTAATGTATTGCTGTGATCAGATTGTTGGGACTTGGGATCAGTTATTGGGAACAATTGGCATCTAATGCTTCTGATATAAGTGTGTTTGACCGTTTTGTTTTACATTCTAATGTATTTTCATTGATAAATAATGACATAAGTGGGTGTTTTGGCTTGTTCTACATATCCATGCAGTCATGCTGAAAAGGGTATGAGAGAAACTTGCAGGTTTTGCTAAAATCTGTAAAATTGTGGGTTAGACTTGAACTGCTAATTTGCCCACATCAAACTGTGTTTCATAATTATGGCTTTCTATTTTTTCTTTCTAAGATATTTTGAGAAGAATTTTGTGCCTTTGTTTGAAGAGATGAGTCAAAACAAACATAAATAACAAATGCTTACTTCTTTTACTTTATTATCTCTACCCTCAGGCAAAGGCAAAGTCTCAAAAGAAAGCTGAAGCCAAGGCTCACCACTGAAGCAGAGAGGTTTTGTTCATGGTTGGTTGCATGTGTGAGTTGAGTTTCTGAGTAGGAATAATGCATATAGATGGAACTGTACCAGTATTTCATTCTGACCTGCAATTGTTATGGACCATGACTACCTCTCCCTGAAATTTTTTGAGATTTATCAAGTTGGCCCTTCTAGTATTTTCTTTCAGTTGGCAATGGATGCTTTGTTTCTATTCTAGGGTTTAACACTGGGCAAGCTGTTGCATTATATGCTTCCCACTTCAAAGTAATAATTTGGCTCCCAAAATCTTGTGCTTTGTGTTATAAATTTTAGTCTTCCCGCAGCATTACTTATTTGATTAGTGCCACCAACCGGATTTGCACCCACAATTAACAAATTCCTGTTAGTCCATTGGCCTAAATCTTGTCTCTAGCTATTATTCTTGTACCATGTAAAGCTAGTTTCAAAAGAATACCTGGCTCCTGATCGAAAAGTAGGCAAAGAAGTGCTTCCGTTAACAAAACTACAACTCCAAGCCTATGATAAAGCAATTAAGCAAGGCATGAAAGAAATGATCCTTGAGCAAAAACATATTTAAATAATAAGTAAATTTGTAACTTGTCAGTTTTGTGCGCTCGACATCCAGAATTGTCCGATCTAGACTAGCATTTAGTGTTAATAAATTGATCACTACACAAGAGCTTAAATGTGAAACAAGGCAAAATTTTGGATAGATTCATGTAGAATGACTTTGGATGAATAGATGCTTCAGATTATGGCAGTGGCATCAATTGAGAAGACTTGCTGCAACACAAACAAATGTTTCAAACAAATACTGTTTCATAAACCTACGGTAAAGTAGTTATGCAAAATGGAAAATATGCCTAGGCTATGTGTTGTTGAATGGTAACTATTGTACAATCTCATTGTATATGGGGATGTTTAGAGATAAGTCTGATCATCTTATTATCTTCCCTAAGCCATCAAGAAACCTGTATAAGAAACCCAATATATTCAAGCAAGAAATCAGCCTCAAACAGCATTGAGCAAAACTAAATCCACAACAAGAAGCAAACCTATAAAGATGCAACAACAACAACTTCATCCTCTCATCAGGAAATGCTCTGAGTAAATGACAAGGCAACTACTTTACATAAATGATATCTTCATCAGGGTCATCACCCTCCCAGTCATTGTCATCTTGAGGTGAATCAGATGATTCAAATTCTTCTTCATCTTCATCTGCTGCAGTCTTTTTCTCAGCCTTTATTTTATCTAATATAGCAATTACCTGAAACAGTTTACCAAATCAGTATCAGCTGAGGGTATAAATGTGCTGATGCAATTAGCCACACTTTGCCGCAATAAACTAGTAGAATCACCATCACCAAAAACAATAGATTGCAAGCACTTACCCTGCTTGCCCTCTCCAGCGATTCATCTTCAATAAAGCGTATCTCTGGCGTAAGCCGCAACTTGATACGCTTCCCCAGCTCACTTCTAACATATTTAGCTTTTGACTTCAATCCGGCAAGTGCAACATCCTTCCCCCTCTCATCACCAAAAACAGATACATATACTTTAACAACCTACTATCATGGACAAAAGAGCATGAATTATTCAGTGACAAATTTTTTTAAATAAATTCAAACAGCAGTACATTGCAATGTTGTATATAAAATTGATGTGTCAGAAGTTGGAGATTTCTCTGTCTTCAGTTTGGACATAATGAATCCCTAGCCTTTCCTATGTCTTTCCATTATTCCAATCATAATCAGCCATACCAAATTCAAGCAAAGCATAATTACTTATAACCCAATTTTGTTATTACCATTACTTTCAACCGCAAGTCCTCTAATTCAACCATACACAAATTTAGAAAATTAAAAAGAAATACCATTCCCTAGAACAAAAACATTACGCATTACATTCTTAAAAATCTTCCCCTTCTCAAATTTAGCAACCAAAAAGGATTAATTTTCAGCACTTAACACAACCAATAAATTAAAAAAAAAAAAAACAAAATTTTTTACTTCAGCTTACATTTTCATCACAGTTTGTCAAATCACAAGCTGTTACAAGAAGAACCCATAGCAGAATTCCCAGTAAAGAAGTATTTTTTTTTTAAATACAAACAAAAGGGTACCTGTAAATCAGCTGAAACTTTAACATCACTTATGGTAGTAAGGGAAGAGAGGTAGCGGTCAGCTCCCAAGGAGGCTTCGGGCAAGACAGCGTATTGCAACACTTTGTCAGTTAAGAGCATGTCGGAAAGCTCTCTCCTTATCTGTTTCGCAACCATTTGAACTCTCCTAGGATTGGCCATGCACTTTATGGTTGCGCCTGTTGTGAGGTTGGGGCGTAGGCGAAAATGGGCCGTCGGTTTTGGGGTGGGGAAAGAACATGGTCTGAGACAGACAGCTGTGATCGGGAGGTGGTGGAGGAGGAGTACGTGGGGCATTGCTACTGGGAATTGGTTGGGGTCTTTCTTCCGGTTCTTGAGGGTGTAAGAGATTTGGGGAAGAAAAAAAAATCGAAGAGGACAAAAGGAATATCCTTTTCAATAAATTGAGGGGTATTTTGGTCAATTCGAAACAAATTATAGTTTTTATTTTCATAATGCAAGATGATAAAATAAAATGTCCTAAAATATCAAAAGTGAAATTGGTAACCTACTTTTGCATAATACATTGATATATTATTACACTAATTATGAGTTAGCTTTGGAAATAAATAAATTTTAGAATATACTAAATATATTTGTTAGTTTATGTAATTTTGACATTGATGATATAAAGAATGAATGGAGGTTGTATTTGAGAATGTGTCAAATTTTTTATGAAAGGATAATTAAGGAATGTCGGAAATAATATTTCGAAACAAATTTCAGCACTCAAATCAATTGAGTATATGAGAAAAAAAATTAAAAAAAAAATGATAAGAGAAAGCAAAAAGAATATAAAGTAGAAAATGTTGTATGTCTAAGTTGATTTTTTTTTATATGCTTCATTAATAATGATATGATTAACCAGACAATTATATATAAATTAAATGATGTGATGATCAAAATATTACTGACATAAACATTAAGTTATAAGTAGGAATGTAAGCGAACATAATTTTTAACGAATCGTTCATAAATATGTTTAATTTATGTTTATTTATATTTATTTATTAAGTTTAACAATATTGAATACTATTTGTACGTTCGTTTATTAAACAAACCAAATATAAATAACTCTTTATTCGTTTATTTATGTTCATGAATAAATCTATTTACAATTTATTTAAAATTTATTCATTTATTATTTGTTTGCTGTTTGTTTATAATAATACTAATAAAATTATATTTTTATATTTTACCATATTATATTTTAAGATTCATTTATGTTTATTTATGATTTGTTTAGTTATGATTTATTTATTGTTTATGAATGTATTCATTTATATATGTTCGTAAATATATTCGTTTAATATTCATAAATAAATTCATTTAAATTAATTAAACGAATACGAACAACCTATTATTTAAATGAATAAACATGAATAAATAAAATAATCCTTTTAACGAATACGATTAAACACAAATACATTTAAAAATAAACGAACAAACATAAATATATGTTCATTTATTTATGTTTGATTCGTTTATATTTCTAGTTATAAAATTACTCTTGATAGTAATTTTAGTAGCAATTAGCACCTTTTTAATAAAATTTAGAGGTCAATAGTTTTATCATAGAATGATAACAAATTTGAGAGAAATTGAGGGATTGTTTTTCTAATTTTTACTCTAAAATGTTATCAAATTTCCTTTCTTTGAATGCTTTAAAGGTAATAATTTTACCTGACATTTTTATAAACAAAACCATCCAACTAAACCAACAAAGGGTGCCGTTGAACAAATAAAAGTGAAGAATTTTGAAATTTCATTGAGAAAAAAAGGGAAATCCCGTGGAAACCTTGATCACGTAAACGACGGGTATTTGTTTTCTTGGATCCTGTGACTGAAATGCCCATGAATTGCAAGCGTCATTTCTCCAAAACACCCTTGCAGCTCAAAAACGTCAAAGCTTACGCCTTTTCGTAAGAGCTTCCCCTGGTAACCGAAGCTGGTGTATTGGAGATGAGTTGATCTGGTGACCCTGCAAGCCAAATCTTTATATGTAACATATAAAATACGCCATTTTCATCCAAATTCTCGATCTAAATTCAGCCATGGAGGAGCCAGAAAATACCATGGTTGAAGTAAGAGAAGAGCTCATG